>NC_050574.1:176049148-176375086 GCF_011100635.1 Trichosurus vulpecula
TGCTCTTCTGACTCCAGAATCAGGGCCCTTTTCTCTATACCATGTTGCTTCCTGTAAGCAGCCATACGATAGTTGTTGCCCTTGAATAAAGCTTCATGACTATTTTTAATATTTTTGATACTTTATTTTGAGTTATTCTGTAACAACAAAGCAGCACCAAATTAAGTATCTTTAAAAAAAAAAATGCAGAGGTCAGAAATAACCTTGAGCATGGAGCTCAGATCAGGTGGGGAGTTCAAGAAAGTGGAAAAATCAAGTTCAACTACAGACACCTAGCCAGGAACGGTCAAGTACAGACCCAGGCTGAAGAAGAGACAGCTCAACTCCAAAATAAAAATAAGTTGACCGGGGAATTTAGATTGGCATTTAAGGTAAAGGGTTTTGATTGTATATGATTATTTTTTGCTCAAACTATGCATTTAGTCCTATTTTCATAATTTTTTTTAAATCCATACTGAACTTTACAAGATCTCATTTCAGACACTTATTTTGATAGCCCTCTGGTCTCATTTTTGTGAATTCATATTCTTCCAGTGGTAAAAATAACAACCCATCTACACCCTCTCGCCTTGTGTGGCATAGGGAAGTTTGCAACTTTTGGAGGGGTGAAGGGTAAGGTAAACAATCCACAGAGGCATGAAATCCCCCCCAAACACACCGGCGCTGCTTTATATCATAGGAGAGGGTCCAACATAAGGTCAACAGGATTTGAAGTTATTTAACACCCTGGGAGACTATATCAAGTGAAATAAAATTCATGTGACCTACTACAATTATACACTAGGTCAATATTTAGGGTTTGATGCACATTAAATACATGCTATACTCTGTTTGTTCCCTGTGGGTTCAGAGAGTCAAAAAGAGGGGTTAAGGAATAGCCCCTCAAAAAAGATAGAGGAGATATTAGAAGTAAGCTGGGACAAAGCATTTCACCATCTTTGTACCCTCTCCTACTGGGGCCTGATGGGTCTCCAATTCACAGTCATAAGTTTGCCGAGTAACCTGAAGTTTCCTAGAATTGTGACTTTTGTATAGTGATAAAAGGAAACTTTTTTTAAAATGTTCTTTTTAGATGTGTTGGTAATACTTGATCTTTCTGTATCCCTAGCATTTAGCACAGAATCTGGTATGCAGTAAGTGCTTAATAAAAGCTGACTGATTGTGAATGTCATTTCTATCTATCCATGCCTTCCCTTCCTGTGTACTTCTTGCCCTCATCCTCCCACAAATCCTCCACAGAGCAACTACCCAAAATGTTGGTGGCCTTCCACCAACATTTTTGGTAGGTCTTTGAATATTTTGTGTATACCTCTGTAACATTCAATCTGTCCCTAAGCCAACAAGCATTTATTAATTGCTCACTATGTGCCAGGCACTGTACTAAGTAAGTCCTGAGGTTGCAAAAACATGGCCTTTGCCTTCAAGGAACTCACATTCTAATAGGGGGGACAACATATGAATAACTATGTACATATAAGATACGTAGAGTATAAACAGAAGTTAGTCTTAGAGGAAAGTCATCAGTTTAGGGAAACCAGGAAAGGGCTCCTTCAGCAAACAGAACATGAGCTGAATCTTGAAGGAATCTAGGGAGAACAAGAGATGGAGGCGAGAAGGAAAAAACATTCTATGTATGAGGGACAGTCAATGAAAATGCAGTGTCAAAAAAATGAAAGTGGCAAGTAGGCCCGTATAACTGGACACAGGGGAGTGGAAAGGCCCAAATGAGATAATGTATGGAAAGCGTTTTGTGAACCTTAAAGTGCTATATAAAAGCTGGTTATTATTATTATTAACTTACAGTCACCAGTCCTCCCCTTTGGTGATGGCTTAATTCTCTGAGCTCAAGTAATATTCACAGTGCAATACAGAGAGTTTTTTGGTAAATATTTAACAACCAGGTTGGGGGCAGGGGAAGAATATATATATGTATATATATATATATATATATATATGTATATATATATATACACACACACACACACACACACACACACACACACACTTAGAAGTTTAATCTAAGTTATTAACCTTTTGTCAAGTTTAGACGATCAATGAAAGAATAAATCAAGCCCTGATTTAGAGTGATTGGGGATATCTGAATATCTGAAGAATAAATGCTCACCCTGACAATGTAACAATTAGGTCTCAGAACACATTGAACTATCTCCAGGATACCCTACGCTAGACATCCTATGCCCTTGATATGTGAGCAGCCCACTTCCTTTTCTGGTCATGTATGACTCTATTTCTTTTATGCAATTCTTATGCATAAGACATCATTGATACTAGGCTTCAGCCTACTTACAGCCACTATAGTCACCTGCAATCTTGACTTTCCTGAGTGCTTGGTGGTTCCATGATTCGTCTCCATAGAACATCATCAGAAGAATGTGCTGCTAAAACCAGTGGATTGTTTCGTTGTTGTCGTTGTGGGTTTTGATGTTTTCCAACAAAGAACAGGTTGGGATCATTGAAAGCGCTGTACAGTTTCTCAAATGCCAGCCAGTCCATTCTCCTTCCTGCTCAGTCTGGGCCCAAGTCTTTGTCCCTCTGCAGACAGACAAGGAATTCTGTTTAGTTTGCTTAAAATGCTCAATTGGAGAAAAAAGATTTGGCTTCTCTAATATGGAAGGCTTGAAAGGAAGAAAAGAATTTGCTGGAAGCAGGTAAGGATAATAAAATGCTGAGCATAGCTAAATAAAATCCTTTTTAATGTTAATTAACAATTCAGAAAGAAGGAATATGAAGAGAGAGCAGAGGCTCTCTTCTTAGTAATTTAGTCATCCAGATAGATTAGAAGCAAATTGTCAGTGAAATGAAAGTGAAGGGATGGAAGAAAACCCAAGAGGAGAAGCTAATATTTTCTCTCTATTTTTTTTTTCAGTTTTGACCTGAAAGGAGGACAGTAGGGAAAAAATACATTTGAAGACCTAGAGGACATAGGCCAGATCTCCCTTCACAGGCTTTAGAAAAGAAATCTGATTCTCTAATTGCAGAGCTTCCCAAACTTACTTGACCTACTGCCCTCTTTTCAAAAAAAATCATTCAGCACCCCCCCCAGGAATCTTTCTTTAATCTTTTAATGTTTTTTTAATTGTGTCATTTCAAATAAATATTTTTAAGTGACACATCTTAAATTTAATAATTTATTGTAAATTTGTGGGGTTTTTCCTTCATTGAAATTTTGATGACACAATATTGTATCATGTAACCTTATAGTATCATATTGTAAACAAATCATTACATGCACATATTCCTGCTGATGCTTGCTGGCCTTACTAACAGTGCCAGACAGGCTTGCCTGCCAACACTTGCTTGTTAAGACCTGTCGGCTGACTTGACCACTGATTTGATTGGCTATAACTTGCATCTTGCGTATTTGGAAAATAATGTAATTACTATGACTTTAACTCTGTTACACAACAGATGAAATGTAGGAACATTTTTTCAAAATTTTCTTCTTTCTTTATGCTTCCATTATCCCCTTATTTTTATTCAATGCCCTCCAATTGCACCCAAGGCTGCTACTGCCCCCCAAATCATTTCAGCACCACCCACCTGGGGAACCTCTGCTTCTAATGAGAGAAAGCTGTCTTCTCAGGTGAAGACAACAGAGACATGAAAATATGATTGTTGTACCAAAAAATCTCTCCCCCACCAGCCTGCCAGGGCACCTGAAATTTGCACAATAAGGGTCATTCATTTAGCTTAAAGCATTTTTCCTCCAAGCAGAAGTAAGAAGTCTACTCTTCCAGGAGGGTCACACTGTAATTACCCTTAAATCCTTCCAACCACCCAGTAGAGGGAGAAGACACAATCAGTGGGCAACTCAGACTCTGAGTGGTCCAAGCTTAAATTGCCTCCTGAGTGTGAATATGCACTTGAACTCTCAGAAAGTGGGACCGCTTGGCCAAGGTAAAGAATGGAAGATAGCTCTCACCTTCACTCTATAATCATCTTCATGGTCCTGACAAGATGCTGAAGTTCAGGACACCATTACCATCCCCTCAAATGACATCCTCATGCCAGGCTCCAACCCTACCCCGACATGGTCACTTTCAGTTTCTCTACTCTGACCATGATTTGCCACTACTATCTGCTCCTGCTCACCCCCTCAGCTGTCATGGACTTGCCTTTTTTCTTTTTATTCCATCTCCAAATTCAGCATGAGAGAGACAGACAGACAGAGACAGAGAGACAGAGAGAAATTATTATTAATAACCAATGATTTGGGGAGATCTAGAATTCCCCCTTTTATCTTCCTCCCCCCACCCTTTTTCTATTTCAAAGTTCAGTCTCTTGAAGGACATTACTGATGATGAGATTAAATTAACTCTCCTCAATCTTGGTCAGACCCAACCCAAATTTACAAGGAATTTAATCTAAGGTGAGGAAGTCACTGTACTCTATACAAGTGTGGGTGGGGATAAATTCTTTGATTAGATTGCACAAGGCTGGGGATCATTCAGAAGTAAATAACATAATCAAAGTTACAACTCTTTCCACCACCCCCACAAAACTCTTCATCACAATAGGTCCACCTCTCATTGTAATATTCATTCTTTCAATAATTGTGAACTAATCAGAGTTGATTGCCACCCTCAAGAATACCCAGTCTTCAAAAGGGCATATAAACTGTGAGTCCACTGCCATGAGGGGTCTTTGGCATTCGAGAGTGGCACTAACTTCTTTTGTTAATAATATGCTAACATTATTAATAAAATGACTAATTACCCAGAAACTATGTCTCTTGAACTTTTTAAATGTCACAGGTTCTTTCCATATTATCTCTTTATAAGGCTTCCATATGCTCTTCCTCTTTCAAATCCCCATAGATTTCACAATCCTCATGTGTAGCACAAGACCCCCAGGGAAAGTCCCATGTCCTTGAGCTTCCTCCAAAGTACAGTAGCTCCACATCTCACAATTGTGGACAGCCGAAGCCTCATTTGAAACCATCAATTAAGGGAAGAGGCAATCTCTGCCCATATCACATTATGAATAAACAGTCCAGGGTAAAAGAAAGGAGATTTAGAATGAACAAAATAATGCAATGGCAAGATAGCCCAGAGTAAAACCAGATCAACTGCAAGAAACTTCATAGGGGTTGATTGGACTAAGTAAGAGAAATAGAAGAACATCCAATGTTGTTAAAGATGGGTAAAAAATTAATCATGAAACTTGAGCACTTTAGTCCATGGAAAATGTGAACAAATCAGTGAATTCAGAGACCAGCAAATAGGGTAGGACAGAAGAAATTAATACAACCCATCTCTCTTCCACAACTACACCCACAAAGATCAAGGAAGAACACCAGACTAAGTAGTGAGTAGAAAAATACAAGGAAAAACCAATGTGTCATTTTTCCAGTCTAGTCCAGAGGTCTCTGGGCAATAGAGAGGGAGTCCAACTAGGAAGGCCTGCACAGAGCATTACAGCAGAGAGAGTGAGTTGGAACATTCTAGGCTATGTACCAATACAAGGAGTGGGGTCACGGCTCATTAAGTATGAGGCCTGAAGCTTTTGTGTAAGGAGCATAGGACAGCTAGCAGCTGTGTTCTATGATTCCAGTTAAAGCTGAGATGCAAAAGGGCCTGCCAGGGCAAAGAGTCATCATACATCTGATGATCTGACCTGAGTGGCAGATGTGTGACTTTGACCTGGTTCCAGGTACAGATTCAACTCATAGACCCGGGCTAGGGCCTGCAGCCAGCTGGCAAGGGCAGGGAGCTCAGAACAAAGGTAAGCTTACAGTTCTATCACTCTGATCCTGAAGAGCCTTCCAGCTAGCTGATCAGCCAACGGCAGTCTACTAGAGATCCAATAAGGAATAAGCCTGCAGTTGTGACATCAGGGTTAGGAGCTTGTAGAACCTAGATCAGGAAGGCAGACATTATCCTAGATCACCCCAGCTAGGGCTTGTTGAAAGTTTGTAGGTCCCTAGCCTGAGCTGCCTGATCTTTGAAAAACAAAGTACTCAATACTCAGAGAAATCAGAAATAGAACTCCATAAAATACAGACCAGGATAAAAAAATTTCCTTCCAGAAATAAGCAGAGCATGTCTCTAACACAAAGTCCCAATTTGAGAAGTAAGACTAAAAGAATGAGTAGACAAATTAATGGATTCTCAGAGGAATAAGCTGGCTAAAATGGAAGATGAAAAGGCAGAGGTAATAGAAGAAATAAAGCAAAATTTAAAAGTAATAGACCCAGAAAAGGATTTGGGATCACTACAAATGAAGATAATGAAACTGAAAGACAGAGCTCATCAAGATAACCTAAGAATTATTGGTTTCCCAGAGGAAATTATTGATATTTTTTCCCTGCTCCCCTAATTTACTTATGATATTATTGATGAGGTGTTTGTGCTTTGACCCTAAATCCTAACAGCCTCTGCTTGGGTGCCTGTGCCTGAACTCCAATTTCAAAATACATCCAGTTCTCATAAACACATCTAGTTCTCAAAACATATTCTATCCCAGGCTGTTTCTCTCTAGCTAAAGGGCAGCATGACCCAACTTATCTCTTCTTCTTCCTCAGTAAGCAACTATGCCCAATTATAGATTGATTTCCAGATGCTGATAATTGACTGGACACTGAGTCATAATCATATTTACTATTCACTGCCCTTTCTAACATGTATCCTAGATGTAGTATTTTGTCTAACAAGACCCTAGATAAGAAACTATATAAAGATTCCCCCTTAGCCCCGACTGAGAATGAACTTAGTGATCTTTCAAAGTAGAAACCACACCCCCAGTAACCCTGCTGTGGGCTATTTCCTAGAGAACTCTAATGTGCATATTCCTTTAAGAACTAACCATTCCTTGAACACACCCTAAACCACTTCCTAATCCCACCCCCAAACATCAAACTGACATATTATGCCTTTTAACCCTTTATAAAAACTCCCCCCTGTACCCCTCTAGGGTTGCAGGTTCCCTAAGAACCCTTGCCCACTGTTAAGCGTGAAAATAAACTTTTGCAAACTTGACTTAAAGATTGCTTGAGTCCAAGAATTCATTCCAGGTGACCTCAACCTGGGAACTTTGGTTTGGGATCCCTGAATCCCTGGGGTTTTCCCCCCAACACTATCATTTATGCCTGAATCATTTACACATTTTAACCTTATCAAAACATATAGTGTGAGATGTTGGTCTAAGCCTGGTTTCCACAATTCTTTTTTTTCCAGTTTTCCCAGAAACTACTTGTCAAATAATGATTCTTACGCCCAAAAGCTTGGATCTTTGGATTTATTAAATGCTAGATTACTATAGTCATTTACTACATTGCATTGCATACCTAATTTATTACACTGATCCATCACTCTATTTCTTAGCCAATACTAGATTGTTTTCATAATTACCACTTTACAATATAATTCAAAATCAGGTACTGTTAGGCCACCTTCCTTCCATTTTTTCAATTGATTTCCTTGATATTCTTGACCTTTTGTTCTTCCAGATGAATTTTGTTATTATTTTTTCTAGCTCTATAAAATATTTTTTAATAGTTTCATAGGTATGGCACTGAATAAGTAAATTAGGTTAGGTAGAATTGTCATTTTTATTAGATTGGTCCAGCCTACCCATGAGCAATTCATATTTCTCCAGTTCTTTAAATCAGTCTTTATTTGTATGAAAAATGTTTTGTAATTGTGTCCATATAGTTCCTGGATTTGTCTTGGCAGGTAGACTCCCAAGTATTTTATATTGTCTGCAGTTTTTTTAATGGAATTTCTCTTTCTATCTCTTCCTGCTGGGTTTTTTTTTGGTAATATATAGAAATGCTGATGATTTACATGAGTTTGTTTTGTATCCTGCACCTTTGCTAATGTTATTAATTGTTCAGTGGAGCCAAGATGGTAGAAAAGGGGCAACAACCCAACTGAACTCTCTCAACATTCCCCTTCAAACAACTTTAAAATAATGCCTCAAATAGAATTTTGGAATGTCAGAGCCAGCAAAACGTCTTGGAGAGACTTTTTCCAGTCAAAGACAACTTAGGAGATCAGCAGAAAATTTCTGTGACTCCAGGGTGGGGGCCAACATAAAGCACACATGACAGGCAACAGCACCAGTGGTGGGCCTTGAAGACAGAAGCTATTATCCCAGAGATGCTGAGGGAGTTGGAAAACTGGTCAGAAAGAGATTACAGTGAACTCTTTGCTGGCACTGGATGCAGCTGTTGCTTATGGGCAACGGAGTTGCCCATAAGCAGTTCTGGGTCACAGTTCCAGGGTCAAGAGGAACACTAGCACTTGTGGCTACAAAAGAGCAGGGAACTTGGTCACTATTCCAGGGCCAAGAGGAGCATTAGTAATTGTGGCTGCAAGGGAGCAGGAGCCCTTCCTTAGAAAAACCAGAGTACAGACCAGGACAGTGACCACACTTCTCCCAAGATAACACCATGTTGAAAGCACCAAAAACTTGCAGACGCCCAGAACTACCTCTGAAAACAGCAGCACAAAAAAAAGCCTGAAGCTTGGCATAGTGCTTCCCCACCCCAAGGTGAGCAGAGCTCAACTTTAATATAAAGTTCAAACTAAAGAAATAGCCTGGGGAAAATGAGCAAACAACAACAACAAAAAGAACTGGACCATAAAAAGCTAAAACAGTGGCAATGGAGACCAAGACACAAACTTGGAAGACAGTAATGTGAAAACAGCAATAAGCAAAGCCTCAAATAAAAATGCTAATTGGACTCAAGGCCAGCAAGAATTGTTGAATGAGTGAAAGAAAAAAATAAGCTATAGAAGAAAAATTAGGGAAAGAAATGAAAGTGATGTAAGAAAATTATGAAGAAAGAATGAACAGCTTGGTAAAAAGAGGCACACACATACACACAATACTGAAGAAAATAAGACCTTAAAAAACAGAATTATCCTAATGGTAAAAGAAGCACAAAAACTCACAGAGGAAAATAAATCCTTTAAAAGCATAGTAGGCCAAGTGGATAAGGAGGTACAAAAAGTCACCAAGAAAAGAACTTAAAAAGCAGAATTGGGAAAACGAAAAAAGAAGCCCAAAACTCTCTGGAAAAAAAATTCCTCAAAAATAAAAATTGGGAAAGTGAAAACTAATGACTCCACGAGACTTTAAGAAACAATAAAAAAAAGTTTAAAGAATGAAAAAATAGGAGAAAATGTGAACTATCTCGTTGGAAAAATAGAAAATAGATTGCGAAGAGATAATTCAAGAATTATTGGACTACCTGAAAGCCATGATCAGAAAAAGAGCCCACACATCTTATTTCAAGAAATTATAAAGGAAACCTGTCTCAATATCTAACTTAGATCAAGAGGGTAAAATAGAAATCAAAAGAATCCACCAATCACCTCCTGAAAGACATCCCAAAGTAAAAATTCCTAGAAATATTGTAGTCAAATTCAAGAGCTCCTGGGTCAAGGACAAAATATTACAGCAGCCAGAAAAAAAATAATTCAAATATCATGGAGTCATGATCAGAATCACACAAGATTTAGGAGCTTTCACGTTATAGGAACAGAGGGCTAGGAATATGATATTCCAGAGGGCTAAGGAGCTACAATTATAGCCAAGAATAACCTACCCAGCAAAACTGAGAATAATCCTTCAGGGGGAAAATGGACATTTAATGAAATAGAGGTCTTCCACCAAGCATTCCTGATGAAAATACCAGACCTAAACAGAAAATTTGACTTTCAAACAGAATAATTTTTAAAAAATGGGATAAAAAGGTAAACATGAAAGAATAATCATAAGGGACTCAATGGAGTTAAATTGTTTGCATGCCTATAGAGGAAGATGATACATGTAACTCCTAAGAACTTTAATATTATTAGGTAAGTTAAAAGGAGCCTGCACAGACAAAGGGCATGGGTGCAAGTTGATCATATTGTGATGATCTCCAAAAAATGAATCTGGGGCAATAAAGAGAGGTGCACTGGGAGAAGGGTGAAGGGAGAGGTAGAATGGGGCAAATTTTCTCACATAAAGGAAGCACATAAGGAAGACTTTTTATAGTGGAGGGGAAAGGAGGAGACAGTAGGCAATACCTGAACCTCACTGTCATCAGAATTGGTCCAAAGAGAGAAGAATACACACACACACACACACACACACACACACACTATACATATGTATATGTATATGCATATGTATATATGTGTATATATGTATTTACACATACATATATACATATATATGTATATATACATACCTATATAATATACATATATGTGTGTTTATATATGTGTGTATATACACACTCATTTGGGTATGGAAATTTATCTTACTCAATAGGCAGATAAGAGAGGAGGTGGATAAGAGATATGGAGGGGGTGATGACAAAGAGGAGGGTGGGTTGGGAGAGATAATAATCAGAAGCAAGACACATTTTTGAGGAGGGACAGGATAAAAGAAGGATAAACAGAAAAATGGGGGAAAAAACAGAGGGAAATGCACAGTTAGTGATCATACCTATGAATGTGAATGGGATGAGCTAACTCACAGAACTGAAGAGGATAGCAGAATGGATTGGAAACCAGAATTCAACAATATATTGTATACAAGAGGCACACTTGAGACAGAAAGACACACAGAGATTTGAAATGAAGGGCTGGAGCAAGTCTATTATGCTTCAGCTGAAGTGAAGAAGGCAGGGGTAGCAATCATTATCTCAGACAAAGTAAAAGCAAAAATAGACCTAACTGAAAGAGATAATCAGGGAAACTACATTTTGCTAAAAGGTACCATAGACACTGAAATAAATATCAAAAAAAATTACAGAAAGTTTCTCTGATAAAGGCTTCATTTCTCAAATATATAATGGGAACTGAATCAAAGATAAAAATAAGAGCCGTTCTCCAACTGACAAATGGTCAAAGGATATGAACAGGCAGCTTTCAGAAGAAGAAATCAAAGCTATCAATACTCTCATTTAAAAATGTTCTCAATCACTATTGATTAGAGAAAGGAAAATTAAAGCAACTCTGAGGTACCACCTAACACCTATCAAAAATGAAAAATGCTGGAGGGAATGAGGGAAAATAGGTAGTTTAATGAACTGTTGGTGGAGTTGTGAACTGATCTAGCCATGCCACAGAATAATCTGAAACTATGCCCAAAAGGCTATAAAACTGGACATACCCTTTGATCCAGGAATTACAGTGCTAGGTCTGTTTCTCAAAGAGATCAAAAACAAAGGAAAATGATGTATATGTACAAAAATATTGTAGCATCTCTTTTTGTGGTGGCTAAGAATTGAAAATTAAGTTGATGCTCATCAGTTGGGAAATGGCTGAACAAGTTGTGGCATATGATTGTGATGGGATACTGTCATGCTGTCAGAAATGATGATGGGGGTGGGTACAGCTAGCTATGTGGCACAGTGAGTAGAGCACTGGCCCTGAGGAGCTGAGTTCAAATCCAGCCTCCGACACTCGACACACTTACTAGCTGTGTCACTTTGGGCAAGTCACTTAACCCCAATTGCCCTGCCTTCCCCCCTGCAAAAAAAAAAAAAAAGAAGAAGAAGAAGAAGAAGAAATGATGAGGAGCATGGTTTCAGAAAAACATGGCAAGACCTATATAAACTGTTGTCAAGTAAAATGAGAAGAACTGGAAGACCATTATGCACAGTATCAGCAATGTCTTAATGATGATCAACTGTGAAAAACTTGGTACTCTGTTCAATACAATGATCCAAGACAATTCCAAAGGACTCATGATGAAAAAAAAGTCATCCACCTCCAGAGGGAGAACTGATGAACTCTGAGTACAAAGTGAAGTATAATTTTCTCTGGGTTTGGGGTTTTTTTTGTTTGTTTTCAGGGGGTTCGGGGGGGAGTTTCTTTTTTGCTTTTTTGAGATATGGCTAAGATGGAAATATGTTTCCCTTGATTTCACATGTATAATTGATATCATATTGCTTGCCGTCTCAGTGGGTGTGGAAAGGGTAGAAAGGAGGGAGAGACTCTGAACTCAAAATTTAAAAGAACTCTAAAAAATAGTGAATTAAAAAAATTTTAAAGGAATTTCAATCATAATCTCAGGTAAAGCAAAAGTCAGTCTAGATAGCAACAAGAGAGAGAAACGGGGAAACTATATTTTGCTCAAAGGCCCCATAAATTATGAAACAATAGTAATGTTGAGAATATGTGCACTAGACAGCATAGCAATTAAGTACTTAAAGGAAAGATTAACCAAAAGGCAATCTTTGCCTAAAAGGTAGGTAGTAGAGCATGAACAACGGGAAAGTTAATATTCCTCTACTGAAATTTGGTAAATCTAACAGACAAGTGAGATAGTGTGGAGTCTCTCTAAGGGCCAGTTTAGTAAGGCCTAAGACTCAAGGGCTACTCCCATCATGTATTGCCAGTGCATTGTTGTTTAGTCATTTTTCAGTTGTGTCCAACTTTTCCTGACTTTTTTTTTTTTGGTGGGGGGTGGGGGTTGTGGTTCTTAGCAAAGATAGTGGAGTAGTTTGCCATTTCCTTCTCCAGCTCATTTTACAGATGAGGAAACTAAGGCAAACAGAGTTAAGTGACTTGCCCAGGGCCTCACAGTTAGTAAGTGTCTGAGCCCAGATTTGAACTAGGGTCTTCATGATTCTAACTGTGCCACCTAGCTGATCTGCTGTGTAACCCTGAACAACTCACTTAATCTTTCAATGCTCCAGGTACATTGCTAAGATTGTAGATGGCAGAGGATATGGTGACCTGCTTCCACAGAGGAATTTTCATCACCTGAGTTCTCTACAGCAAAGAGGTGAAACATGTAGTTCAGGTTTAGCCAGAACTAGATTAAAATGTAATTGGAAATATTTAACAGAATAAATAAAAATACAATAGAACACGGGTAATGTTAGCATGTTGTTTTTTAAATCAACATGTAACCTGTGAGGATCCTTGTATACAATTTAGCTGCCCCTATTTTTATTTCGGTTTCTTCCAACTACTCTGCAGATTCAGCCAAAAAAAAAAAAAAAACAACCCAGAAACAGAAATACATAAGTAAGAATAAAATAGCAGACTTGAAGAGAATATTGGGTCAAATGGATGTTGTACTTTGGGAGATAACTGAATGGAAATCTCAGAAAATATATCTATTTTTCACCTAATCAAAAGCTCCTTTAAAAAATCTATACATGATGTCATAAAATAGTATTCAATAAAGGAAATGAGAAAAAGTTGAAGAACTAAATGGAAAACAAAAAAAAAGATATATTAAATGAGTCAGTCAAAAAACAAACCATAAAAATAAATTTAAAGTATTAAAGAAAATTATAGTAATCACATAATATACCAAAATGTATTGGAGGTAGCTAGAGCTTCAAAGCCTATTTAGGTTCCTTGAGTATTTCTGTTAACAAAAAAGCAAATGAGAGTATTAATAAACTGAAAATTCAATTTAAAGCATTAGAAAACTAAGAAATCACTAGTTTCAAAACAAATACAAATGAGGAAATTTTGAAAACTAAAGGTGAAATAAAAAGAATTGTCTTTTTAATGAACTAATAAGGCAAAGAGTTATTTTTAAATAAAAATAAGTCAGTTAATTTTCATGGCATAGTATATAGAATATTTGTCTTAAAGTAGTCAAGAATCTTACTGAAATCACACTTCTGAAACTCAAAATTTATTAAAGACTTTGGGAAAATAACTTCTTTAAAATTCACTTTTTTCTTTTTTTTTTGTAGATATCTTTTTTTTTAATTTATTTAACATATTTAGTTTTCAGCATTGATTTTCACAAGAGTTTGGATTACAAATTTTCTCCCCATTTCTACCCTCTCCCCCACTCCAAGATGGCGTATATTCTGGTTGCCCTGTTCCCCAGTCAGCGCTCCCCTCTGTCACCCCACTCCCCTCCCATTCCCTTTTCCCTTCCTTTCTTGTACGGCAAGATAAATTTTTACGCCCCATTGTCTGTGTATCTTATTTTCTTGTTGCATGCAAAAACATTTTTGTTTGTTTTTGAACATCTGTTTTTAAAACTTTGAGTTCAAAATTCTCTCCCCTCTTCCCTTCCCACCCACCCTCCCTAAGAAGTCAAGCAATTCAACATAGGCCACATGTGTATCATTATGTATAACCCTTCCACAATACTCATGTTGTGAAAGACTAACTATATTTTGCTCCTTCCCAACCCATCACCCTTTATTGAATTTTCTCCCTTGACCCTGTCCCCTTTCGAAAGTGTTTGTTTTAGACTACCTCCACCCCCATCTGCCCTCCCCTCCATCATCCCCCCCATTTTTTTTTATCTTCTTCCCTCTTTTTTCCTCTGGGGTAAGATTCCCAGTTGGGTATGTATGGTATTCCCTCCTTAGGCCAAATCTGATGAGAGCAATGTTCACTCATTCCCCCCTCATCCGCCCTCTCCCCTCCTCCCACAGAACTGCTTGCTCTTGCCTCCTTTATGCGAGATAATCCACCCCATTCTATCTCTCCTTATCTCCCTCTCTCAGTATGTTCCTCTCTCATCCCTTAATTTTATTTTATTTCTTTTAGGTATCTTCCCTTCATCTTCAACTCACCCTGTGTCCGCTCTCTCTCTCTCTCTCTCTCTCTCTCTCTATATATATATATATATATATATATATATATATATATATATATACACACACACATAGATATATACATACATACACATTCACCCATATATATACATAAACATATATGTATGCATATTCCCTTCAGCTACCCTAATACTGAGGTCCCATGAATCATACACATCATCTTTCCATGTAGGAATGTCAACAAAACAGTTCACCTTTAGTAAGTCCCTTGCAATTTCTTTTTCTTGTTCTTTTTCTTGATACCCTTTTCATGCTTCTCTTGATTCTTGTGTTTGAAAGTCAAATTTTCTATTCAGTTCTGGTCTTTTCACTGAAAAAGCTTGAAAGTCCTCTATTTTATTGAAAATCCATATTTTGCCTTGGAGCATGATACTCAGTTTTGCTGGGTAGGTGATTCTAGGTTTTAATCCTATCTCCATTGACCTGCAGAATATCGTATTCCAAGCCCTTCGATCTCTTAATGTAGAGGCTGCCAGATCTTGGGTTATTCTGATTGGGTTTCCACAATACTCAAATTGTTTCTTTCTGGCTGCTTGAAGTATTTTCTCCTTGATCTGGGAGCTCTGGAATTTGGTGACAATATTCCTGGGAGATTTCTTTTTGGGATCTATTTGAGGAGGCGATTGATGGATTCTTTCAATTTCTGTTTTGCCCTGTGGCTCTAGAATATCAGGGCAGTTCTCCTTGATAATTTCTTGAAAGATGATATCTAGGCTCTTTTTTTGATCATGGCTTTCAGGTAGTCCAATAATTTTTAAATGATCTCTCCTGGATCTATTTTCCAGGTCAGTGGTTTTTCCAAGGAGATATTTCACATTGTCTTCCATTTTTTCATTCCTTTGGTTCTGTTTTATATCTTGATTTCTCATAAAATCACTAGCTTCCACTTGCTCCAATCTAATTTTTAAAGTAGTATTTTCTTCAGTGGTCTTTTGGACCTCCTTTTCCATTTGGCTAATTCTGCCTTTCAAGGCATTCTTCTCCTCTTTGGCTTTTTGGAGCTCTTTTGCCATTTGAGTTAGTCTGTTTTTTAAGGTGTTGTTTTCTTCAGTGTATTTTTCGGTATTTTTTTGGGTCTCCTTTAGCAAGTCATTGACTTGTTTTTCATGGTTTTCTCACATCCTTCTCATTTCTCTTCCCAATTTTTCCTCTACTTCTCTAACTTGCTTTTCCAAATCCTTTTTGAGCTCTTCCATGGCCTGGGACCAGTTCATGTTTTTCTTGGAGGCTTTTGGTGTAGGCTCTTGCACTTTATTGACTTCTTTAGGCTGTATGTTTTGGTCTTCTTTGTCACCAAAGAAAGAATGCAAAGTCTGAGACTGAATCTCGGTGCGTTTTTGCTGCCTGGCCATATTCCCAGCCAACTAACTTGACCTTTGAGTTTTTCAGTGGGGTATGACTGCTTGTAGACTAAAGAGTTCTATGTTCCACGTTTGGGGGGGAGGTGCCAGCTCTGCCACACCAGCACTGCTCCTTCCCGAACCCCCAACCCGGACTGGGCTTAGATGTTCAGCAGGCTGTGCACTCCTGCTCTGATCTGACACTTAATTCCTCCCACCAGGTGGGCCTGGAGCCAGAAGTAACAACAGCTGTAGCTGCCCCACCTCCGCTGCCCCCGGGGCTGGAAGCCGAACCGCGAACTCCTTCTACTCCCGCAGCTTTTCCCACTAACCTTCTCCACAGTCTTCGGTGTTTGTGGGTTAAGGAGTCTGGTAACTGCCGCAGCTCACTGATTCAGGGCGCTAGGGCCCCCTCCGCCCGGCTTCTGGTCTGGATGGTCCACGCCGTTCAGGCTGGGTTCTGCTCCACTCCGTTCCCAGCTCCCAGCTCCCAGCTCCATGTGGGATAGACCTCACCCAGAGACCATCCAGGCTGTCCTGGGCTGGAGCCCTGCTTCCCTCTGCTGTTTTGTGGGTTCTGCCATTCTAGAATTGGTTCAGAGCCATTTTTTACAGGTTTTTGGAGGGACTCGGTACGGAGCTCACACTAGTCCCTGCTTACCAGCCACCATCTTGGCTCTACCCCCCAAATTCACTTTTTTCTTTAAAATGAGAATAATAGTAACACATCACAGAGTTTTGTGAAAGTAAAATGAGATAATGTATGTAAAATGTTTTATAAGCTTTAAATAAAAATGTCAGGTACTATTATTATTTTTAAAGATAAAAAAGAATTCAAATTACCAAAGTAAAAATTTTAAGGAGGTAAATCACAATGAATAGCAAGACAAGAGTTATCAGAAATTATGACAACTTGGTTACATGTCAACAAAAATTAAAATTTAAATTAAATTACCAAATAATTACAAAAATACTAAAATTAACAAAGCAAAAATAGATAATTTAAACACCCTGATAGTTTAAACAGCTTCCTCTTATGTAGTCCCTCAGAACTCTACACCATCTAGGATGATACGCTGAGTAGAAGCCCTGGGAATGATCATGTTATGTTTTGATGATTTCAAAAAAAAAAGATGGAGGGAAAAAGGAGAAGAAGAATGGGGAAAATTATCTCACATAAATGGAATATGCAAAGAGGACTTTTATAGCAAAGAAAGCACAATGGGGGAGGAGGAGCGTGCAACACTTGAACCTTACTCTCATCTGAACTGGTTAAAGGGTAGAGGATTATACACACATTTGGATATGGAAATGCATCTTACCCAACCAAAAATATGAGGAAAATAGGTTAAGAGAAAAAGGGGAATAGGGAATAAGAGGGAGGGTAGACTATGGTAGGTAGGTATTAGTCAAAAGTGAAACAAACTATTAAAGAAGGGATGGGGGAGAGATAAGGAAACACATAAGAGAATAATTTAGAGGGAAATACATAGTTAGCAATAATAACTGTCGATGTAAATGGAATGAAATCACACATAAAATGGAAAATAATAGGAAAATGAATTAGAAACCAGAATCTAACAGTATGTTGTTTACATGAAACACACTTGAAACAGAAAGATACACACAGTTAAAATAAGGGTTGGCACAGAATCTGTTTTGCTTCAGCTGAAGTAAAAAGAGACAAGAGTAGCAATAATGATCTCAGAAAAAGAAAAAGAAAAAAATACATCTAATTAAAAGAGATAAACATGGAAACTACAGACCAATACTAAACATAAATGCACCAAATGATATGGCATCTAAATTCTTAAAATTTAAATAGGAAGAAATATAAAGTAAAACTATAACAGGGGATGGGGGCTTAATTTACCTCTCAGACCTAGATAAATCTAAAGAAAGATGTTTTTTTTTAAAAGTTAAGGACCTGAATAGAATTTCTTAAAAGTTACATATTATGGACTTTTGGATAATATTTAATGGGAATAGCATGTGCATGGCAGTTTCACAAAAATTAGCCATGTATTAGGACACAAAAGCCTCACACACAAATACAGAAAAGCACAAATATTATATTCATCTTTTGCCAGCCATAATGCAATAAAAATTACATTCACCAAAGGGCCTTTGAAGCAAATATTAAAAATTAATTGGAAATTAAATGTCTTAATTCTAAAGAACAAGTGATTAGATGAAATAGAGAAAAAATTATAGAAACAAACAATAATTTCAATAAAGATAATAACAACAATGAGACAGCATACAAAAATTTGTGGGATACAGCCAAATCATTTAAAGGAAAATTTAATTCTCTAAATGTTTTCATCAGTAGAAGAAAGAATAGATAAAGAAACTGGGCATGCAACTAAAAAAAAACTAGATAACCAACAAATTAAAAATCCTAATTAAACACCAGAACAAAAATCCTGAAAATCAAAGAAGAGGATAACAAAATTGAAAGTGTAAAAAATGAACTAATAAATAAAACCAGGAGTTGTTATTAAAAATAAAATTATAAAATAGATAAGTTGTTAGGCAATTTGATTTAAAAAAAAGTCAAATTATCAGTATCCAAAATGAAAATGGTAAAGAATACAAATTGAAGCATATTTTATCTTCTTTCTTTCTCTTTTCCATTTTTGTAAACATGGCTATTGCAAGAAATTGTTTAGCGTGACTATATGTGTGTGAGCATAAAACTCTCTCTCTCTCTCTCTCTCTCTCTCTCTCTCTCTCTCTCTCTCTCTCTCCCCCTCCCTCCCTCCCTATATACAGATGGAGATAGATATATAGATATATATAATGGGTTTTGTTTTTCTTGCCTTTGCAAGAGGAGAAGGGGGAGGATAAAGGAGGAAGGAGGTAGAAATTTTGGAACTGAAAATAAAATAAAAACTGAATTAAAATAAAGACTTTTAAAAAATAAGAACAAATAATCTCCATGTTACATAACCTGTTTCCAAAATAGAAAAAGAAAGCATATTATCGATGTCTTTCTATGAGGGAAATATTGTACTTATAATCAAATTTGAGAAGGATAACTCAGAAGAAGACTGCCACAGACATATGCCACTGGTGAATACGGGTCTAAAAACATAAAATAAAATCTTTACAAAGAAACTATAGAAATATATCAAATTATTCATTCTAAGAATGTTAAATATATGCCAAGAATGTCTCAGTATTAGGAAAACAATGTGTACAATTAACTACATTAATAGTAAAAAACAATAAAGGGACCATATGGTCAAATCTATATTCAGAAAAGTACTTCAATAAAAAACCCTTATTTTTGTTTAAAAAAAATCTGAAAAGCACAAAATGAAAATGATATTCTTTTAATATGATTTTTAGAACACAAGCCTAAATCTAAAACCTAGCACTATTTGTAGTGAAAAAAAAAACACTGTAAGTGTTCCCAATAAAATTGGAGTGACACAAGGATGCACACCATCAACATCATTATTTGACATAGTAATAGAAATGCTCACAATAGCAATAAGATAGGGAAAGAAATCAAGAGGATAAAAAAAGATATAAAGGAGGCCAAAAAAAGTCTCTATTTGCAAATCACAAGATTGTTTACTTAGAAAATCCTAGCAAATCAACCAAATCAAAAAGTTAATTGAGATAATAAGTAACTTCAATAAAGTAGCATAAAAAATGAATCCCCCAAAATTATCAGTATCTCTCCCTATATATTTTAGTGAAAGTTACAAAAATGGATATGAAGAGAAATATCCTCTAAAACAATAACATAACACTGAATATCTTGAATTTAACTAACACAAAGATTTTATAAAAATATAATTACAAAACAACATCTTTTTAAAAATAAAGAATGCTCTGTATAATAAATGAAGTATTTAATATTTTAAGAGGCAGTACAGAGTTGTGGATAGAGTGCTGGCCTTGGGAATAAGGAAGACCTGGATTTAAACCCTATCTCTGACACTTATAAAACAACCATTGATAAATCAATTTCACTAAGCTTCATTTTCCTCATTGGTAAAATGAGAATGATAATGCCTGTAGTACCTATTTTACAAGGTTGTTATGATACTCAAACAGGATGACATATGTAAAGTACTTTACGAACTTTAAAGTGCCATGTAAATGTCAGTTAATATCATTAATGTCCATGGCTAGGCTGTGCTAATATAATAAAACTGAGAAAACTACAGATATTTTTCTGTACAGATCAAATTACCGAGGGAATACTTTATAGAATTAGAGAAAACAACAACAAAATTCATACCCAAGATTATCAAGGAAAACAATAGTAGGCAGGAGGAGGAATGGGAAAGAAGTAAAAATAGCATAACTAGAGTTCAAAGTATGTTAAAAAGCACTGCTTCTCCAAATTACCTGTTCCTCCTATTAAACTTCCAGAAGCCAAGATGGCAGAGTAAACAGTACCCTTGTTGACTTTGAAAAACTCAGAGAATATTGCCCCAGGAGAAATCCTGGACCAGTGAAGCCAGAAAGACAGTGTACAGCCGACGTTTATCTCAGGAGGCAAGGGGAATTAATGGGAAGAGTCCCTCTTGCTGTGACTGAGGGAAATCAGTACAGGATGGGAGGTGTCCCAGCAAGCCAACAGCAAGCCCCACCTCAGTGGACAAGTTGGAGATACTGAGCCCCAGGGTGGTGGAGCCCCCAAGTGCCAACACCAGGACCCCAGTGTGCCTTCGCACAGCCCAGGGAACTGGCAGACACCAGCATGGATGGGCTTCCACCAGTGGCTGAATCTACTTGTGCTCTAGCACAGCCCTTGGGGAGGAGGATACTTCCAGCAACCAGACCACCCCTTCCCCACACCTCATGCCATGACTTTCAGTGTAACCCCGGGGAAATGCAAAAAGACTTCACCTGGCCTCAGCACACACCAACCAGCTCCAACTCAGCACCAGGTAAGCTACAGCATTATATAGCTTCCAAATGCCAGAACCAGAGGCCACAGCACACAAAGCCAGTAGCCAGGCCCCTAGCCCCCAGCACAAAAAGCATGGGATAGAACCCCCTGTGCCCCAGAAGGAGAGATCCACTTTAAAAGTCAGGAAAAAGGCAATCTCAATGAGTAAAAAGCAACTTGTAAAAGCAAATACCATAGATTCTTACTATGGGGAAAGGGAAGATCAAAATACAAATTCAGATGAGGACAGCATTGACACTATACCCACATCTGAAACCTCAAAAGGGAATATGAAGCCCAAAAAGCATTCTTGGAAGAGCTCAAAAAAGATTTTAAAAGTCATATTAGAGAAGTAGAAGAAAAATTAATCAATTCTTTTAAAAATACAATTGATGAAATGGGAAAAAATTCACTGAAGAAAACAACTCCTTCAAAAGTAAAATTGGCCAATGGAAAAAGAGGTACATAAGCTAACTGAAGAAAACAGTTCATTAAAAATTAGAATTAGGCAAGTAGAAGCTAATGATTCTATGAGGCATCAAGAAGCAGTCAAACAAAATCAAAAGAATGAAAAAATAGAAGAAAATGTAACATATCTCATTGGAAAAACATCTGACCTGGAAAATAGATCCAGGAAAGGTAATTTAAGAATTATTCCTCTACCATATAGCCCTGATGGAAAAAAAGAGCCTGGACACTATCTTCCAAGAAATCATCAAGGAAAATTGCCCTGAGGTTGTAGAACCAGAGGGTAAAATAGTCATTGAAATAATCCACTGATCACCTCCTGAAAGTAATCTCAAATTGAAAATGCCAAGGAATTTTGTAGCCAAATTCCAGAATTATCAGATCAAGGAGAAAATACTGCGAGGAGCCACAAAGGAACAGTTCAAATATCATGGAGCTACAGTCAGGATCATAGAAGACCTTGTAGCTTCTTCATCAAAAGATTAGAGGGCTTGGAATATAATATTCTGTAAGGCAAAGGAGCTTGGATTGCAACCAAGGATCAACTACCCAGCAAAACTGAGCATAATCTTTCAGGCAAGGAGATGAACATTAAATGAAATAAGGGACTTCCAGACCTTCCTGATGAAAAGGTCAAAGCTCAATGGGAAATTTGATCTTCAAATACAAGACTCAAGAGAGACATTAAAAGGTAAACAGGAAAAAAATAAAAAAAAATGTTATTCAATAAGGGCAAACAGTTTACATCCCTACATGGGAAGATGATACTTGTAAATCTTGAGAATTGTATCTTTATTGTGACATTTAAAAGGGACATACGTAGACAGAGGATGTGGGTATAAATTTATTGATGTGATGATAAAAACCCTAATTAAGGTATGATAGGGGATTACAATGGGAGAAGAGGAAAGGAGGAGGCAGAAAAGGGTAAATTACATCACATGAAGAGGCACAAATCATATTATATTAGAGGGAAAGAAGGAAAGGAGATGAGCATTGTTTGAACTTACTCTCATCAGATTTGGTTCAGTTCTCAGTTAAGTATAGAAATAAAACTTGCCCTACAGGCAGTAGGAGGGAAAAGGGGAAAGAAAAGGGAGGGGGTGGTTATAAGGGAGGGAAAAAGTGGTAAGGGAAAAGGGAAAGAAAAAGGAGGGGGGTGATAGAAGGGAGGGAAGATTGAGGGAAGCGGTGGTCAAAAGCAAAACTCTTTGGAGGAGGGAAAGAGATAAGAGAGAAATAAAAGCATAAACAGGGGGTGGGGAATAGGATGGAGAGAAAGACACACATAGTAATCGTAACTGTGAATGTGAATCAGATGAAATCTCCCATAAAAAGGAAGTAGATAGCAGAATGGATTAAAAATTATAATCCTAAATATATTGTTTACAAGAAACATTTGAAACAAGGGGATACACGCAGGGTAAAGATAAAAGGCTGGAGTAGAATATGTTATGCTTCAGCTGAAGTAAATAAAAAGCAGGGGTAGCAATTCTAATCTCAGACAAAGCAAAAGCAAAACTACATCTAATCAAAAGAGATAAAGGAGGAAACTATATCCTGCTAAGAGACACCATAGACAGTGAAGTAATATAATTACTAAACATATATACACCAAGTGGTATAGCATCCAAATTCTTACAGGAGAAGTTAAGGGCCCTAGTGGGGGATCTCAACCTCCCCCTTTCTGAATTTGATAAATCTAAGCTCAAATTACCTGCTCCTGGGGGCAGCTAGGTAGAACAGAGCACTGGTCCTGGAATCATGAGGACCTAAATTTAAATATGTCCTCAGACATGTACTAATTGTGTAACCTTGGGTAAGTCACTTCACCTCAATTGCCTCCAAAAAAAAGATTTAAAAAAATTACCTGTTCCTGGATTTTAAAAAATAGGTTAAATAAGATTTAGAAGAAAATTAATGTTGTAGTCTAGTACCCAATAAACTCATTACTAAGGAAGGAACTCCTTATTTAACAACTAGGAAAACCAGATGGTAGTTTGACCCAAAAGCAAATTTATCTCTGTACCATATATCTTTTACAGGGAGGGCAGTACTGGGGATGGGGGAAAGGGGCAGAGGACAAAAAGATAGAGAAGATGTGGATCTATGCTTTAATTGGTATAAAGAACTCCCAGTACAGAAACTTCCTCTATTCATTCAGATTAGTACTTAGAAATTTATAATTTTAGAGAGCTGCCTAGGACACGGAAAAGTAAGTTACCTCTTCAGGGTCACATAACCAGTATATTTCAAAAGTAGGACTTAAACCTAGGTCTTTGACTCTGGGCCTAGCTGTCTATCTAGCTGCCTGCAAACATACACCATTTCTTATGTCATATATTATTATATATTCCACACGGATAAGTGTTCTAAATTTTTTTAAGAAGTCACAGCAAAAAAAAAAAAATAGAGAATGTAAGGCTATCTTTTACAACTTCAAATAAAAGAAAAAATTCTTAACCAATTCTTAATTTCTAATATAGAGAAAACTACAAAAGGCATCATAAATAATTTTGTCATAGAAGAGCCAAAAGCTTTAGGTAAATAAAATCAATGTAGTTAAAATAAGAAGAAAATTATATGTGGACTAGAAGAGACTTTGTATTAAATATCTTTGAAAACTCTGGCATCCAGGATTTACAGGGAATTGAAATATCAATTGTGTAAGGTTAGAAGAACTTCTCTAGACCAAATAAATAAGTAAAGAATAAAAATGGTTGAGTTTTTGGCAAGGAAACATGTAACCAAAAATCACCCAAAATAAAATTTTTAAATCCCTAATAACCAGAAAAGTCCAAATTAAAACAATTCTCAGCTATCATCAAGTCCATCAGATTGGCAAAAATTCACCTTTGAGCAGTAAGCAAAAGGCATTTTAGTACACTGCTGGTCAAGCTGTAAATTGGTTCAAGGATTTTTGCCAACAATATGAAATTATTCAATAAAAGTTACAAAATGTTCATATATTATGGCCTTATCAGCAATGCTATTACTAGGTTTATACCCTAAGAATATTACTGACAAGAGAAAAATAGCTATCTGTGCAAAAAATATTCTTAGAATCACTATTTGTAACAGCAAAAAGTTGAAAATAAACCATGTGCCCAAGGATTGAGTTATGAATAGTTAATCTGTAGTAGTTTATTCAATGCAGCAAGCATATACTACATAACTAGTATGTGCCAAGCACTGTTAGACTCTGAAGACCAAAAGTAAAAAAGAAAAGCCTCAGCCTTCAAGGAGCTTGGGAGGGGGGGGGGGCAGTAGAGGGAAAAAGAGGGGTGGGAGATTAAAGGGAGGAGGGAGGTATAATATGTACATTGACAAGTAAGTACAGAATATATATATAGTAAATACAAAAGGAATTAATGAACTTAGGTTGGGGAAGAACAATAAGAATTATGAGGATTAAGAAAGTCTTTGTAAGAGGTAGTACTTGAGCTGATCCTTGGAGAGAGACAGGAATTACTGGCCATAAAAGTGAGCATTTCAGAAGTAGAAAGAATATACAAAGGCAAAAAGGCAGGAAATATGGGGCATATGGGAAGAAAGGGAGGGAGGCAGGGAGGGAAGGAAGGAGGGAAGGAAGGAAGGAAGGAAGGAAGGAAGGAAGGAAGGAAGGAAGGAAGGAAGGAAGGAAGGAAGCATTTATTAAGTGACTAATATGTGACGGTGACTGGAACTGTCCAAAGCTCTGAGGATACAAAGAAAGGCAAAAAACAGTCCTTCTCAAGGAGCTAATGATCCCTTGGAAGAGATAATATGAAAACAACCATGTACAAACAACATATGGCTAGATATAGATATAGTTATTGATATAGATAGGATAAATTAGAGATAATCAATAGAGAGAAGGAATAGATTAGAGCCAGATTGTGAAAGTTTTTATATACTTAATGGAGAAGTTTATATTTTATCCTAGAGGTAATAGGAAGCCACTTAAGGGAGATTTCTGCAAAGCCATATGGAGTGAACAAAATATCATATATATGTGTGTATATATATATGTATGTATGCATATGTATATATGTGTATGTATATATATGTATGTATGTATGTATTAACTTGGGGGATGGGGCATGCTCAAACCTATTATTTCATCAATATAAGGAACACTTAGAGAGGCACTGCCTCTACCAATGTGGGTCAGCAGTTGCACTAAATTTTAGAAGTTTAAAGAGTTGTCAAGGGTGGAGGGAGACCCAGGGGGTGGGGGTGGGGGGAATGGCACTAAGAGGGTGAATGAGCTGCCTAGTCCCCCACAAGCCAGTATAGATCAAAGACCAGGCTCAAACCCAAATCTTGATTCCAAGTCCAGCATTCCAGATACATGAGACCACCCTTATTCCCCAGTTCTGCCGCATAAGGTAACTACAAATATGTAAGGACAAGATTAGACAGATTATGTTGGTGCTTCCTTGTTCAAGTTAAAATGCTTAGCATATACATTCTGTAAATGGTAAATTATAAACGTTCATGGTGGCATGAGTTAGAAGCATACTTTTGTGAGGTTTTGCTTAACTATTTTGGCAGAGTGTGTTTGCTTTTCAAGTTTGTTGGCATGCTTAGTAGGAAAGAAGAAACAAAGATAGGCTTGGGAACTGAAATCAGGACCATCCACACCAGGCCCCTAAAAACTCTCTTACTCCCACTAGATAAAGTGAAGTCCAGATTTTTTTCCTTCCTTGCCCTTTACAGATAAGATTTTCCATTATGAGGCTCTCTTAACAACAAAAGGGTGGGAGTGAGGATGTGGGAGAGTGGCCAGTACATATGATTTCTCTTGCTTTTCAAAGTCTGGGATTTACATAGTAGCTACCGGCAATAAAGCCATGCTTCTTGTAACATCTCTCTCTACATTCTCTCCCTTGATGATCTCAAACAATTCCATGCTTTCAACTATCACCTCTCTGTCAGTGTCTTCCCAATAGTGCCACTCCCTCCACAGAAGTCCATTCCTATTGCCTATTAAATGTCTCCCCTGGATGCCCTTTCATCATTCACTCAATCTCCTAGGCTACATTCTAAATCAGACCTCCAAATATCATGTCCAAGAGGAGCTAAGACACTCATTAACTCCATGTAACCATGAGTCTTCATATTCATCCAGGCCATTTTCCATCATGTTGCAGAGCCTTACCAGTCACCAACAATAACACCAAAATCTCCTGCTCTGAAAAGTATAATTAAATCAACACTATTATTGCCTCTGAGGAGGACACTAAAAGTGTCCTATTGTTCCACTCACCAGTCCTGTGACTGTCCAGACCTGGCAATTACTCTCTTCTGTGTGTTGTCTCCCTCAATTAAAACTTGAGGGTAAACTCTGTCTTATTTTGGGTTTGTACTCCCAAAGCTCATTATAGGGCTAAGCACACAGTAAGTACTTAATAAATACTTTTACATTCATTCATTCAACTCTTTCCTCTCCTTCATCCCAAATATCCATTCATTTGCTGTTCCTATCCTTTTTACCTCCAAAATATCTCTTGCATCTGGCTCTTACTCTCCACTCTGAATGAAGCCACCCTAGATTGAGTCTTCATTGCTTCTTCTCTTGGCTATTGTAAAAGGCTCTTTCCTGGTCTTTCTTCTTCCACTCTGTCCTCTCCAGTCCATTCTCTCCACCACTGTCTGAATAATCCTTCTAAAACAGTTCTATGGCCATACCTCTTCTACCCCCAAAACCAATGTGATTGCCTAAAAAAGTATAACTCCCGATTGGCATTCAAGACCTTCCACAATCTTCTCTTCAAAGCCAGGGAACCTGATCAACTGTAAAGTGCTGATGATCCTGACTTTTGCCTTGGCTAGACCATCTTCTCAGCAAATTTCTTTACCTGACCCTTCCTCCTGTCTGACCTCACTCATATTCTGCTTCCCCCATTAGTTATATTTCAAATTTAAAAAGAAAACTTTCTCCACTTACAATCAGATCTGAGTGTTTTCTCAGTGTATGGTCCCTAACCCTAGCTCCTAAAATCACAGAATCTCAGAGATAGGAGGAAATCACTGAGGTCATCTGATCTAATCCCTAGAGATACCCTTTTCAATAACCCAGTAAGGGTGTTAGCCACTTAAAGAGTTCCATGGATAGAAAACACATTACCTTTCCCATTATCACCACCACTACCACCACCACCACCAAGGCAGGCCATTTCATTGTGGTGCAGCATCATTTGTTAGGAAATTTTTCTATATAAAAACCAAAATGTGTCTTAATTCTACTTTTACCAAATGTTCCTAGGTTAGCTTTCTCAGGTCAAGCAAAAAAGTCTAAATCACTCTTCCACATGACAAGAGTCTCAAATAGTTGAACAATACTCTGATACAGCATGTTGAACAATCCCAGTTCCAACAGTCCTCAAGAGTCCTCAACATCAATCAAAAAGAATCTGTTAGGTACCTGGCATGTGACAGGCCCAGGAGACAAAGAGAAAAAAAAATGGTAATTCTCAAGGAGCTACCAAGGCACTACAGAATGTCCACATATAGGTGAAAACAAAATATATACAAAGTACACGGTTTCCCAAAAGTCTTAGTGCAACTTTAACCTATTAAAGCTACCTTGGTTTACCCTTTCAAGGTTATCCCTTACTCAGCTTTCTCTTTCTGGAATTCAAGGCTCTCCATAATCTGGACACACCCTACTTTTTTGGCCTCAGCATATTGCTCCCTTCCACACTATAGGAGTCAGGAAAATCTGAGTTGGAATCCTGTTTCAGATACTTACTTCGCTAGAGGACCCTAGTTAAGTCTCTTAAGCTATCTCAACCTGTTTCCTCATCTGTGAAATGGGCATAATAACAGAACCTACCTCAGAGGGTTGTCGTTGGGATCAAATGTGATGGCATTGACAGGTAAAGGGCTTTGCAAATCTTTTAAAGCACTATATAAATGCTAGCTATCATTATTTTCCCCAAATACATCATGTGTGTTCTCCCATGTTTTTGTTCATGCTGATCCTATGCCCAGAAGTCCTTCTATTCTCTTTTAAAGGACAGTTGAAATGCTATCTCCTTATAAGGAATCTCCTGTGATCTCTTCCTCTTAACTATTGATAATGACCCTGATAGTGGTGGCAGCTGTTTTATATTGTGTTTTAAGGTTTTCAGATCTTTTTTGTATGGATTATTTCCTATGTTCATATGGGGCCATGGATCTCACTTTGGCTCCTCTTGTGCTTCCGCTGCCACCTCCACAGCTTCCAGCTTCACCAGGAAGAACTTCCCCAACAGGATCTACCTCCTACTTACTGACCAAGCTCCTGGACTCCTCAGGTCATATTTTGGTTTCCCTCGTCTGAGCTCCAGGTACTCATGTGAGTCAGAGGGCCTCATGAACATATAACATCGCCATCTGCCACGGGGTCAGACCTCATGGAGATAGCCTTGAACAATCTAATCACCTACTTGCTCAATCAACCTCTCTCTGAGCAACCATTCTCAGCCTGAACCCATTCCCTAATGGTTAGCACACTCCCACTACTCCTAGTAGTGATTCCAAACCCCCAGACTCTGAAATTACAACTTCTTCCTTTCTCACTTTTCCTATCTCTGGGCACCCACTAAGGCCTGTTTCCCTCCTGTGCTTCCCTGGCCAACCTTTTCAGGACTGGCTGTATTTTCTCTCCTGGGAGAGTCAGAATATACTTTCTTCCCACCACTACTTCTAGCCCCTCCCTCTACCATCATCACTTTGTATCCTCTCCTCCTTTGAGGTTTTCACTATCAAAATTTAGCACCAAATACAGAATCACCTCGTGTCCATTTTCTTTGGGACTCTAGGACATTTTTCTTCTTCTTCAATGATTTCAGTGACTGGCACATAGTAGATGCTTAATAAATGCTTGTTGACTAACTATAGCCCAGTTTTTCTCTCTACCACAACTCCTGCCATCATTCTAAGGAACCTTAGCACACATATGACCTCCCTCAAATACCCTAACTTTCCATTTCTTCAATCTATTCAATTCTGATTATCCAGTCCTCTATTCTACCTCAGCTACATACAGAGATGTTTACATCCTTGATTTTGCTATCACCAACAGGTGTTCTATTTCCATGTTTGTAAATTCTGAAATGTCTTTATCTGATCATAATCTTTCACATTCTATCTTCCTTATACCTTACAAAGCCTAACCCTATTCACCATGGCTTCCAGTCCCTCCACCCCTTAGCTCTTTCCCAGGTTATTTACCACCCCTGTGCTGGCTACACTTGCCTTACTTCCCTATCTTGATCTCTTACAGAGTTCAACTCTTCATCATCCCCCATTCTCAAATGCCTCGCCCCTCTGCCTTTTCATCAATCATACCTTGCCAAAGCATAACCCTGAATTATTTGAGCCATTTCTCTCTGCTCCTATTCATGCATTGCTGGAGGAAGTCATGAAACTGTGATGATTGGATCTACTACAAATTTATGTTATCCAATCTCAACTGGACCCTTCCTATAGCAAGACAACTTTTCTATTTCCTACTAATCAATTTGAAACCCCACTCTCACTAGCAACTGTCCCAAAACATTTTGTTTGTCCCCAAGCCTTCAGTGGCTTCCCATTCCTCCACCCTCAACTAAAAGCATGACTTCATCCTTCACAAAAAAATGTTATTTAGAGAGAGATCTTTCTTCTCTTCTCCTCTATCATCTCATCTACCTTGTACATATTGTTTGCATGTTATTTCTCTCATTAGAATGAATGCTCTTTGAGAACAAAGACTATTTTTGCCTTTCTTTGTATCCCCAGCACTTAGCACGATGCCTGGCAAATAGGAAGCACTTAATAAATGATTGTTGAATGTTTTATGATTTTATAGCCCCTTACTGCACTTATTAGGTAACATTGTATATTGTAGTTCATCTGTATTTTGTGTCTGATTCCCTCATTAGACTGTAAACCCCATGAAAATCAGGGAGATCGGGATTATTTTATTTAATAAACTTAATATTTCCCTAATGTCTCCTGCAGTGTTCTGCACAGAGTAGGTGCTTAATGGATGTTTACTTAGTGAATGAATGATCCATAATCCTCACAGTGTTTGGACAGCTCTTTCCAGATAAATAGCTTAATTAGGTTTCTATTGACTGGAGCAAACAGACTTTCACTGGCAGAGAAGGAAGAAGATAAAGGAGTCTCCAGTGAACTCCCTAATGATGTTATCGCCTTTGGGCAATCCTCTGTCAAAGTCACCTGTGCTCAGGAAAGAGAGAACCAGGTGAGTCTATGGCTATAAGCTGTAACTGGATTTCCCAGGAACAAGAGTGAGCAAGTGGAACATCTCCAAATGACCAATGGCAGAAGCAAAATGTGCCCTGCCTCCAGTCTCATACATTAGTATCAAGCTTGCTGCAGCTAGAAAAAGAATGGTGTGATAGCTAGAGCATTGGTCTTGGAGTCAGGAAGAACTTAGTTCAACCTTAAACAGTTATTATCAATGTGACCCTGACCTCACTTTCCTCAGCTGTAAAATGAGATGGTTGGATTTGACGACCTCTAAAGTTCAAAAAGGTCAGAAAGATCTGAGTTCAAATCTTGCCTCAGAAACTTACTAGCCACATGTCCCTGAGTAAATCACTTAAACTTTCCCTGCTTCAGTTTCCACGTCTATAAAGTGAGGATAATAATAGAATCTACCTCACAGGGCTGTTGCAAGAGTCAAAGGAGATAACATATGTAAAGCATTTTGCACACTTTAGAGCACTATATAAATGCTATCTATTATTATTATTTTCTTGTTATTATTATCATCCTATAATTCACCTTTTTTTAGCTAAGACCAAAAAGACCTTTATATGGATGGAGAGTAGTCAGGCTGAACGGATGCACTGACTATGATAGAGTTCAATACTGATTCTCTATTTGCCCCCTTCCTCCTGGCTCCATGTCTCTTGCAATTTGTCCAGTCACTAGATGTACCTCTGAGAGTACAATTGTCTTCATCCTCATAGTCTCAAAGAAAGTCAGATTTGCTCACCACCTCATTTTACAGATTAATCCATCTGTAACTAAAGCATAAAGAAACAATAGAGGCTATGGAAACAAGAGAATTGCCTCTGAAGTTATGCCAGGGATAGAATCCTAGATTCTTAGAGTTGGAGGGTGGGGAACCTGGGAAGGTTATTTAGTCCATTTTAAATTGTTCCAGACAGATGGGAACCTCATCTCTTAGCACCACGTTCCTCTCTCTGTCACACACATTGACTTGTCTCTACTCTGAACCAACTTCTTGAGAAAGATCAACAAAGTTTTAACAGTAAATCCCTTTGGCACGTTATTCTTCTCAATGGCAGCAGGTGACATGGGGAATGAGTTTCAGAGTTTGGGACCAAGGATTCAGCTTGGACGTTTGCTCTTGTGTAAGAATATTAATGTGGGGGAGGGTGAGTGAGAAGAGAAGAGAAAGAGAGGGAGAGCTGTCTGATTCTGCCAGGCATTAACTCCAGTGCAATAGAGATATACTGGGAGTTCAATTTGTGTTTGCCTGAGCCAGGGAGAAAATCTAATTAAATATGGTGTCTGGGTTTGGAGAAGCTGGGATGGGGCTGGAATATAAAGTGTGGCAACTACTCATAGATCAGAGGGCAATATTAATAAACCCACAGAAGGGGACAGCAGGATCTGCTGGTGGTATCGATAAAATGCAAAGCAAAGACAAAGCAGCTGGGGAATATTGGATGGAAATTCTGATAAAAACACACCAGGGACTGTATCCCCCACAGCCACAGAGCCTGAGCAACTATGTGAGGAGCCAAGATGTTCTTCTCCTCTTCCTCCTCCCTTGCTCTAAAAGAGTGAGAAAATCACTGAGGTCTCTCCTAGACCTCATTTCTGTGTCCCCTGGGTAATCAACTCCAACATCAGCAAGTCTCTTCCAGATAGGCGGGAAGTTGATAAGATGGAGAATGGGCGTCCATCTCAGCGGGGATATTTTGGTTAAATATAAAGATTTTTTAAGTTTAAAAAATCCCCTCTGCAGCACTTTGAGAGCAGAATAAACACATTTGATTGATCCAGTGGAAGAAAAGTCTTACCTCAATGTGGGAGGGTGGAATAAATGATCTCTGGAGGACCTCTGGGTTCTTAGATTTTCAGACCTTTGGAGAATGAGCTTCTCCATCATCTAACACTTCTGGAGCCAAAGCAAAGTCCTACAGACTTGTAGTTTCCCAAGGACCCAGTGGGCTCCTGGGAAGCATTGAGGTGTTTATGCTTGAAATTATAGGACACAATTCAAATCAGCTGCATGCTTTGCAAAGTCTCTTGAAACCTGAATTGGATGCTACCCTCCTTGCTGACTCCAAACCTTCTTTAGATTTGTTCCAGGAAAGTTGCTGCATCCTCCCTCAGAAGTGACAGACAGCCTCTCCTGCATGTCAATCTCTGGGTACCTGGGGGCACTGTAAAAAGGGAAGGTGACCCGGCTCCTTTCACAGATGGAACTGAGTTCCTGGAATCTTTCCTGATTGGAGTCTTAGAATGTAAGCACTTTTCAAGTAGAAATTGTTTCATTCATTATATTTGTATACACAGTGTCTGACACATATAGTAATAACAGACACCTAACTCTTGTTTATTGCTTGTCAAGTGTACTTAATTGCCCTTCTCTTAGAACCATCCATCAGCTGCAATATGGTATGTACTATGTGGTAGAAGTTCTATGATATTGGAAAGGACTCAGCCTTGTTTTCCTAAGATCTCTGTGTAATAGCCAGCCTGCCTTGGATACTTTAGCCTGGGATTGGTATTCTTATTCTTATTGTATTCATTTTTGCTATCTAGAGTGTCTTATTATCTCTCAAGGTGGAGGTGGAAGGAGGTGTGTGTGTGTGTGTGTGTGTGTGTAACAAAATATGTGTCATGTCATTCAATGGAAAAAGAATGAGTGTCCTCACCTAGAACTGACTTTCAGCTCTGTACCAGTGAGCCAACAACAGAAGTTACTCCAAACCAGTGCATTTGTGACTATAATTCTTCTCCCAGTATCTCCATGTCTTCACACTCATAGACATCTAACAATCCCATTCTTAGGGAACAACTGGCTACTCTGCAGGAGAGCTACGCCACTCACCAGAAGCAAAACTTTAGGCAAATCTCTTAACTTCCTTGTGCCACAGTGTATTCATTTATAAAGAGAGGGTTAGATTAAAGGATGTGTACAACTGCTAAGGCTCCCCAACCAAGTCAATCCATGAACCATGGGATTTGGGAGAAGCCAAAAAAAAATGAATGAAGACCAAATTTCCAGTGAGTCAAGGTCAGGAATGCTAGGTCTCTGACCCAAGCCTTTAAAACTTTTACCATTTCCTATCCTCAGGGCTTAAGGAGGGCTGAACCAGAAAACAACAATGGACAAAATTCCTCATTAAATTCTAAGCCAAATTTTCTCCGTCTTCCCAGACCTATCTAGGTTGCCTCCCCAGTATCACCTAAGTTCAAGTGTTCAAGAGATTTCATCTTTTTCATATATTGTTATGGTCAAAACATGATCGGGGACGTGATGTACCGGCTGTCACCAAAAAGTCCTTTAGTGAATTCCAAGAACAAACATAAATGATGTTCAGATTATCCATGCCAAAGAACAGGCAGCTATGTAGTGCAATGGATGGAGCACTGAGCCTGCAATCAGGAAGACCCAAGCTCAAATCCAGCCTCAGACTGTTACCAGCTGTGTGGCCCTGGGCCTCAGTTTCTTCATAGATAAAATGGAAATAATAATAATATTTACCTCTCAGGACTGTTGTGAGGATCACGTGAGAAGATATTTACAAAGCACAGAGCATGGTACCTGGCACATGTTTTTAATAAATGCTTGTTTGGTGTTTAATAAAAGCTTGTTCCCTTCCTTCATTCCTGTCACAGCACTACCTCCTGAGAATGTAAATAATAATAGAGTTGGCTACAGAGAGTTTCATTCTAGGTACAGAGAAAACTCACTTCACAGGTTTTAGAATCAACAGGCAGACTCTCCACTTCCAAGCCAAGATCATTGAATATTAGAAATAAAAGAGGCCTCACACAGCAATGATCATGTGTGTATTTGCTTAGCCAGATGAAAGTCAGATTGAGCTGTCTTCCCATCTTTGAGTTGGTTCTCTGTCCGTTGCATGCTAGATTTCACGCCATTCATCAATTGGTAGTTAGATGAGTTGTTATTGATTACTCTATAATGAAGCATAGGCTTATTGAAATTGGAAGAACACTGAAAAGTTTAGCTTTAATAAAAACAACACAGCTTTTAGCCATTGCTATGAAAAAAAAAACATTTGTCATGGGCAAGACAATTCAAAGATGGGAGTATTAAAGATTGGGAAAGGGTAGTTTTTACTAATTAGACTTGCTTTTTCATTCATGGCTATACCAAAGAAGTCCAAGTGAGCCTGTGAGATCTGGGCATCTTCATCAGAATGTAAAATATCAATCCTAAAATGTTTGGGGGAATTTTTTTTAAACTTGCAGTGGGTCAGAAGTCATCTCCATTGAGAGAATGATGAACTCTGATAAATATATTGATATATTTGGAATTGTTCCAGAATTACAGAAATATTCAGCATTGATATATCTGGAATTTTTCCAGAATTACAGGAATTCCCCAATGCAGATGAAATATTGCACCATGACCTTGTGCCCTTCTACATTTTACAAAAGGTTAATAAAGTCATCTAAGAGATGGAGATAAGTATCCTTCAGTGGCCTGGCAACTAACCTGATTTAAAACTCATTGAAAATTTTTAGGATATAATCAAGACTAGACTTCGAAAAATAGACTATTTTTCAAAAGTGCACTTAATCTCCAATGTGATAAAAGTGTAGGGTTTTTTGGTAAAAATTAAAGAATTTGTGACAAAATCTTGTAAACTCAATGCCAAATCATGTAAAATGAGTGATTAAGGCAGAGGACATGTTGTATACTAAGAGGTTTTTAAAGATGTAAAAAATATGTAAGGTTTATTGTATAGTAATAAATGTAATTATTTTATTTTATCCCAATTAATTCACACACCACTGTACAAATGATGAAACTAAGGCCCAGAGTTCATAGGATCATCGACCACAGGGCTTAAAGAGACCTCAGAAACCATCTAGGCCAGCCCCTTCATTTTGCAAATAAGGAAACTGAGGCCCTAACACAAGCTAAATGATAATAATAATAATAGCATTTACTTAGCACTTTAAGGTTTGCTAAGTATTTTACATATATTATTTCATTTATCCTCACAACAACCTTTTGGGTTGGTGCTAATATTAGCTACATTTTATGGATGAAGAAACTGGGGCAGATGGGTTTAGTAACTTGCCCAAAGTTATACAGCTAGACTCTTTAGCTGGATTCAAACTCAGGTCTCTTGATTCCAAGTTAAGTGCTCTGTCCACTGTACTATCTAGCAACAAAATAAGGGTCAGCAGCAGGGGAGGGTGCTAGGAGATGTCTAAGCTCCTGTCCCCAGTCTACTACTGGTTTCCGTAGGATGAGGATATGGAAGAAGAGAAAATTTGCGCCAAACAAGAAGAAAATTGCATGGGTAATTTGAAGCAGTTTTGCCTAGTGAGGCAGATGAGAGATTGAATTTAGAGAAGACAGAATTGGCAAACTTTGGGGGAAATTAAGGAAAATTTGAAGAAAAACCTCCAGGTCCAGATTCTGCTTCAGTTTGTAAGAGTTGTAGGTTGAAAGAGAATTGAGGAGAATATAAAAGGATTAAAGAGGATTAAGGGGGATCAAGAAGAATTAGAAAGCAGAACCTGCATAAGAAGACTCAAGAGAAAGGAGAAGGTAGTTAGCTAGATAAGGCAAAGTAAGTAAGAAAAGGTACGGGGAACGTTTAGAGACTAATGCAAACTGATAGAGTGGAGTGTGGGTCAGGTAAATGGGTGAAACAAATAGAAAGCTGGATCAAGGGTGGAAGGGGAAATGGGTATGGATATTTACAGCTTAAAAAATAATGCTGAAACTCTTTCACAAGAGGAAGAAGCAGCTTGTCCTCCAAAGAATGATTGGGTAGGACCACCAAGACTCTCAGGTGAGAAATTATCTAAAGAGGATTGGAAGAAGAAAAGAACAGAAACTGTGCCCCATTATTTCCATTTCTAAGAGAAGGAATAGAACTGCCCCAAAGTGGAATGGTTTGCCTTGGGGAAGAAGTAGGCTGTCCCTCACTGGAGATCCTCAAGCAGAGGCCAGATGACCACTAGTGAGAAATATTATAGTTAGACTCCTTTCATGTATGGGATGGAATAGATGGCCACTGAGGTGCCTTCCAACTTTCAAATTCTGTGATTCTGTATACCTCCAGCTATTCTCTTCAGGACACAACATCAGCAACTCTCCACTCTCAGCAGCAAGGAGATAGGGCTATCAGAATAGTGCCCTGACAGGGATTGTGATGTCAGTAACATATTTGTCTAAAATAAATAAAATAATGGAGACAGAGACAGAGACAAAGAGACAGAGACAGAGACACAGAGAGAGACAGAAAGAGACAGAGACAGAGAAGGAAGGAGGGAGAGAGAGACAAAGAGACACAGAGAGAGAGACAGAGACACAGAGAGAGAGGGAGAGAGAGGGAATCAAAGAGAAAGAGAGAAGGAGGGAGGGAGGGAGAGAAGGAGAGAGAGATTGGAAAAGAAATACTCAGGGAAACAGCCTGTAAAAGCAGCTTTGTGCTTGTCTTTTCTCTCAGTTTCAGTGTTTCCTTGAAAGGGTCTTTTGTGTTCAGTAATGAGTATAAACAGCAATCCCAGAGGATTGCCCCTGAAGCTGCTAATCTCTATAGGAACCATCATTGTGACAATCATCAGAGGGACCCCTGCTACCACTAGGACTCATCCTAGTGCAGATATTTCATATTAGCGACACAAATCCTTTCCTTTCAGGGGAAGAAAGTTAATTTTTTTTGGAGTCAGAAAGATTGAGGGTGAGAAGAGTGTGCATGGTATAACAAGGCAGGGTAGGAAAGAAGCAAGGAAAAAAGGGCCAGTTTTAGGGACACAGACAGGGAATTAAATCTCCAAGAGACCTGGGAACAAAATGAACTTACCATTTACTGGGGATGTTGTAAATGCTTTTGGACTAGATCAGGGGCAAGGAACCCCTGGCCTCAAGGTCACATGTAGTTCTCTACCCCTGATTTAGATGAATTCTGAAATCCCTTCTAATCCTTAGATTCTATAGGTCTGGGTATATTAGGATAGACCAAATTAGGATAGGCCAAAGGTGACATTCCTAAGAGAATGAAGTATATTAACAAGAAGGGTATGAGACTCTGAGAATAGACTAAGGCCCATATCTGTCCAGGATCACAATACAGTTTCATGGATAGATCACTAAATTAGAATCCCAAAGACCTGGGTTCATTCTCTACCTTAGACACTTGACTAGCCACTTAATCCTGAACAAGTCTCTTATGCTGTCTATGCCTCAGTTTCTTCATCTATAAAGTCAGGGGGTTGGACTCATTGGACTGTAAGATTGCTTCTAGTTCTAAATATATGATCCCACAATCAGGTTAAGTATAATACTTTTCCAGAGTGAGGACCATTAACTGGATAAACTCTGGAAACTCCATCATCACCAAAAATTAAATTTCTCCAACTATTAAATATTGTACATACCCCAAATGGCATTAGCTCTTCCCTCTAAGAGTTTACTATCAGGGGCAGCTACATGGCACAGTGAATAGAACACCAACCCTGAAGTCAGGAGGACCTGAGTTCAAATCTGACCTCAGATACTTGACACATTCACTAGCTGTGTGACCTTGGGCAAGTCACTTAATCCCAATTGCCTTGCCTTCCCCCCCTCCAAAAAACAAGAGTTTACTATATGAGTTCTCAAATTTGTTAGATCTATCAAGTTGTTGGAGTGGGGGGTCCTGAGATGCAGACTAATTTCAATCCTGTAGAACACTCCAAAAAATTCTAGGCCTAAGAGCATTTGATAGTGAAAGAAAGTGGAAGAAAGCCCCATTAAAGCTCTAGCTTTCTTCCTTTCTGCCTTAAACCATAAATGATTACACTGCCTTTTATCAGGACATTAAGCCCAGAAAAAAATTGGGGTATAGGGTGTGTTCAGGGAAGAACCTCTGGTGTGAGGGCTGCCAAGCCCTTTACAAGGCTGTTTTCCACCTTTGGTTCCACCTGATCCATCTAACTTTCACGTATGACTCCAAGAAGCTGAAGCATGCACAGTCACCACACCCTAGTAAGCCATTTCAACAGATGTACTAAACCAGGTTGAGGGTAATTGAGGGGTCTCAAACCCTTCAGTGGGTTGGGGGATGTCTACCCCAAGCATGTGAAGACTTCCCCTGGTGGAATGGGCAGATGAAAACAATTTGTTCCAGTGGCCACGAAGGCAGCTGAAGCAGATGCAGTGGAGCCCTTAGAGCTTGGTTGGACATCGAAGACTCCAAAGTCATCCACTGTATCTCAAGCCCTTACCAGTTGTCTTGACTCTGTCCTGCCACTGGACTGTGACAACTGTGGGAGATAGAGTGAAGTCTAAGATTTCATGCAATTCTACCTCACTTAAATTCAATTTATGCATGAATCGAAAGACATCACCCATGCCATTTTACCATTTTTATCTATCTCAAAGTCCTGTGGTGACAGGCAAGTGACAAAACAGCAGGTGCAGATACACTGGGAGCTATTGTCACAACCCTGCGCACAGGCGGCCCAGGCCATAAGGTTGTCTTCTCACTGGAAGCAGCAGTGGGATTCAGCAATCCCCTGGGTGTCAGAATAGCCTTTTAAGGATCACACTGCTCACTTCCTAGTGTGAGGAAGGGGCTAGAAAACATGCCCCAAATTGCCTGCTTACTCAACCCTGGCCTGATTACTATGGCAGGTGAAGATCCCACCCTGCAGTTAAACCAAAAAAAATGTGCAAAAACTTCTGCAAAGATGATTTCACTCACTATTGGTACATGGAAGGTGTGCACCCTTATAGACAACACAAAATCCAGTAGACCTGAATGATGAACAGCTCTTGTTGTGAGAGAACTCAGCAGGTATCATGTCCAAATAGCAGCCATGAGTGAAACTAGGCTGGCAAATGAAGGTCAGCTAACTGAAGTCAGAGATGGATACACATTTTTCTGGAGTGGCCACGATGAAGGGGAATGCTGTGACACTGGTGTAGGTTTTGCAATCAAAACTATTCTAATCAACAAGCTTGCATGCCTACCAAAAGGAGTGAGTGACAGGCTCTTGACAATGTGATTTCTACTTTCAGGAAAATGCCAAATCACCATCATCAGTGCCTATGTTCCCACCATGATGAACCCTGATGAGGTCAAAGAAAAATCTTATGAACACCTGGAGACCCTTATCACCAATGTGCCAAAAGAGGACAAGCTTATAATTTTGGGTGACTTTAATGATAGAGCAGGCTCAGACTACCAGACATGGCAGGGAGTCCTTGGAAGGAATGGAGTTGGAAACAGCAACAGCAATGTTCACTTACTACTGAAGACTTGTGCATCTTCTGACTTCATCACCAACACTGTCTTCCATTTACCTGAACACAATAAAACTTCACGGATGTACCCTCACAGCAAACACTGACATTTAATATACTATGTGATTGTAAGGAGAAGAGACCAACAGGATATGAAAGTAATGAAGGCAATGTGTGCGTAACAGAGTGCTGGACTGATCATAGACTTATCCTCGCCAAGCTAAATATTCACATTCAACAAATAGCAGTGGCCCCAAGGCAAAATGACTACCAGAAAAATTAATGTCCAGATTAGAGCACTTCTCTGAGTGGGAACAGTTTGTTTCCAACTTGGAGGGAAAGTTGAGCCAACACACAGTTGACAACAGTGGAGCAGAAAAGGAGTGGGCAGCTTTCAGAGATTTGATATACAGCACTGCATTTGCTCATCTGGGTCAGAACACTTGCAAACATCGAGAATGGCTTGACAAAAATGATGAGGAAATTCAAAAGCTCTAAATGAAAAATGAGAACTACACAGAGTTTGCCAGAAGGATAGTTCATCCATCTCTAAGAAGTCAGCATTTAATTCCATCAAAAGTAAAGTCCAAGTAAAGCTTAGAGAGATGCAGGATTCTTGACTCAGTAAGAAGGCAGATGAAATTCAGTTTTATGCTGATAGTAACAATTGAAAGCACATTTACCATTCCCTGAAGGCTGTTTATGGGCCAAAGACTGATGATGTATCTCAACAACTCAGTGCTGAAAGAGCCACATTGATTATTGATAAGGACATGATCTTAGAGAGATGGGCTCAACACTTCCATAGTGTACTCAACAGACCATCATCAATCAGTGCTGAAGCCATTGACTGTTTACTTCAAGTTGAAGTCCTCCCTCCATAGCTGAAGTTCCAACTGAAAAAGAGGTTTTGAATGCCATTAGGCTCCTTTCATGTGGCAAAACACCTGGCACTGAATCTATTCCAACTGAGATTTACAAGGTGGGGGATCTGTTACTCATACAAAAGACAACTGAGATTTTCTGGGTTATGTGGCAAGAAAAGATTATCCCCCAGGAGTTCAAGGATGTCTCCATTGTCCATCTCTGTAAAAGAAATAGATTTTCCTGTGGCAATCACAGAGTGGTCTCTCTCTTAGTCATTGCTGGCAAGATTCTTGCCAGAGTCCTCCTTAATAGTCTAATCCTTCACCTGAAAGATGGTCATTTACCCAAGAGCCACTGTGGTTTCAGAAAGGGCCAAGGAACAGTTGATATGGTGTTTGCTGCCCAGCAACTTCAGGAGAAATACCAGGAGCAGAACGGAAGGTTATATACAATGTTTGAAGATCTGACCAAGGCCTTTGATACTGTCAGTCATGAGGGTTTATGGAAAATTATGTCAAAATTTGGTTACCTGGAGAAGTTCACCAGTATTGTATGTCGATTTCATGATGGTATGATTGCCTGGGTTCTGGATAATGGATGATGCTTTCATGCTTTTCCAGTCACTAATGGAGTGGAAAATGCTGTGTGCTTGTTCCCATGCTTTTTAGCATGATGTTTGTAGCCATGTTATCAAACACCTTCAATGAGGAAACACATCACATCAAGATCAGCTACCACACTGAATTGAAATTCTTGAATTTGAAAAGGCTGCAAGTAAAGACCAAAGTGGAGGGTGTATTGGTGCATGATTTTTTCCTTGCAGATGATTGTCCACTCAATGCAGCCTCAGAAGCTGAGATAAAACAAAGTATGTGTCATATCTTTGCTGGTTGTGCTAATTTTGGCCTAACAATTAACAGCAAGAAAACACAGGTACTCCATCAGCCAACACCACACTACCCATATGTGGAACCATTGGTTACAGAAAATGGAGAAGATTTGAATGCTGTGGATAAGTTCACTTACCTTGGTAATGTACTTTCCAGGGATGTACACATTGATAATGAGGTTGACGCATGCATTGCCAGAACTAGCTCAGTGTTTTGGAGGCTCTGAAGGAAAGTGTGGGAGAGACGAGATGTTAGATTGACAACCAAACTGAAGGTCTACAGAGCCTCATTGCTGACCTCCTTGTTGTATGCCTGTGAAACCTGGACAGTCTACCAGCAGTATGCCAGGAAACTGAATACTTCCATTTTAATTGCCTTAGAAAGATTCTGAAGATCACTCAGCAGGATAAGAACCAGATACTGAGGTCCTTTCTCGAACTAAACTGCCAAGCATTCAAACTCTACTTTAGAGAGCACAACTATGATGGACTGGCCACGTTGTTCAAGTGTCAAGCTTATGCTTGCCTAAAAGACTATTTTATGGAGAACTCACACAGGGAAAGCATTCACATGGTGGTCAGAAGAAGCAATACAAGGACCCTCTCAAGATTTGTCTTAAAAACTTTGGAATTTGTTGTGTGACATGGAGACACTGGCACAGGACCACCCAGCATGGTATGCCCTCGTAAGAAAAGGTGCTGTGCTTTATGAGCAAAGCACAATTGAAGTAGCTCAAAAAAAACCTCAAGGTACACAAATTTAGGAAATCCACCCCAAATGTTCACGTGAACTACTTGTGCCCAAACTATGGTAAAGCATTTTGAGCTCATACTGGTCTGATCTGCCAGAGTTGGATGCACTGTAACTTGACTGTAACATAATGATGTCACTTTGGTCATCTTCAAGAACAAAGGACAACAACCAAGGCTGGAAAAGGTACATTTGCTCCCTTTTTATCACCTTCCATTAAAAAGGGAGTTGAGATGCCTCGCTTAGAATGCAGATTGTCTGATCAGGGTTAGAAGAGACTGTGTAAGTGGAGATAATGGAAAATGGAAGAGAGACATGGGGAGGCAGAGTCCATTGAACTATGCAACTGATTAAATGTGGGAAGTGAGAGAGAGAAGACTAGAGGGTAATATGAAATTTGTGAATCTGAGTGATAAGAAGGAAGGTGATGTCCTCAGCAGAAATAAGGAAGGTAAGAAGATGGGTGGGGTTGGCAGAAAGCATTGTCTAAAATAGCATGTGTCTAAAGGGGAACAAAGGTCTCCATTTTAGACATGTTGAGTTTGAGTTGTCTATGATACCAAGGTAGAGATGTCCAATAGGCAACTGGTGGTGCAGGACTGGAGCTCAGGAGAGATATTTGGGCTGGATATATAGCTTTGGAAGTCATATGCAAGGAGAAAGAATGGTGGGCCAGATAGGAGGTGAAGAAGCAGGTGAGAAAAGTGTCATGAAAGCTGAAGGTGAATAGACTATTCAAGAAGAGGGTAATGATATAACTGATAGAGAAGTTAAGAAGGGTGAAAACCCAGAAAAAGACTATCAGAGTTAGCAGTTTCAAAGTTCACTTGGTAACATTAAAAAGAACAGTTTCAGTTGGTGGTAAAGTTGAAAGCCAGACTGTAAGAGGTTGAGCAGTAAGTAGGAGGAGGCGAAGTGGTGATGAGATGTGTAGACAGCTTTTTCTAGAGTTTGGCTGTGAACAGGAAGAGAGAGATATGATGATAGCTTCCTATTTTAGCCAATTATTCTTGCTAACTGCACTAAATTGGAATGTGGCTGATCCAGGGGCCCGAAGAAGGTGAATGTAGGAGGGGAGTTATTCTGACATGCCTCTCTCCCTCAAACAATACCATCTCTGTCCACAGCCAACTTTTGCATGTGCAGACAGGGAGTGAGGCCTGGCCCAAGGAGGAAAAAGGGGTGGAGGAGGTTTATGGTAGGGGTATATTTCATGTATGGGTTGGACTAGATGGCCTCTGAAGTCCCTTCCAGCTCTCAAATTCTCTGCTTCTATGATTCCAACAGACTGCTTTACAACAACCACTGGACCAAATACCACCAGGAGACACCATGGCAATGAACTAGGTCGGGACCTTCCCTTTCCCCAGCCCAACTTTCCATTGCCCAGTTCCCAACAGAGTTCTACATTTCTTCTGGAGGCAACCCCAATCCCCATTCCTCTTTACCCTTGGACCAACTACCCTCTTCTCAACCCTCATTGGTTGACAACCATCTGCCCTGCTGCTGCTCTCCAAGATTCGCCAAGTATTCGTCTCTACTCTGCTCTTAGCTGCCAGAATATAAGCCCCATTTGACCTTTCCATATGCCATGAAACCGAGCCCTCCCTTACATGTTGTCCAACCCAATTAAACTGTGATCTCCTTGAGAGCAAGGACTGTCTTGTTTTTCTATTTGAATCCCCAGTACTTAGCATGGTGCTCAGCACATAATATGCTCTAAATAAATGCCTTTCCATCTCTCCATCTGGAACCCTCCACCAAACTAATGGCAGTATGAGCTTGTCTGATAACACGAATCAAGATAAACATATGTTTGCCTGAGTGGTTTCACCCCCACTCTGTGTGAGGAGGAAAAGAGTAGCAAAAGGGAACATATTGTAGTATTCCACTTTATATCCATAGGTTCAACTCTCTACATGTGTTTGCTGCTCCTTAGGTAGGCCAGGCACAGGAGAGCTAGGACCCCCTCCCCCAGCTGCTAGTATCTTCCCTCAAGGTTATTTTCTATCTCTTTTGTATATATCTATGTATGGTCATGCTGTCTCTCCCATTGGAATGTAAGCTTCTTGGAGGAATATAAGCTCCTTTTGTCTTTTCATCTCCAGTTCCTAGCATAATGCTTAGTATATATAGTAGATACTTAAAAAATACTTGCTGATTGATTAATCCTCCTTAAACAGAAAGGACTGGGAGTTTACAGTCATCATCCCCAATGTCAAGAAGAAATCTTCCTTCAATCTACAAGAAAGGGAATAGGCAGACTGGAGCCAAGTCACTAATGTGACACAAAACTGGACCCTAAAGCTTGAAAATGGTCAATGCTCCTCTCCCTGCCCCCCCACCATCCTTGCACAAAGATACCTAGCTCATACCCTAAATGGATTTTGATTAGATGTCTAGCGTGCTGTAGTCACAGGAAGCACAGGAAGATGTGTCTGGCTTGGAACTTTCCAGATACCTCAGGACCACTCATATTAAAAGAACCATATTTGTAGGATGAGCCAAGAATATTTGTCACCCTAACCCTCTTTCCCTCTAGTGACCTCTAATAATGTCCCCCATTTCCATGGCACCATTCTAAATTCAATTTCTCCTGGGACAAAGCCCTATTTGCCTTGCTCTGGTTACTGTTGTAACCTGATATCAGGAAAATTTTCTTGACAATTATTGTTCGGTCATTCAATTGTGTTTTACTCTTTGTGATGCCATGAAGATAGCACTCCAAGTTCTTCTGTCCTCCACTATCTCCCAAAGTCTATTGAAACTCATGTCTGTTGCTTCCAGGACCCTGTCTATCCATCTCACCCTCACCATCTACTTTTCTTTTTGCTTTCAATCCTTCCCAACATCAGAGTCTTTTCCAATGAGTCCTGTCTTCTCATTATGTGGCCAAAGTATTTAAGCTTCAGCTTCAATGTCTGATCTTCCAGTGAATAGTCTGAATTAATTTCTGTAAGTACTGACCAATTTGGTCTCCTTGCTGTCCAAAAGATCCTCAAAAGTCTTCTTCAGTACCACAATTCGAAAGCTTTCATTCTGCATAACTCAGTTTTTCCTTATAGTCCAAATCTTACAGCTATACATTGCTACTGGAAAAACCATAGCTTTGACTATACAGACCTTTGCTGGCAAGGTGATGTCTCTGCTTTTTAATATGCTGTCCAGATTTGCCATAGCTTTCCTTCCAAAGAGCAAGCATCCTTTAATTTCATGGCTGTAGTCACTGCCTGCTGTGATCTTTGAGCCCAAGAATACAAAATCTGACACTGCTTCCATTTCTTCTTCTTCTATTTGCCAGAAAGTGATGATACCAGTTGCCAAGATCTTAGTTTTTTTGATGTTAAGCCTCAAGACAGTTTTTACACACTCTTCTTTCATCCTCATCAAGAGGCTTCTTAATTCTTCTTCACTTTCTGCCATCAGTAGTATCATCTGCATATCTGCATATTGATATTTCTCCCAATAACCTTAATTCTGGCATTTCACATGATGTACTCTGAATATAAGTTAAATAAATACGATGATAATATACATCCTTGTCATACTCTCTTTCCAATCTTAAACCCATCAATTGTTCCATTTTCAGCTCTAACTGTTGCTTCTTGGCCTGCATACAGGTTCCTCAAGAGACAAGTAAGATGATCTTGTACTCCCAGCTCTTTGAGGATTTGCCACATTTTGTTGTGATCCACAGTCAAAGGCTTTAATGTAGTCAATAAAGCAGAAGTAGATGTTTTTCTGGAACTCCCTTGCTTTCTCCATAATCCAGTGAATATTAGCAATTTGATCTCCTAGTTCCTTTGCCTCTTTGAAAACCAGTCTGCTCTTCTGGTAATTCTCATTTTGCATATTGCTGAAGCCTAGTTTGTAGAATCTTGAGCATAATCTTGCTGGCATGTGAAATGAGTGCAATTGTTCTGTGATAGAAACATTTTTCAGCATTGCCCTTCTTTAGGATTGGAACATAAACTGATCTTTTCCAATACAGTGGCCGCTGTTGAGTATTCCAAATTTGCTGGCATATTGAGTGAAGCACTTTAAAAGTGTCCTCTTTTAGGATTTTAAAATACCTCAGCTAGAACTCCATCACCTCCACATTATGGTTAGCAATGCTTCCTAAGGCCCCCTTGACTTCATTCTCCAGGATGTCTAGCTCTAGACCATGGCTACTGATCATGGTTATTGATTATGTTAAAATCTTCTTTGTATATTTCTTTTTTGTATTCTTACCACCTCTTCTAATCTCTTCTGCTTCAGTTAAGTCCCTACAATTTTTGTCTTATATCATGCCCGTTTTTGCATGAAATGTTCCCCTGACATCTCTAATTTTCTTGAAGAGATCTTCTGTCTTTCCAACTATTGTTTTTTACTATTTCTTTGCATTGCTCATTTAGGAAAACCTTTTACTCTCACCTTGCTATTCCCTGCAATTCTGCATTCAATTGGATATTCCCTTTTTCCTTTCCCTTTTGCTCTCCTTCTTTCTTCAGCTATTTGTAAATCAGGCAGCCATTTTGCTTTCTTGCTCTTCTTTTTCTTCAGAATTGTTTTTTTTGTTGCTACCTCCTATAAAAATATTTCAGACCTCTGTCCATAGCTCTTCAGGAACTCTATCTCCCAGATCTAATCCCTTAAATCTATTCATCACTTCTATTTCATATTCATAGGGGATGTTATTTAGGTTAGAGAATTCCAAAGGTAAAATAGCCTGCCTTGGGAAATAATGAATTCCCAATCACTGGAGATCTTGTAGCAAAGGCTAAATGTTCATTTGCCAGGAATGTTCAAGAGAAAATTCTAGTTCCCATATGAGTTGGACTAGATGACCTCTAACATCCCTTACAACTCTAAGATTCTGACAGGAAGGTGTCAGGGGACCCATTTTGCTTCTGATCAAGCCACTGTCCTCTGCCTTCTTGGTACCTTATTTCTGAATAGAGTTTCTACAAATTCTATGAAATGCAAGAGCTCTGCCCTCCCCCCAAAAAAGACAGCTAACTGTGAGAGAAGAAAGGACAGTGAAAGATATAAGTATTCAAGGAGACATCAAATAAGCAAAAAGCAGGAAGAATTAGTGGGAAGAGAATATGCTATGCCTTAATGTCTTAATATATTTTAGCATTCCACATATTCCAAAAAATGAGAAAAATAGGTGAGATCTCATGTCAAAAATGCTATAAAAAGGCTAATCCAAAATTCCCAAGGAATGTAACTCTGAACACACAACTGAATCTATTAATAAGGAAAGAGGATCTGTTGAAATAGAGCAATATGGATTCACAGAAAACTCAATGACCAACTCAGTTTTTTTTAAATTATGTGTATGGAAGATTGAAGTGAAGGTAGAAAACTAAAGATGAATAAAAAGATCACAGTAAAAATTAAAATAGTATCATAAGCACTAAATATCAAAACAATTTGAGACTGGTAACAAATGTTAAGGACAAAAAATAGTCTTTTAAAGCTATGGTTTGGGCAAGAAGAAAATCAAAAAAGAGACAGATACTGTCCATAATGGACAACATAAAGAAGGCAAGACTACTCAAATATCACATTGCTTTTGTTTTCTCTACCAAGGAGAATAATCTTTGTACTGGAAAGGACAGATAAAAAATAGTTAATGAGAAGTTGAAGACAAAAATAACTGAGGTTGGTCATGAAAGAGTAACTAGTTACCTTCAATGAGTTCAAGTAATGAGAACCAAGAATCCATTGTAGGGAACAGAAAAACTGGTGATGTCATCAATGAGACAGCAACGATGATCATCAAAAAAATCATGGAGACTTGGGAAAAGTAGCAGTGTAGTACAATGGAAAAAAACATTGGCCTCTGTTCAAATCCTCTGATCCTCACTACCTGTGTGACCTTGGGTAAGTCACTTAACCTCCTGGTTTTTAGTTTCTTTATGAATAAAATTAGGGGATTGGACTAAATGACTTCTGAGGTTTCTTCTAGCTCTAGGTTTGTGATTCTAAGGCTCCATAGTTCTGGAGATAAGCAAGTACCAGCTCAGTTTCCAAAAGAGGGTAGAAAGTAGCTGTTTTAAAATATATAATATCATGAGTTTCCATTCAATTCCTGACCAAATCTAGACTATTATTAGAAAAATTATTTGTGAACATTTAGAAAGAGAAGAAAATGACCACTAAAAGCTACTTATGTGATTGTTATGGAGACATCATGCCAACCTAGCTTCAATTCCATTTTTTTAAACAGGAAAAGGTCAACACAATGATCAACCATGATCCCAGAGGATTAATGCTGAAGAATGGTATTCACCTCCTGACAGAGAGGTAATAGACTAAATATATAGAACAAGATACATACGCACGCACACATACACACATGTGTGTGTATCCAATATAGAAATTTGCTTTTCTTGACTATGTATACTTGTTAGAAGTGTTCTGTTCTGTTTTGTTTTGTTTTCAGTAGAAGTAGAGATGGGAGAGAGAGAAAATTAGCGCTTGGTAATTGAAAAACTAAAATTTAATTAAGAGAAAAAAGGTAATGCAAAGGAGTTGTCATTGAAAATTCAGAACTTAATTACAGAAAAGGAATAAGGACAACAACGACAGACCATGCCCTCACATGAACTATAGAAATCAGGAGAGGTGGAATTCAGACTCAGAGAGGAACCCAGATCCTGTTCACACACATGGAATTAGAGTAAGCAAGACCAGAAGAAGGCTCAGATTGCTTTGAGAGCATTAATTCAGGAAGAGGCAGCCAGAACAGGAGCATGGTACAATGGTTGAGGAACTGATTCTGGAATCAAAGGACCTAGGCTCAAATCTCAGCTCTGATCCTTACTACATGTGTGACTTTGGGCAAATCACTTAACCTTGTCAGCTTTCAGCTTCCTCCTCTGTATAATGAGGGTATTGAGCTAGAAGGTCACTGAGGTCTCTTCCAGCTCTACACCTATGATCTATGATAACTGAGTGTGAGGTGGTTTAGATTGAGCAGGGAGAGTAGGGTCAATATAGTTGTGTTCCTGATCTCCCACCCCCTCCTGAATCTCTTTTCTCTCCTTGGGTTTCTTTATAGGAACTTGAGGTCTCCTTCTAGGCATATTTACCTTTCTGAAATGTTTACTTCATTAATATAAGTAATGTTAACCACTAGCACTGCTAATCTGGGTGTGCTTACTGGGAATTCAGCTGGGAAAAGACAATTAAGGGGCAAACATCCCCAGAGAAGAGAGAGAGATCTAAAACAGGTTTTTTTGCCAGAAGCATTTTCTCTGCCTGGAAGTTCATAGCCAAAAAGAAAGAAAACTATAGATCAGTTGATATAATTTCCAAAAGCAAAGAAGAAGCCTCATACTGGAAAGCCCATCTAAGCAATAAGTCAGCAATAGGGTGAAGGAAGGCAAATAGAAATATTCGAACAACCCTGCTCAGGACACCATCCTACCCCCACAGCAGTAGCATGTCATAGTAGATAAAGACCCAGCTTCATAATCAAAAAGAGTTGGGTTCAAGTCCTACTACTGAAACATACTGACTGTATGATCCTAGGATAATCATTTAACCTCTTTCTCTTCCAGGCAACTCCTTCAGACTCTAAGTTGAAGAACAGTTGCCAATCCATTTTGGCAAAAAGAAACAATCATGAGTTCCTCCCCCAAAAAATTCACAGGTCCAGACAAAATGGATTAAAATTGGACCAGCAGGTCAGAGAAAGATTATAGACACAATACGCCTAGATTTTTTAAGACATCTCACAAAAAGTGAGATGGAGACCTTATGGATCACCTAGAGAAATGCAGACTAGGTCATAGTATAGTTATCCCTTCCACATCACTACATTATCCATCACAGTTTTGATATGTCATGGGTTGGCATAAGAAATTAAATGGAATGTCTTAGGAGTTTTGCAGAAGCTGCAGAGGACATGCAAAGGCCAACAGATGACACAAAAAAATTTATAAACTCAGATATGTATAAAATATATGTGAAGTAGTATATGATGTCAATATATTTTAGTACCATGATAATTTAGTACCATCTTTTAGTACCATGATAATTGAGACTTCAGTGTGAAGGGAGGGCCAAATTTCATATGGATTTTCCAGATCATGGGGGTACCACATCCCTAACCCTGGCAATGTGGAAGGGATAACTGTATATAATACCTCACTGGCCAGTACTATGAAAGACAGCTCTGCAAACTGTGTGCTACATAAGCGGAGAGAGAGACAGAGACAGAGAGACAGAGAGACAGAGAGAGACAGAGAGAGAGAGAGAGAGAGAGAGAGAGAGAGAGCGAGACGCACCCAGACGTGATTCTTCTCTGGCTGAAACAATGCTGAGTGTGATTCCGTATGTACCTATATAATGGAATTGGTGCCTCCAGGGAGGCAGTCAAAATAAAGACCAACAGACAACGTATGAACATTGGAATGACAAGCTGAAGCACTTGGGCATATATGAGAAGCTAGACTCCATCATATACTTTGACCTCTAGGACTTGCAACTGTAGAGACTGCTGAGAGTGGAGCTTCCCTGGGTAGGACTGTTCTTTCTTCTGTGGGTTTAGCTGAGATATTATCTTTCAGTTGAAGAGCTCATTTACTCTTGTGTATTCTTTGATATATTCTAATCTGTAGAATTTATTCAATTTTAGCTTGCTGTCCTACTTGGATAGACTAGATTAGATAAAGTATTTATTAAGCATATACTGTGTGCTAGACATTGTGCTAAGTGCTAGTAATACAAATGCAAGATGGCCACTACTCTCATGGAGCTTATATTTTAATGGAGGAAGACAACACAGAAAAGAGATATGGAAAGCCAGGAGGAGTGGGGTTGAGAGAGGGTACCCACACAAGGTAACTGGTGTGGAGTCAAAGCAGATCAGAGAGTGCGGTAGAAGAAAAATGAATGGCTGGGTGAGACTTCTGATGATATAGAGGATATGGGCAGTTAACTTGCTATTTTCTATTTATGGGGGTATTTTGTATAACCTGCATTTGATGGTAAGAAACTAAGCTAGTGAGTGTAAGCCAAGAGCCATGCCTCCTCCTCCTTGATTGATCTCCCTCAACATTTTCTCTCAAAGTATGTCTGACACCAACTCCCTTACACAGCTACCCATCCTTCACACTCAACATTCCCCCAGTCAATCAGGAATCACACCTCCCTCTACAGCACAAAAATCACAGAACTGTCTTTCAGGGCACTGCCCAGGGAAGTATTAAAAGTGTATTTAAGTAAATTTAGAACTGACTGAATAACTAGGCTCAAATAATAGTGATTAATGAATAAATATCAACCTAGAGGAAGTTCTGTGGGGACGTAACCCAGTGTTCTGTCCTTGATCCTATGATATTCAAATTTTTTCTCAATACCCTGGATGAAAGCATAGAAAGCATACTTGCCAAATTTACAGATGACATGAACATCAGACAGGATCCAAAAAGATATCAATAGGCTAGAATCAGAGCCAAATCTATTAAGATTAAATTTAGTAGGGAGGTGGAGTAAGTGTATGGGGAAAGCCAAACCGCATGTTCTCTTTGGGAATTAGATCTCCCTCTGAGCCTTTGCAGAGGTTAGCAATTTTTAGAGCACCTGGTTTGAAAGGAGGATAGAAATCCCAGTGGGATAAGACTTGGACTGGATACCAGGGCAACAAAGCCAAAGAAAGAGAGGAAAAGAAAATAAATGCTTCTAGTTCTAGCTAGAACAGGTGATATTGCCTTTCAGTAAGGTCTTGGTAGGACATACCAGCACTAGTGATCCCCACAGAGGACGGAAAGTAGTAGGCATTTCCCCCTCCATTTCCCAAGGGGAAGCAGCAAAGTCTTTGCAATGTTTCATGGTTCCTGTGGCAAAAAGTAAGACTTTGCAGGGATAGAAGCTACGAAAATGTAGCACATTCTGAGGATCAAGGATCTAGCATTTAGGCACAGGTCTCTAACAGCCCTTTCCAAAACCTTTCCCAGGCAGGCAGGCAGGCAAAGAGCATTATTACCTCACTCAATATGAGAACCTGAAAAGATCTTAGCCTAAAAGGGCCAGGGTCTCCCAATGCATCCTGGGCCATCTTCAGTGGTGAATATCAGGCCACTGGACCCAGATGGCTCTGGAGGAGAAAGTGAGGCTGGTGACCTTGCACAGTCCTCCCTCACTCAAATCAAAGTCAACTGCATCAAATCAAAGTCATGTCATCATTTCCCTGATGCCATGGTCCTCTTCGAGAACGAAGGACAAACACAACAACTACAGCTAAGTGCTATCTCCTGTGCTTAGTGCTAGAGATTCTAATTCAAGCAAAAAGAAATATAGTCCCTAATGGGGAGAAAATTTGTAACTCAAAATCTTGTGGAAATCAATGTTGAAAACTAAAATATTAAATAATAAAATATGAAACATGGGGGAAAAAGCCAAAAAAAAGAGAGAACAAAAAAATATATAGTCCTTGCCCTCAGGGAGCTTACATTCTAGTGGGGAAAGATAACAAATAAAAGGGAGCTAAAAAGTTGAAGAGAGAAAGCTTGTACTTTGGGGCATAGTGGCAAAGTTCCATAGACTCAGAAGCACAGGTGGGAGGGGGATGAAGTGTGTACAGCTTTGTCCCATCCCCCAAATGGAAGCCCTGGAAAGAACTTACCAGTGGGAGAAGGGGGCTAGCATGGCGGCATCATATTCTATGCTGAGAAGTCCCCACTGAGGGAAGTCCACAGAGGCAGACATACAGCCAGGAGAAGAATGCCAAAACCATCATGTCCTGAACAAAGCAGAATGAGCAGACTTCCAGCCTCCTGTTCCTGGAGGTTTGGGAGGTGGTAGTTTGGAAAATATATAGTGTGACTGCTGCTGCTTAATTTAATTCTTTGTTATATGCTTTGCATTCTATTTCAAGTCAATATCCTTTGCTCTATACTATGATGTCACATGATTTATTCCAGCTCAATCAGGGAAGAGTCAGTGAAAATGGGGACTTGTGAGCTGTGGTTTAAGGTAGATTGAGCTACCCCTTAAGTACCATGGTCCTGGAAGCAGCCAATGAGGGGTGGGGAGAAACAAATTAAGGGCTCCAGAAGCTCCAGTGATCAAAGAATCAACTGCATGGTTACAGGATAGAAGCACAGCCAGACAGTAGCTTTTGTTTTGTTCTATTTTGTTTTTTAAATAGGAAAAAAACTGAAGATTTTAGTAGACAGTAAACTCAATTCATATTGATGCCAACAGTATAGCAACATGTCCAAAAAAAGATAATGTGATTATAGGCTCCAATAACAGAAACATTTAAAATATTGAGGGAGGTGGTAGTCCCATTGTACTATCCTCTTCTCAAACAACATTAAGTAGCATGTTCAGTTCTTAGCACAGTGCCTGGTACATAGTAGGGACTTATTAATTTATTGTGAATTAAATTTTGGATATCACATTTTGGGAAGGACCTGAAAAAAACAGAAGCCATTCAAAGGATGGCAAAACAACTAAAAACCATTGCTTATCGGGATAAATAGAAATAACTAGGGATGTTTAGCCTGGGGGAGAGAAGCTTTAAGGAAGCTGTCTTCATATACTTGAAAGATCATCAAATGGAAGAATTCGATTTAGTCTCCTTGGCTCCTGAAGGCAAAACTAAAAACAACGGGGAGAAGTTGCAAAGGCAGATGTCAGCAGATAAGGAAAAGCTCAATAAAAGTTATAGCTCTCCAAAAGTGGAATGGACTGCCTCAACCAGTACGTTTCCTATCCCTGGAGATCTCTGAGCAGAGACTAATCAGACTATTGTAGTGAGGATTCTTTCACTCTTTGACTACTAGAAACCTTTGGGAAGCTCCAAAGGAAAGTGTGGAAGAGAAGAGGCATTAGGCTGCCTATGAAACGGAAGTTCTACAGAGCCATTATGCTGACCTTAATGTTGTATGCCTATGAAACCTAGACAGTATTCCAGCACCATGTCAGGAAACTGAATTGCTTCCATTTGAATTGTCTTAGGATGATTCTGAAGATCTGGCAAGATAAGATATGGGACACTGAGATCCTTTCTTGAGCTGACCAGCTAAGCATTCAAACTCTACTGCAGAGATCAGAACCTCGATAGATTGGCCACATTGTTTGAATGCCAAACATAAGTTTGCCTAAAAGATTATTTTACAGAGAACTCACACAAGGCAAGCACTCACACAGAGGTCAGAAGAAGCAATACAATGACACTCTCAAGGTCTCTCTGAAGAACTTTGAAATTGATTGTGAGACACGGGAGATGTTGCCACAGGACCACCCAACACAGCACACCCAAATCAAAGAAGGCGCTGTGCTCTATGAGCAAAGCAGAACTGCAGTAGCTCAAAAGAAACATGAGATGCACAAACTTAGACACCTCCAGTCCAAATGTTCATATGGACAATTTGTGCCCAACATATTGATCTAATCAGCCACAGCTGGACACACTGTACCTTGACACCGACATAATGGTATCATTTTGGCCTTCTTCGAGTGTGAAGGAAAACAATGACTGGAAACCTGAGGTTGCCTAGAAGCCCTCATTCCTTTAATTTGGCAGTCAAAACATGTCTTTGGAGAAAACTCACAAAAGCAGAAACCAAAGCACCCAAATGGCAAACTCTATCTTGAACTCCAGGGTAAATTATCTCCCTGGCATCATTAAAGAAAGCAGCAAAATCAGACTGATTTCTCTCACTTCAAATTAATAGTATACATATAACTTCAGCTGACCCTCTGCCACTCAATCACCCTTCTATTCTACCATTATCAACTCCTTATCTGTTCCCTAACAACTGTTCTAAACATTTTATTCACTCTTATCATGACCAACCATCTATCTCCATCACACACACTTATGGCAATTCACCAAGTCCCCCTCTTTAAAAAGATTGCGATTATATGAAATAAATTCCTTCATCTCCTTTCCTCTATTACTAAAAAATTCTCATTATCATCATCCCTTTTTTCCTTCCTTCCAGTCACAGAAAATGCATTATCCCTGGCACAAACTAGAGTAAATCCCTGTATCTGCATCCTTGATATAATTCTCTCCCATCTCCTCCTTTACCTCAACCTATTGGTCATTCTCTCTCTCATACATCTATCTCTCCCTCTTAACAGGCTCCTTCTCTGCTTCTTGAATCCTTAAATCTACAAAATCCTATATGAAAAGTATTATTTTGGCCCTTCTATTCAATCTAGTTACCATCCCCATTTCTTCTCCCCTTCACTTTTAAACATCTTGAAAAAATTATCTACATCCAGCGGCTTCAGTTCCTTACTAACCTCTCTCTTCTCAGCCCCTTAACAATCTTTCTTCTGTCCCTACCAGTAAGGGCTAAAATTGCTTTAAGGTCACCAATGTCCTCCAAATCATATAATCAATAAGATTTTTATTCCTGCTTTCATTTTCCATGACCTCTTTGCAGTGTTTAGCACTACTTATCATCCCCCATTGGATACTCTCTCCTCTCTTGGCTTTAGAGACATCACACTCTCCTAGTTCACCTTCTGCCTCTCTAGTCACTCTTTCTCTGTCTCCTCTACAGGTTATTCCTCTAATTCCTGATGAATGTTGCATGAGGATCTGCCTTTGACCCTCTTATCCTCTCTCTCTCTCTCTCTCAGCCCCCGCCCCAGCCTCATTCAGCTACCATCTCTGTGCACATGACTCCCAAATCTGTATCTCTACTCCTGACCTCAGTTCTGACCAGCTGCCTACAGGGCATGTTTTAACCTGGTCGAAAGAGGTCTAGAGACCACTAAAGTTGAAGCTTCCCAAGGTGAGGTCATTCTTTCTTTTGATTGGAGCTGAGATATTGTATTTCTTTCAGTTGAAGAACTCCTTTACTCTTTCGTATTCTTTGGCATATTCTAACCTGTAGAATTTCTTCAATTTCATTTTGCCTTTTTGCTTGAATAAATGGATTTACTTGCTATTCACTGTTGTAATAGTTCTTAACCTGGAGTCTATGAACTTTAAAAAAAATGTCAATAACTATATTCTAATGGAATTGTAATATAATATTTCTTTATAATCTTATGTATTTTCTTTTATGCAATTAAAAACACTATGAAAAGGCCTTCATAGACTTCACCAGACTACCAAAGGGGTCCATGACACGGTAAAGGAGAAGTATTCCTGCTCTAGAAGGTTCACCATCATCTCAAGGTCTCTCCAATATGAGGATATTGATTTAGAACTAGAAGAGACCATAGTGGTCCTCTAGTCTCAAGTCCTCATTATACAGGTGAGAAAACTGAGTCCAAGTGAAATGAAACAACTTGCCCAAAGACACACAGAAAATAAGTGTCAGAACCAGAATTCGAACTTAGATTCTCTAGCTCCAAATCCAACATGTCCAAAACCAGCTCGGTTTCTTTCCCCAAACCTGCTCCTCCCTTTGATTCCGTCATTTATGTGCGCATTGCCACCATTCATCCAGTCTCCCACCTTAATTGTTGTTGTCCAGTCATTTCAGTCACATCTGACTCTTCTTAACCTCATTTGAGGTTTCCTTGACAAAGATATTGGAGTGGTTTGCCATTTCCTTCTCCGCTTCATTTTACAGATGAGGCAAACAGGGTTAAGTGACTTGCCCAGGATCACATAGCTAATAAGTATCTGAGGCTAGATTTGAACTCAGGTCTTCCTGATTTCAGAACCTACACTCTGTCCACTGCACTATCCATCTTTATTACCTTGGGGCTGTCTTTGTTTCTTCCCTCATCTCTGATATCCAATCAGTTAATAGACCCTGTCTATTCCATAGCTGAAGTACCTCTTGATTCTATCTATGCCCACTGCCACCACCCTAGTTCAGGTCTCATTATCACTTATCTGAATGTTCTGCCTCTATTCTCCCCATCATTCATTGCACTGCCAAAAGGATCTTCCTTACACTTAGGTCTAACACAGGGGTGGGGAACCCATGGCCTGGAAACCACATGTGACCCTCTAGGTCCTCTAGTGCAGCCTTTTGACTGAATCTAAACTTCACCGAACAAATCAAGATTTGTTTGGATTCAGTTAAAGGGCCATACTTGAAGACCTAGAGGATCATATGTGGCCTCAAGGCCACAGGTTCCCCACCCTTGGTCTAACATTATTACTCTTCTATTAAAAAAAAACACCACTGCCTACCATTGTCTCCTTATTGACTGCTGAGTAAATTTCAGTAGAATGCAATGCTTTCCACATTTTCATACCACCTTAGATTCTATTACCCCTTCCATTTACTTTAAATAATTTTTTATCCCCTTGAATATGCACCATCATAATCTCCTGTTTCTATGTTTTATTTGGGTTGTTCCTATGATCTCCACTCACCACTAGCATTCTTTATCTGTTGAATGGCCTGTCCATCCTACCCATCAAATTCCACTTCTTCAAGGAAGTTTACCTGATCCCTCAATAGATCATGATTTTGTGACTTCACCTTTGCTTTGTAGCTTTCTTTTTTTAATATATTTTATTTTTCACCAATTATATGTTAAAACAATTTTCAAACTTTTTTAAAGTTTTGAGTTCAAAATTCTATTCCTCCCTCCCCTCCCCCTCTCTGGGATGGATAGTAAGCAATCTGATATAGTTTATACATGTGCAATCATGTAAAACATTTCCATGTTAGTCATTTTGTATGACTCAAATTTTTTTAAAAAGAATGAAAGAAATAAAGTGAAAAATTGCATGCTTCAGTCTGTATTCAGATAGTATCAGTTCTTTCGCTGGAGGCAGACAGTATGCTTCATCATCAGTGCTTTGGGATTCTTAGATCATTGTATGGCTAAGAATAGCTAAGTGATTCACAGTTCATCATACAATATTGCTGTTACTGTGTACAATGTTCTCCTGGTCCTGCTCACTTCACTTCGCATCAATTCATGTAAGTCTTTCCAGTTTTTTCTGGAATCATCCTGCTTGTCATTTCTTCTAACATTCTAAAGCATAGGCAGCTTAAGTGGTAAATAGAGAGCTATCTTGGCAGTTAAAAAAAAGTGAGTTCAAGTCCACCTCTGACACGAAATGGTTATTGGGCAAGTCACCTACACTCTTGCAGAAGGCAACTCTTAAAGCCTGAGATCTATGTTGAAAAGATGCATTGGTAGAGGGATATTCCTCACAGGGAACTCCTTATGCCAATGGAATCAAAGGTCAATTTTTTTAAATGTTGTATTAATACCAGTGAGTTCGATTTCAGAAGGCACTCGGTCTTTTCTATTCCCTTCTCCATTCTAGAAATGAAGGAAGGAAACAAGGATCTGCAGTTATGCCTTCCACATGATGGGGGGTAGGGGCACAGCACCCCTACGATCCAGAAAATGCTTGTAAAATTTTTGGCCCTCACTTCATATCACAGAAGAAGTCTGAATTATTATGGTATTAAAAGATAAAATATATTGATACTATATGATACTATACACCTGAGTTTCTAAACTTTTTCTGTATTGTCTGCTGGCCTGCATGTGTCATCTGGGGCTTCCACAAAACTCCCAAAAAATTCCCATTTAATTTCTCATGCCAACCTGTGATATATCAGAACCACAATGGGGAAAGTTGCAATGTGAAATGGATAACTGTATTAAGTGCTTATTATATTCTAGAATCTGTACTTAAGAAAAAAGTGAATCACACGTAGATTTGACCTGTCTGCCCCCGACTGCTTTCTCACATCTAGGACTAGAAAGTGAATAAACATACCCTACTGCAACAATCAAGCTCACTTTTAGCCTACAGGCAATATAATGACCATCAGGTCTTGTGGTCCCGTTTTATGTCATCTTATGGAGTTTATATCAGATAGAAAGTTATTAATACTATTTCAATAGCTCAGAGCTACCAGTTAAGAAAATTTCTACCTTTCAGACAAAAATTTGGATCTCTGCCTTAATTTAAATTTTGAGTATTTCCAGCCAACCCCTGGCTTCATTATATTTGGGGCAAAATCAGGATACAAGAAAATGCTTAGGAAAAGAAGCAAAAAGAATGCTTGTTATTGGATAGGCATAGAGAGGGGAAGTTGTGGAAAGGGTAGTCCTTTGGAAACTCCCTTTTCGTCCCCCAAAGATATGAATACAACCTAATACTTTAGTGAGAGTCCTATATTCCAAGGTGCCTGCAGCAGCCCAATGGCCCCCCTCACATTTCTACCTTGTCTGCCACGGATCAGTTCTTTTTTCAGTTTCTCCTTACACCTGTTGCCATTCTTTTGTAGCTCAGCTGTTAAGTCCCAGGTGAGACTTAGGAACTTGATCTCCTTACTTCTTCCTCACAGTCTTCCTGCTTGTACCTCTTTAAAACTCACAAATGGGTCTCAAGCCCTCCTTCTGGCTTAAAGATAGGTATAGTCCAGCTAGGTCACAGGCTTGTCCCTCTGAACTATAAATCCCGGGGTGCCAATCAGTTTTCAAACCCCCTGTAATACATTCATATCACACTGTGTATTACATCTATCTGGGTTAGTGCTTCATCTCCCTACGAGACTGTAAGCTCTCTTAAAGCAGGGATTTTGTCTTATCCAAGCTTTGTATCCATCCCCACTCTTCTAGCACTTAGCACAGAGCTCTACATATAGTAAAATCTTTGTTTAATGAATGTTTGCTGTTGTGATTGATTCAGTTCAGGTCAGACTAGATAACCTCCAAGATCCTTCAGAGATTCTGCATATTTTAACTAAAGCAAATTCTCCCTATTTCCTCTAAGTGAGAAATATATCAACAGGCTATTTTATATACTTTTTTTTTCAAATCCTTATTATCTAACCCACAAGGGAAATGAGAAAGGAAGGGGAGTATTACCGCCAAGCTTCTTGCTATACAAGTATATTCTTTAAACCAAAGTGACTAATGTGTCAAGGGTCATAAAAAGGTAAGTTCTTGAGTTCTCTAGCTCTGAGACACTGGACCACAGATTCTTCTCCAGCTGCTTCCAAACCCTTCATAACAGGAAACACACAAATCAAAATGTAATTTCTTCACAAAGCTAATCCAGGGCTCAAGCTTGAAAACCGGAACACCTGGATCCCTGGATCTACCTCTGACTTGCCTGATTCTTAACTGTTCCTCTTTCTCATTTTCTGTTTTATTCTCTGGTTGCTAAAAGAATGATACTCATTGCTGGTAGTCACCCTTCCACAAGAGGGAGGAGTGCTAGAAAAAAGAATGCTAAGAATAGTTGCTTATATGCCTGGCAGGGCACAGAGGGATGGCCCCCTTCTGGGGTAGGAGGGAATTCATTTTCTCTAAAAGCTTCCTCCTCACAAAGACCTCAGTCACCTCCTCAGCACATTTCTCCCTAGTAACCACAGGAAAGAGCCCCAGCTCTCCCAAGCAGTACAATCCAGCTCTTACTCTGTAAGCACATGCCTTTGCAGGGGCACTGGTTGAGAGTTGACTAAAGATGCTAATGGGAGAAAGCTAGTGGCTTGTTTACAATGCACATGGTGAAAAATATCTGAGAAATCAACAAACAGCTTGGGGTTGACTAAGGGGGTGTTTGTGGAAGGGGTGGAGAGTCAAGTCCTGGCAACACCAGGTCAAGAGCACCATCTGTTGGTTCGAGGAAGATATATCAGTCTTCTGTTGATGCAGTACCCCTGGCTCTCTCTACATCCCAGGGAAGTCATAGGAATAGATAAGAAGCCAGGGGCCATAGGATGCTATGGGAGGGCCCTCTTCACCTGCAATTTTGGATTCCCCTAGAAAGAAATTTAGAGGGAATATTCTGCTGTTCACTTGGAAGTGTAAGGGAGTTCTCAGAGAAGATAGCATCGCCCTTAGCTCCAGGGAGAACCACCTCAAAATCGTTCCATATTGATGGAACTCTATCTTTGTTTTTAAACTTCTGGAGGTTCCAGAAATTCTCTAGAACATCCAAAACTTGAAATTCTAACCTCTTCTGTGAAGCTTTCTTTGTCTAACCAGACAAGAAGCAATGAATCTCACTTTAATTAAGCTGGAGACTCCAGCAACATATGAATTTGTTCATTGACCCATAAATGCCTTTCATTTTGATTTATATACAATACAAATATGTATGTGTTTATGTAATGCATCTTACTCATTTGCCTGTATTTCCTATGCATACTGTAGTAATTAGGGTCTCTGGCATTAAGGTATTCATCAGAATTGACTGTTTGCTGATGTGAATTCATAGAGGTTCAAAATCAGAGAATCACAAAATCTGAGAGTTAAAAGGCTTCACATAATATCTCTTCTAAATCATCTCGGTTAAGTGGTCATTTGGACTTTTTCTAGAAGAGCTATACTGAGGGGATTGGGGTCCCCACTACCTCCTGGGGAAGCCCATTCAACTTTTGGATACCTCTAATTTGGATCATAATTTAGACCTGAAAAGAAAGAAATAAGCATTTAATAAGCACCTACAATATCCCAGAGAGCCACATTAAGCACTTCACAAACATTATCTCATTTGATCCTTATAAGAACCCTGCAAAGTAAATGCTATTATTATCCCCATTTTACAGTTGGGGAAATTGAGGCAGACTTGCCCAGGGTCATATAGCTAGTAAATGTCCAGGCTAAATTTGAATTCAAGTGTCAAGGTTAAATTTGAACTCAAGGCCCAGCAGTCCATTCACTGTGCCACCTGGCTGGCTCTACCCGAAAAGGATTTGGGAGGTCATCTGATAAGATCAGAAATCTGAGCTGAAAGGGACCTCAGAGGCTATCTTAACCAACCCCCTCACTTTACAACTCAGGAGCTAAAACCAAGAGAGGTAACTGATTTGCCCCAAATTGCACAGGTAGAAGGTAGCAGAGTTGGGATTTACATCTTCTGACTTTAGATTCAGAATTCTTTCCACCAGACCACTATACCTTGCCTCTCTATTGGGAAGTATTTCTCCATATGATGCTTAAATCTGCTTCTTCTAGCTCCTACCCTACAAGTAGAATAAATCTAATCCTGCTTCTGCATAATCCTTCAAATACCTGAAAGCTGCTATCATAATCCAACCTGTCGTCTCTTCTCCAGGCTAAACATCTTCTATTCCTTCAACTGATCTTTTCTATGGCTTGATTTTAATATCATTGAAAATCCTGGCTCCCCTCCAATTTATCAATGTCTTCCCAAAATGTGTTTTCCAGAAATGAGCACAAAAATTGCCAGATATGGCTTTGCGAGGGCAGAAACAATAGGATTACAATTTTCCTTGTTTTGGGAAACAAACTTCGCAACGCAGCCTAATATTATATTGGGCTTTGGGGGGTGGGGTTTGTCTGCTGGGTCAATTCGTTTTGAGACTGTGGTCCACTAAAAACCTCAAGATCTTTTGCAGACAAACTGCCATAGATATGCCTCTTCCTTCTCAGAGTTGTAAAGTTGATTTTTTTTTTCAGCCCAAGTGTAGGACTTTGCATTTATTCCTTCGAAATTTTACCTTATTAGATTTTAATCCAACCTTCTACCCCGTTGAGATCTTTTTGAATCCTGACTGTTAGTAACCCTTCCTATCTTTGTGGCATCTGAAAATTGGACAGCATACTACAGCCAAAGCTTGGATCAATTTGATGTGTACCTGATGCCTTCTTCACTAGAATTTAAACTCATTGAGAACAGGGATTGTTTCGTTTTCATATTTGTCACCCCCATTGCCTAGCACAGTGCCTGAAACATAGTTTACACTTAATAAATACTTGTTGCTTGATGACTGACCTCTCTTCCAGGCTATCAGCTTATCAGTGACTGTTCTTGGGTACAGTAATTCAATAGCCCCAAGTTCACCTGTCTAGTCCAGATCTTCCCATCTTACCCACTTTATCTTGGGGTTCACAGACTAGATTTTTTTTCTTAAGGACCATGCCTTAAGCTCAAATCGCTCTGGATCTCATTGATTGGCCAACAATAGGTCCCAAGCCAAACCCCACTTGGGCATTGTTTGGGCCCTGATTGGTTCAGAGCTAATGTAAATAGCAGCTGTTTCTGTTTTGGCTAGAAACCCTGAGGGTCTTCCCCTCCCAGATTGCTTTTTTTTTTAAGTAGGTAAAAGAGGCCATTCTCTACCTCATTTCTCACCCGGCCTTAATCACTGAATGGGTACAATGTTGCCCCAGTCAAAGGCCAAGGTCTCCCACTGCATCCTGGGCCATCTCCAGTCTTCCTGATCTACATCTTGCCACTGGACCCAGATAGCCCCAGAGGAGAAAGTGAGTCTGGTGACTTTGCACAATCCTCCCTCACTTAAATCCAATTCACTTGCAAGTCATGACATCACCTCCCTAATGTCGTGGTCCTCTTCTAAAAAGAAGAACAAACAATAACAGCAATGACAAAGAGAACAGGACTAAGTCAAACCAAGTTAATTATAAGATCATAGATTTGTGACTGGAAACAACCTTAAAGGTCATCTAATCTCTTCATTTTTATAGATGAGGAAACAAAGATTGACAGAAATAGTTATTTTTCCAAGTTCATGCAGGTAAAAGAAAAGCAGAGATTCAAACTCAGGTCTTGTGACCTCAGTTTTAACACTCTTCACTACCTAACTCGGTCTCCCATGCTGAGGAGAATGGCTCCAAAGTCTAGGAAATCCATCACCCCCAGAAAATTCTTTATAGCCTAACCTAAAACCTCCGATGATCATTTATACTCACTTGCTTTTCTTTGAGTATTAGGGGAAACTGAGAACAACTGGCAACTTTCCTCTGTATAATCACCTCTTATAGACTTGAAAATAGTTGTTTTAGTCTCCCTTCAATCTTCTCTTTTCCACAATGAACAACCTAAATCCTTTTGTCCCATGGGTCCCTAGAGGTCTTAAAATAATTCTCCATTCTGTTGCTCTGTGCCATGTTCTCCCCTCTAAAAAAAAATGGAGGCAGTTGGGGTTAAATGATTTTCCTGGGGTCACATAGCCATCAAGTGTCAGAAGCTGGATTTGAATTTAGGTCCTCCTGACTCCAGGGTGCTCTATTTTGCCACCCAGCTACATCTTCCCACTTAAAATTAAATACTTTAATTGCTCTCCATCCTTGGGCAAGACCTGACAGACTTTAAAAGTGTTTTTCCTCCAGAGGAAGGAGGCTTGTAGCAAAAATTTTCTTTTTCTTTTTTTTTCAGATAAAGAAACCAAAGGCTGAGAAACTATGGTTCCATTAATTCTCTTGTTTTATATGTGTCTTCACTTGGATACTTCCTCAAGTCCTTTTTGCAAGCAGGCAAAATATTCAGTCAATTCAACAAACATTTATTAATAACTCACTGTGTTCCAGGCACTGCTTTAAGTGATAGAGATACAAGGAAAGGCGAAAACACTAACTCAGTCCTCAAGGAGCTCATATTCTAATGGGGAGGAGACAATACAAAAGTAACTATGTACATACAAGCTACATATACAGTGTAAATGAAAGGTAACCTCAGAGGGGAAGGTGCCGGGGGTGGAGGGAAAGGCTTTCTGCAGAAGGTAAGATGTAAGCAGAGTCTTGAGGAAAGCCAGGAGGTAGCGGTAAGGTTGAGGAGCAGAGCATTCTAGACATGGGGGGTAGATGGTAAAAAACCACTGAATAGGAAGGTGGAGTGTGGTATTTGAGAAAGAGCAAGTAGACCAGTGAAACTGGATCAAAGATTGTACGGAAGAGAGAAAAAAGACTGGAAAAGTAAGAAGGGGCCGGGCTGTAAAGGGTTTTAAAAGCCAAACAGAGGAATTCATACAGGGTCTCCCAAAAGTCTCAGTGCAGTTTTAAGCTTCAATAGCTTATAGCCCTTGACTTTGACAGTTTATAACTGTACTAAGACTTTGGGGACACATCGTATTTGATTCTGGGGATAACATTGTCACTGGAGCTTATTGAGTAGGGAAGTAACATAGTCCTGTGCTTTAGGAAAGTCACTTTGACAACTGAGTGGAGGATGGATTGGAATAGGGAAAAACTTGAGGCAGGGAAACTAATTATAAGGCTCTTGCAATAATCAAGGTATGTGGTAATAGAGGCCTCATGAGCATGATGGCTGTGTGAATGGAGAGAAGGGGATGTTGTGAAGGTAGTGTAGGGGGAAAGTAGGAACCACAATTATTTTTCAACATCTTGATAGACTAACAATGTTGAAATCCCTCAATCACCTGTTGACCTAATACTAGCAAGTCCTCAGTCCCCAAGCAAGGACATGGTAAAGCAGATGGTCTAATCTGCTATTAAACCACTTGCTATCCTTGGATAAAAGATTCTACAGTTTTGTGGGAAAGGATAGCTTTCACAATTGTAAAAGTATCTGCCCTTGAACAGTGAATATTTTCTTATTTTAATAGTAAGTCCTGCCAAATAAATTTACATTCCAAATACTCTTTCCTCCCTTGAATGATCCCCCTCTTTTTCCACTCCTCCTCACCTATGAAATGCCTTTCTTTTCTATCCTAAGTTGCCACAGAATGATACTGATTGTGTACTCTAAGCAGGCCTGAAAGATTACAAAAAAGCAAATCTGTACCCCCAGGAACCTGAATTTGGTATCAATGAAAACAGACTCCTTAGCTTGCTAATAAATCTCTTTACTTTCTATTTGACCTCCTGTCTTTGACTCAGAGTCATCAGATGCCCATGCTGATGGATATGCCTTTTCCAAGAGAATTCCTAAACAATTTGATGTCAGAGGTGGGATAACTGAGTGTTGCAACAATTCGGCTAGTAGCTGTTGTAGGGGTGAAAAACCAACACAAGCCCAACAACAAGAACACTGCAAGCCCAGGTTCTTTTAATCTGCTTTACTAAGGAAAGCAATGTTAAGGGGTTAAAAATCTTACTTTACTCCAACATACAAATATCATTCACTTAGTTCAGGGGAAAAACCAGCACCCTGAACTTCAGAGCAAACACAAGCAAATTACGAACATCAACAGACAGTTCTTGTATGATTCAAATCTCGATTCATAGTTACCAGAGTTTAACAAAGTCCGAACATCCGGGTTTACAAGCTGGAGGGCTCTTAACTACAGCTGCCCAGAGTCTCCACATCAACACACCGCCAAGAGTGAGAGCCCCAAGCAAATAGCTCTGTCCTCTCTTTTTATGCACTCTTTAGCCATCATCAAACATCATCTGAGCGACCAGAACTTAAGCTCTTACTATTGGCTCCGGTCTTAGCAACTCCCCTTAGGACCCTGGGGGCTTCACACCTACATTGGCTTAGCACCTAGTAGCTAGGAGTTTTGGGCCTACTTGGGAGGGAAGTTATAATCAGACCTCCCTTCATTAGCCCCACCTGGAGCCTCACCTTAGTTACCAATGGACTCCACCCCTTCCAGGTCCATGTCCTAACAAAAATCTAAATTAAATGGCCATGGATCCTGGAACAAATAGAAGCATTGTACATTGTGACCCAATCAAGCAGGAAACTAAAACATATCATTCACAACAAAGCAAAACATATCATTCAATGCCATTCCCAAATACTTGTTTACAATTCAAATGTCCACCCCTAGCTCAAAGCAGGTTAATCTCTTTAGCTAATACAGAGTGTCCAAATGAAGTACTTCTTGAGGGTGGGTCTTTCTCCCCGCACTGCCTTGCAAGTTTCTTCCCAATACTCAGGCAAGGGTGTGCTTTAATTAGCAATGTCCCAATGAGAACAAAAAATGTCCAAATAAGGTTCTCTTGGGGATGTCTCCTTCTCCCCACACTTCAGTTGCAGACTTCCTCTTGGCACCCAAAGTCCCAACTCAAAGAAGTCCAAACAAAGTTCTGTTGGGGGTCTGTCCTCTCCATGCTGTTCCAATTGCTGCTTCCAAGTCCTGAGGGGTGGCTGGGCAATAAAACCAACAGGGTGGGGTCCCTGGGGGTCCAAGGCACTTCCCCCACCTCAACATAAACAAATCCACCCCTCCCTCCTGAGTCCCAAACAGGCCCAGAGGGAGGCCGAAAAATGGCACACTTATCTCCTTGCTGCAAAGTTTCCATCTTGCCCTAGGGCTGAATTCCAAGCCCCTGGGTTCCTGGTCATCTAGCTCTAGCTGGTCTCTCTTGGCTTCTGCCAGAATCCAGATCTCCATGTAAGCAGTTCTCCATCTTTGCACTCACCTCACCAATGTCGTTTGGAAGGCAGCTCACCACTCTCACCTTTCCAAAGTTCTCATGCAGGCAGTCTTCTGCTCTGTCTAGGTCAATATGTCAGCAGCCATCACCTGCTTCTTCTATCTCCTCAACAGCCACTCCTGCCAAATCTACATGAAGGCCATTCTCTAATTTTTCTCTCAAGTGGGTACAAAGGCAGTTCTCTGCTCCTGTTCCAAAACTCCTCATACAATATAGTCTCAAAACATTCACCCTTTCAGCACAGTCCTCCAGAGCCAGGCTTATCAGCTCAAGCCCTTGCTCTGGCCATCCAACCCTCCCCCATGCCTGAGCTTTTTCTCCCACAGCCTTTGCTCTGGTCTGTCTCTTCCAGAGTTCTAGTACCTTGGGGAGAGAGTCTAAAAGCCTCTGATGTCACAAACATGTCACTCAAACCCATGTAAACTTTCCCTTGAGGCAAGGAGGTCATCAAGGATTCCTAATTTAATCAAGGAAACAAAGGCCAAATTCTTCAAGGGCACTTGATTGAATAAGTGCTAAGAGCCCATCTTGATTCCCAATACATTAAGACTCCCTCTGAGCTAGTAATCAGAGACCAAAATCAACTGAAGCACAAGATACAAATTTTACCTACATTAATAGCCTCCCATAGTGTTCTCTGTCCTACTCCAATTCACTGGGAGATGAGACAATAATTTTTTAATGTCCTATTTTGAACATGTTGAGTTGGAGATGCCAATTAAACATCCACTTAGAAATCTCTAAGAGGCAGAGAGAGGGTGATGCTTGACTGAATCTCAGGAGGGGGATTAGGGCTGGATATATGTAGATATAAGAATCATCTGCATAGAGATGATAATTGGACCCATGGGAATTAATATCACCAAGACAGTATAGAGGAGAGAAGAGGAGAGCCCAGAACAGCTTACTTTTTGGTGACACCCTTTGGAAGAAACCCTCTTTTAGTGAGCATGACCAGAATGAGACTGAGGAGAGGTGACTTGCCCAGTATTATCTAACTAATCAGTGTTAGAAGTGGGATCTGAACTTAGGTCTTCTTGACTTCACACTTAGCACTCTATCCACTATGCCATGTTACCTCTACCTCTTAAGCCATAATCAACTTCAGTTTTTGTAGTGTTATTCAGTGCTTTCCAAATCCAGTTTCTCCCAATTCTCTTCTTTAAAAAAAGCATTCATAATAGGTAGGCTTGAGGCTTCTGTATTATCTCCAAGACTCTTTTTTATTACAGGACATATTTTTCCCTATGCTCCTCTACACCTACATTTATACTGAAGTCAATAAGTATTAAAGATGTTTACTTGATATGGAAGATCTTATTAGGCTCTTCACAAAATTTCTCTACCTCTTCCTCCTCTACAACAAATTTTGGCATAAGCTACAATTTTCTTCATGGTACTCTTTATACAGATGCTCATCATAAGAACTACAGTATGAAATAATCAAGTCCCATGAAATAATATTCCTCATTGGCTTTAGACGTGCATTAAAACCAATTCCTTTTATTTGCCTCTTCAAGGAGAGCTGATAGGGACTAATAGGGTTAATGGGGAGCTAAGTCATCTTTCCATTTAGCTGAAATTTCCTTCTGTCTTCTGATTTCATTTATGATGAGAATTTTAAGATGGATATCACTTGATTTCTCCCATAGTATGTCTATCCATTGGTGTCTAGACAAGAAACTCACATTTAGAGTACCAACAATTAAGTTAAGGAGTACAGATGATCCAATTCTTAGCACTCTGCATTCTATTCTGCTATTCTATCACCTTCACTACAGAAACCATACTCTTCTTCCATTAATTCCATTCATTCATAAATAAAAAAATAAGTGAAAATAATAAGTCATAAATAAGAAGTATTTATTTGGTGCTTATTATGTGTCAAACACTGAGCTAAGTGAAGGGGAAAGAAATATAAAACCTCTGCTGTCAGGGAGCTGACACTCTAAATGAGAGAAACAATAAAATACAAAAGAAAGTTCAGCTTTAAGGTAGATAAAAAGGCTCAGAAGTCTTCAGGATGCTGTTGGGGAAAGGGGAAGAACATACGGCAAGGGATCCTTAGGTTGCACCAGTATGTTATGTGATAGCATCAGGGGCAAGACACAGAAGAAGTGCAAATAGTAAGACCTGAGGGACCTTATGAATCAGGATCAAAGCAGATGGGAAGACCTGGTGGTCCTACATTTCACTAGAAGAACAGAGTTGGTAAATCTCCTCTCATCCAAGCCATAAGAGCAATGAAGCAGCCCAGATGGATTCTGAGATGGCCAGGTCTGAGGGAGGGATCAAGGTGGACAAGACAAAGAGGGAAAGGCATCCCCAGTGTTGGTAGGTCTTCCTGTCCATCCCAGATGGGTTCTGGCATAGCCTTCAACAATCCAGGTTCTTCTATTGGTTGCACAATGGCTAAACAAATTTACATGAATGTAATGGAATATCATTGGGCTTTAAAAAACGGTGAATACAGAGAAGCATGGGAAGACTTTGTGACCTAACGCAAAGTGAAATAGGCAAAAATACAAAAGCAACAGATACAATGACTACCTCACTGCAAATGGAAAAAACAACAAAACAATTAAAACTGAACAATTCAAAGGTATAATGAGCAAAGTTGGTCCCTCAAAAAAGACTAGGTGGAGGACTATACTTGTGGAACATTGCATATGTCAAACTGTTTGCATTATTGGTTAGTTTTGCTGAACTGCTTTTCCCTCTTTTTTTTAATAAATTGTTGTAAGGGATAGCTCGCTGAGAGGAGGAGGATACACTGGGGAATGTAGATGATATAAGAACAAAAGATAGTGATACAATTTACTTTAAAAGCCTACTTCACTTTGCCTTAGGTCACCTAAAACTTCCCATGCTTCTCTGTATTCACATTTCTTAAAGCACAGTGATATTAATTCATGTAAATTTGTTTAGCCACTGTGCAATCAATAGAAGACCCTGGGTTGTTGAAAGCTATGCCAGAACCCATCTGGGATGGACAGGAAGACCTACCAACACTAGGGATGCCCTTCTCTCTTTGTCTTGCCCACCTTGATCCCTCCCTCAGACCTGGCCATCTCAGAATCCATCTGGGTTGCTTCCTTGCTCTTATGGCTTGGATGAGATGAGATTTACCAACTCTGTTTCTTCTGGTGAATTGTAGGACCACCAGGCCACAACAAGGCATTAGGGTAGGACTTGGGAGGGGGGGTCATAAATGATTATAAATAATTAAAACCAAAGGTTCCACCTAGTTCATCAGCAAATTGGTGATATAGGAGGATGGTAACAAAACCCAGGATTTCTATTCCTCTCCTCGAGGAAAGAATAGACAGATGATATTTTGCCCACTACTTTGCATATCATTTGTACAATGGATACCTCAAACATATTTAAACACACTCCTTACCCTCCTTTCCCTTTCTAATGCACCCCTACCAAACCTCGAAAATCTACCTGCAGGACAGCAGCTTCTAAATGCGTCCATTAAGTCCCTGAGCAGGTCATTATCGAGCTCCCCGCCCTCTCCTGTCACAGACTTCGAGACAAAGCTTTACAAAATATCTAATCCCTTCTCTCCCCACCCCAATCGCACAATAAACAGGCAAAGGAAAAAACAAATTGTGTGTGTGAAAAGGTGGGGGTGGCAGAAGCTTTGGGAAGCGATAGAAAAACCTCTAATGAATTCAAAGCCGCTTTCCACCACATTACCCCCATCCGCTCCGATCTGTCTGGCTTGGAGCAAAGTTTCCCAAACTTGTAAAGAACAACTGCTGCTTTCTCTCCCCTTTGTTTTCCCCCTCTCAGGATGGAAAATGAATTTCGAGCATCGCTCTGGAGCCTGCCAAGTAATTGGAAAACATGTTGAACAATTTGTTTGGTTGGTTGGTGGAGGCTGGATTTCTTTCTTTCTTTTTTTTCTTCCTCCCGTTTTCTGTGAAATATCAATTCCACTTTGCCCGCTTTCTGGCTGCTGGTTAATCAACTCCACGCGGAGCCCTTGGTCTTACACTCAGGTTCCTCTTACATTTCACTGAATAGAGGGGGAAGGGAATGGAGAGAGCTTGCTCAGGGATTTTCTTAAAGGCGTCATCTCTATTTTTCTTCACTGTATTTCAGTCCTGTGGCTATCTGTTCTGGGGGACCCTCTCTCCTACTGCCCCCTCCACTTTCTCAGAGTTCACCACAGAATACAAAGCGCAGCTGAAGCCCTTGGATAACTCAGAGTCCCTCAATCTCTTAAGATCCTGGGATTTAAAGCTAAGGGGGACTGAAAATCATTTATTCCAATCATCTCATTTTACAGGTGACACTGGAGCCCAAGGGCACACAGCTAATGGGGCTGGAATTAGAACTTAGATACTACGATTCCAAATCCCTGTGTTCTTTTTAGCCTTGTTTGATTTCCAAAATAATTTATTATTTCACACCCCAAAAGACCCCCTTTCACTATCCCTTTTGTCTGCCATTTGAGTTCTTCTTTCTTTAAACATTTTATTCTGTCTAGAGTATCTTATTTGATCTACCCTGAAGTCCCCTTCTCCTTTTCCTCTATTCTGTCCTTCCCGTGCCCTTCCCTGCCCCGTAACCCTGCCATTCCCAGACTGAGCCTGCATGCCCACAGTACCCAGAACGCTAGCTCTTCACGGCCCCTTCCTGCTCCCTCTTTTCTGGGAGTCAATTCCCTTCCTTCCTCCGCGAGCACTGCCACGGAGAGTTAGCAAAGGGAACTGGAACAGAAAGGAGAGCTGTTCGTTACATATTAAATAAAATATACTGTATTTCAGAGCTGTTGGAGTGATGATTTAAACATGAAGTCAAAGTCAGTAATGGTGTTGTCAGAGCTGTAATGTTAACACCGATCAATAATTCACCGACATGTTGCAACTGTGCCTCAGGCGGCAGAGTCAGCCTCCGGCAGCCATCCGAGGCTTCCCTCTCAAAGGCTTACCTAGATGCGGGCACTGGTGACTGCATTTCGAAACCTAAAGCTAGTCCTTTTCCCTAGTTCCAGAGAGTGAACGATTTCCCATCCCCTGTCCCTGGTCCTGAAGTTTGGCATTTTCAGAGACCTCTCTACAGACTCGTGATTTGGTGCTGGCAGAAGCTCTGACCTTCAGCCTGTCCTCCAGAGTTCTCCGTGAGCCCTCAGACCTGCAGGACAGCTCTCTCTAGCACCACCTACTGCTCTGGGCTCTGCCTTCCACCTGAGTCCCAAACTATCGTTCAGGACCCACCCTCCAACTCCCCCAAGCTGACTAGTTCCATCTGCCACTACTTTCCTACCCACCCCCCTCACTCCATCCCAGTATTGGACACAACTTTGGAATCCTATATTCTACTCCAATTATTCATACCTTCTAATCCTAGCCAAACAACCCACCATCAAACTCCACCCCATCTTGAGCCAGGATCTTTCTGAGATCACTCTCAAAGAAATACCAATCACCCCCCACCTCCCCTCAAATGTCACCTCCTCCATGAAGCCTTCACTTTCTGTAATGAACTTAGTCCCTCTGAGATCATAGAGCAATTTATTTTGCACCTAAATTGCTATTTAGTACACATGTAGTTTTATGTGTTAAGGGCATTTACATACTGAAGATGTCTAGGTAGTACTATAGAATGCCAGTCTTGGAGTAAGAAAGACCTGAATTCAAATCCTACTTCAGAGACTTTTATTAGTGGTGTGACCTTAGATAAGTCACCTAATCTTTCTCAGATACAGTTTCTTCATCTGTAAAATGAGCATAATAGGATTATGATGAAAATCAAATAAAATAGTCTAGAGCCTTACAAACCTTAAAACCTGGTGTAAATACTATTATTATTTTAGTTATCTGTGTATATGTCTTAATCCTTTATTACCATGTAAGGACTGGGACCTTGCTTTATATGAAAGGTGTACCACCACCCCCATTTCTACTACAATGTGTTATAGTATATAGTAGTTAATAAATGTTGGATTTATTTGGATCTATCAAATCAGGTAACTGCAGAGGTGAGACCTCAAAGCTGACCTAGGTTCAACCCTTACTCAACGTAAGAGTCCCCTCTACAAATAGTCATTCAGTCTTTGCCCCATCAATAATATTAGGGGTGTTGGTTATTATTGTTGCTACTTTTAGTGGACCTGTGATTTCATCAGTGTGGGGAGTCCTGGTGAGGGACTTCATCTACCAGTACAAATGATGCACTTCCTCTGCAACTTCCAGCTGTAGAAAATGGCCAGGGGCACTAAGAGGTTAAATGAAGTCCATGTCATATAGCAAGCATGTACCAGAGGCAGGTCTCGAATCCTGTTCTTCCTGACTCCAAGGCCATCTATCTATTCATTATGTCACAGTGCATCTCGTTATCGTTATTCTCAATGTTTCTAGTATGCCTAGATATTCAGTTTTCTTCAGCCTACCAAACAGCCTAGTTCTCATCATTCAAGTGTCTTTCATGTTCTTCACTTCCCCCATAAGGCTTCTCTGGATTGATTGGTTGGCCAGAGAAATAACTTGACAATTTTCCCTTTGTTCCCTCCAATCTCTACTGGAATTACAGTAGCTGCTCTGGCTACCCTCTCCTTCCCCATATCAATACATCTGCCCTTAACCAGCAAATGATTTAAATATCCATCTCTTGTATTTCCTTAATGTGTTTGTTCTTTCTGTATGCCCTCTGCTTTCATTTATATCAGTGAATTTTCTATCACAAGCTCCCAGAGGACTGGCTAGATGATTCTCTTTCTACAATACCCTACAAGATGCCACCTGCATTTAGGAACTTAATGTTAAGAATGAATATATATATATATATATATATATATATATAGACATAGATATACGATATTTGGCACACAAAAGCAGATTACCACACTACCACCATTTCAGTGATGTCCCTGAATGGTCCCCAAACCACGTTTTTCTTTCTCTCCCTCCCTCTCCTCTTCCTCCTCTTTCTTCTTCTTGTCTCTCTTTTTCCTCTCCTTTTGGATCTATGACCCACAAAGCCTTTATTAGTTCTTTCAGCTCCATTTAGCTACACAAATGGCTCGGTCACAGCTGACTAGTCCCAAATTTGCCAGTGATTTTCTTTTAATTCACCATGGCTCAGTCCCCTGTGTAATACAGGTAGAGGCAGCATATTTGTTCCCAAACTCTCCTCCTGGGGTTAATCATGCACAGAACAAAACTCCATTTGAGCCACTTAATGATTTCATTTCCACCCAAGGTTTGAAGTCGCTGTGGCCATATTATTGTCTCTTCCTACAATACTAGATGGCTGCATGTATTCACAAACATTCACTTGTATACAGACATGCCTTCCATCACAATAAATTCCAAAAGCAACAATCAATAGGGATCATTTAGTTGCTCAATCACAGGCCTCAAAGGCCTCTTTTCCAAATATCAGGAACAGGAAATGCTATGAATACCTCACTTCTTCCCAAAAGCCTTTCCTGAGTAACCCCAAGTAAATAGCATTTGTATACCACTTTAGAGTATTTAAAGTGCTTCACAAATTTTGTTCAGAAACCTCACAATCACTGAGAGGTAAGCACTATCATTTAGCCCATTTTATAGAAAAGAAAACTGAAGCAGAGATTAAATGACTTGCCTAGGTGCACACAACTAGTCTGAGACCAGATTTGGGCCCAGGTCTTTTTACTTCCAAGTCCAATGTCCTATCCACTGTGCTGCCTAGCTTCCTATAAATCCTGGCTTCTTCTTTCTCTTGGCCTCTCTCAGCATATACTGAGTCATTTTGTATTGTATTTTAATAGTCATTTGTTTCTATATTTCTTTGTACGTGTTCTCAATTGAGTACCTGTAAATGTGTGTGAGCTCTGGAGGACTAGACTTCAAAGTTCCTCAAAAATAGAAACCATGCCTTAGATGATCTCTTATGGCTCCCTCAATAATGCCTAGCACTGCACAGAGCTCTCTCCAAATCTGATCACCACTCCCTGTAGCATACTTGACTGACCCCCTCTCCCATTTTGACATAATCACTTCTTCTGTGGAGAAACACTACCATCTGGTGGCAACTAACAAGACAGCCTATGAAACCATTTAGCTTATCCAAGGGGGTCACAAACTTTCCTTCTTCCCTTAGATGGAGATTCTTTGAGCTGAAACAATGACAAAGATGTTTCTCTCTCCAGGCATCCTCCAAATCAAAGGGGATTGAAGGGTATTAGAAGCACAACCACAGGCACATAGGGAGGTGGTTCTTAAATAGCATGTCTCTTTATTTAGTAGTTTAGTGGGAAGATGCAGACATCACCACTGTCACAGTTATGGATTCCTCGGATGGATTTTCTTTCCCCAGGACATGCTGCACCGGTCAAATATCAAGGTCAGAGGGAGCAGGAGGACCTCAAGTGCAGGTTGTTCTATGAACCTGAAAGGACATCAACCTAGAGGCCAGAAGCAGAGAAGTAGACAGAATAGTGAGCACAGATTGAAGGAATGACCAACTCATGGGGATGGGCAGATCTCTTTACTCTTCACCCTATTGTCTCCCAAACCCCACACCGCAGTCTTGAGAGATAGTTGTAAGGGAAGTCTAGTTATATATTTGTACATGTATTATCTTCTCTATGGGAACATAAGTTCCTAGAGGGTCCAAACTATCTAATTATTCTTTATATTCTCTCCAATGGCTGGCACAGTGCTTGCACACTAAAGAGAATCACAGAAACCAAGAGCCCTAGAGTTGGAAGGTACACAAATACCATCTTATCCAATGCATGAATTCTCTCTATGAAATTAATTCTATTCCTTGACATATAGTAAAAGAGCCAGTCATACAGATACTGTTTGAAGAAATCCAGTGAGTACCATAGTAAATGCCTCAAAAATATTTATTAAATAAATGCTCTATAATAATTTTAATTTTGAGCTTATATTTTGTAAGATCCTTTAGTTTTTTCAAAGTACTGCCACACAGCTGTCCTAAACTATTTCATGTACAACTTTGTGTGAAGTTATGGGGGAGATTGAAACCAAAGCCATGAGAACTAGTTATCCCAGGTTACACACCTGGTTAGCAGCAGAGCTAAGATTAGAACCCAGGTCTCCTGACTCCTAGTCCAGGAAGCAAAGCTTCTTGATCTTGATTTTCAGTAAGTTTTTTCCCCTTAAAAGCAGGGCCTCATGATCCTTCTGACCTTTGGGCTTTTAAGCAGGTGGTGTTAGAAAAGTCTTTCTACTGTATTACAACTATAGAATCAAAGACACTTACATGAATCTTGCTTTAGAGTTCTTCCTGGAACCAGAGAAATTAATGACAAGATAAATGGAGTAGCTATGTCCTCCCTGCTCACAAGACCCATTTCTCCAGGCAAACCAAGGGCAGAGCTAGTCTAGCCCCTAGGAATGTACCACACATGCTTCTTTATTACCCACTTCTGTCCCTACTGGCTCTATCCCCCGCCCCTTTTCTCTACCCTCTCCTACCTCTTTCCATCACCCTCCAAATTGACCTGCTTTATTATTTGTCTCACCTGCTGATCCTAGCAGTCTGAGAATGAGGCTCCAACACTGGGGGCAGATTCAACCATAACTTGAGACAGGCTGAATGAGAGAGAGATGCTTTGAAATGACAACAGTCACCTGGGGCACCATGGGGCAGGAGACTCTAAGGGAATCACAATGGCCAGGTACTTGGTTTGGGTCTTCCTAGTGATCTGACTGAATGCGTACTACTACTTATACAGTACGAAGATGGGCCCAGGACATGGGTTTAAATGGGAGAATTCATGGAGTGGGAAAGGAAAATGGAGGTCAATTGTGCTGTTTTCACAGAATGTGGAGTTCACCAGGCAGCAGCCTAAGAGACTTGTATAAATCTCTTGTTTTTGACTAATTGGGCAGTGACTAAAGAGACCCAAGTCTTTTAGGCAAGAACCCCAACAGCAGAATGGATTACTTTACTCTAAAGCTTAGCATTTTGGGTTACAGTCTGAACATTCCTATCCCCAAACCAGGAAACCAGAAAAGCATTCTTGAAAGGAGTCTCACCTTCTTCTCACCTGCTCTATCCTCTCTCGCATGGCCTCATCTCTCACTTCGCTTGGGACTTGGAAGATACGTGTGTGACTGTAAAATGTCATTCAAAATTTTGGTTTTCAAGTTTTCTCCATTGCACCACTCAAGGGGAAACTGATAGAACGGGATTATAAAAATCTGTTCGCTTGGTCCCCTAAAGGTGATACCTACCTCATCGACCCCCTCTCAGAAGAATTTGGTTTTTTAAATGGACAAAATAACACATGATTACAAAGGAAACCAACTATATTGAAATAGTTACTGAAACATTCTTAATAAGTTCAAGAACCTCAGATTAAGAATCCTTGAACTATACAAATCTCAAAGCTCTTGACCAGCCAGCTTCCCTGAGAAGCCCAATATGTGCAGCTTATCAGCTTGTCAAATGACTTAGGAAAGATTGAGCAAGTTGTTCGATCACATTCTCCCATTCTCTATTATGACATAGAAACCAGAGGTCTTGTATTTCCCCAGGTTTCATAGTAGACAATTGATACAGCAAAGAGAAACTCAAGAGTCCAGGTCAAAATAAATGTTCCCCCCCAAATCAAAATAAATGTCTATATTCCTTATAATTCAAATAAAGCCTTAGAAAACCCAGGGTTGTGGAATCTGTTGAATCTAAATTTCTTGTGGCAATGGTTAGGAACAGTGACAGAGAAAATCCAGCATCACAGGTAATGCACAGCTCATTGAGATGTTATTTTCTTATAGTATCACTAGTTATTTTTTGAAGCAACAGAAGTCAATTGGTCCTATTATAATGTGCTTATTTTCCCAAGTCTCTCTCATAACCCTGCCAAGCTAATGTCTTTCCACTGGTCTACAGCAGGCTATCTACCTAACACAATCCAGGGGTGGGGATCCTGTGGCCTTGAGACCACATGTGTCCCTATAGGTCCTCAAGTGTGGCCCTTTGACTGAATCTAAACTTCACAGAAGATTAGATTCACTCAAAGGGCAGTATTTGAGGACATAGAGGGCCACATGTGGCCTCAAGGTCACAGGTTCCCCGCCCCCCCCCCCCCCGCATATGCTTTCTGCCTAACTTTGCTCAAATTGTTCCTCCAACATGGGAGGAAACCCACACTTTCTCTTCTCTGCATATCTGACTCCAGTTCATCCTTCAAGACCCAGCTTTTTCTTCACAAGCTTCTGCCATGAAACTTTCCTTAACCACCCACAAGCAAAGTTACATCTCTCTTTTGAATTAATAGTACAAATTATCTCATTTTTTCACTTATCCTAGAATGTTCTTTTGATATCTTATTATTTAATTTTTCATATGTATGACATATATTACAAGCTCCTTGAGGAAAGGGTCTTTGTCTTTTTATACATCTTTGTATTCCATATGGTATCTAGCATAGCACAGTATAAATTAATAGGTATTCAACGAATATTTTGCCAGATGAATATTAAAGTAAGTTAGTATACCCTAAATGAGTAAAAACAGTCTGATTTTTTAAAAAATTGCCATGGATAAGGAGAGATTGCCTATGGATAATTTATAGTTTATAAATATATAATTTATTTGTGTGCTTATATATTATATAATATATAGCTATATATCATGTAATATACATATTTATTACATATATTTATAATTTATAGGATCTCTGATTTAGAGCTAGGAAAAACTAAAGATCATCTACTTCCATCTCATTTCACAGATGAAGAAAGTTGAAGCTCAGAGAAGTTAAACAACTTGCCCAAGTTCTCACACATGGTCACCATCAAATGTGAAATTTGAATTTGGGTCTTCTGAATCCAAAACCGATGTACCATTCTGTAACAATCATGATTCAAACTAAGAAATGCAAAATCTTATCCTCCCTGTCTCTAATAATACCTAAAAGAAAGGTATCCATGCACAAGAAAGCTAGCCTCTCCCAGAGATGTAGTAAGCAGCCGTTTAGAGCTATAATTTAGAGATCTTGGAAAGCCTTTGACACTTCAGGAATTTGATGACTCAAAAAGCTTTGAAATGGATGCTCCCTCAATTGCTATAGCTCATGACCCCACCAACACCTTTGAATTTGGTACCACTCTTGTTCTTCCATAGATACTTCAAAGAAGATCCCCCTGAAGTGTTAGAATCTTCCTTCTAAGTCTTTATGTATCAGAAGTACCAATGTATGAACCTGGCTATTAATCTGCACTCCTACCACATAATCAACTCATTTCCTTTTGCAATCATACCCTGCTAGTCTAGTACCCCAATGCCACTTGCCCTAAATCCTAATAGGACTTCTTAGACATAGGTCATCGTTTGGAATATGCTTGAGTCTGCTTATGCCTACCATCTTTCTGTCCATTGCCCCCTGACAAACCTAAAACTCTGATTTGGGGGAGATTGTGGTGTTCTAAGATGTGGACATACAATATTACCAGGATGACATTTGGGTGAAAAAGTGGTTTGTTTTGTTTGGGGTTTTTTTTGCACTTGGGGGCCAATTTAGCTTTATTAAGCACTGCCCATTTTCCCAAATGCAGTCTAACCAGCTCTCTAGACCATTGCTCATCTGCAATGTTTGTCTTAAAGGTACCACTTTACCAGCTAAAGGGACTGGCCTTACAACTGAATGTCATAGTCTGGCCAGGGGTAGGTAATCTGTGGTCTTGAGGCCACATGTGGCCTACTACATCCTTGGGTGTGGCCTTTTGACTGATTCCAAGTTTTACGGAAAAAAAATCCTTTTATTAAAGGGATTTGTTCTCTGAAGTTTAGATTCAGTCAAAGGGTTGCACTTGAAGACCTAGTGGGCCACATATGGCCTCGAGGCCACAGGTTCCCCACCCCTGGTAGACAATAGCCATTTTTAATCCTTTTGATTTTTCTTGGATTGTTAAACTCATTTTGAAGAACCATGTTATCTCAATAAAAAGGCTCTTTAACGTTCTAGGGTTTGACATATTTCATACAATGCTATTTACCAACAGGAATATCACCATTGAAAGAGAATTTCTCTTCCATTTGGACCCTGTACGGGATGTTCTCCATGATAGTGGTGACCACCTTTGTTTAATATACATAATATAATATATCCTTATTTTATTTCTTGCTATGTCTTGATAATTAAAGTGTCAGTAAACAGGATTCCTTACCGGAGGAAATTCTTTAAAATAGTATTTTATCTACTGAGCAAAATTTTTTTTACAGTCAACAAGCAATAAAACATGACATTGTGCTCTCTGCAACATTAGGTTAAGCTTATGATTATGTAGAAAATCCATTTATGTATGGTATGCACACAAATTATGTCTACTTGGTCTTTTCCATCTATTCTTCCTGACTTCTTCAATGACATTTATCATACTCTCTTCCAAAAAGGTTACCTTCAAAATACACATAGATAATTCCCACAAAAAAAATTTTTAACAAATGAGAAAGTAGGTACATAGATCACTTGTAACTGAGGTCTTTTCTATCACTTTTTTAGATAGTAACATCATTCATTGTTTCCATTCTTTGCTAGACGTGTAACTAGGACTTTTTGTGAATGGGCCAGCACCACAAACTCTGCTCCAGTCCTTATGGAATGGGGTGGAAGGAATTGCAGCCACCGTACTATGTATGTTGTAGTTAGGGGAGTAAAGAGACCACCCTATGGGATATGCCCCATTCCAAGGGCAGAGAATATGGAATACCATATTGCCACATCTCATCCAACCCTAAGAGAAAAAGCTGTTTTGGAGCTTCCTATTTTAACTAATTACAATTGATATTGAAGTGGCATTAAGGTACTAGACAAGTAAGGTATGATTGGAAAAGGAATGTGGTAGGAGTGCAGAAGCCAGGTTCATACATTGGTACTTCTGATACATAAAGACCTAGAAGGAAGATTCTAGCACTTCAGGGAGATCTTCTTTGAAGGATCTATGGAAGAGTGGCACCAGATTCAAAGGTGGTAATGGGGGGGGGGTCATGAGCTATAGCAATTGAGGGAGCATCTCTTTCAAAGCTTTGATTCATCATATTCTTGAAGTCTCAAAGGTGTTCCAAGACTTCTAAATTACAGCTTTAGATGACTGCTTACTACATCTCTGGCTGAGGCCAGCTCTCTTGTGCATGGATACCTTTCTTTTAGGTATTATTAGAGACAGGGATGATGAGATTTTGCATTTCTTAGTTTGAATCATGATGGTTACAGAATAGTACAGTGGAAAAAGCATGGGTTTTAGAGTCAGAAGGCCTAAATTCAACTTTCACATTTGATGCTGACCATCTGTGAGGTCTTGGGCAAGTTGTTTAATTTCTCTGGTCATAGACTTTCTTTATCTGTAAAATGAGACAGAAGTAGATGTAGTTTTTTCCTCACTCTAAATCAGAGATCCTATAAATTATATAAACTATAAATATATATTTTATAAGCATGTAACAAACACATACATATATTACATAATGTATGCTTATATCTTATATAATATATAAGTATGTATATATAAATTATATATTTAGAGAGGCCTAAGAGCATAGCCTTGAGAGACACTGGCCTGTAGGCCAGAGAAATGGATGGGAATGTTTGGGGGAGGTATGGAGATTCAGTTTGAGGGTTGACAGACTTCAAGACAATATTGCAAAGGCATGGGGAAAGTAGAATGGAGAATTCTAGCCTCAGGCACTAAGAAACCTCTTTTCATCTCTGTTGCAGATGAGGGCTTTGACTTTTGCATTTTAAGAGCTTATTTTCCTTTAGCTTTTAAAGTCCAATGACTTCTGAACAATTCAGGTGCAAAAATAAGAAAAATTTGAAATTGCTTTGAAAGCATAAAAGGTGGGAGGAGGGACTTTTTCCCCATAAATCACTTGAAAGCTTAGAAAAACATAACCCCTAGAGATGGAACAAAGGTAGAAAAAATTCCAATCCAAAGGACACTTTTCTGGAAAGCAGAGAAGAAAGAGAAGGTACCTGGGAGTGAGTATAGAGTTCAGAGGGAAATATCTTTGCTGTGACCAAATGCTACCCCCTCTGCCATTACTATGGGGTTTTGTCTCCTAAAAGCAAGTGGGCATGTTTTACCTCCATCTTATGAACTGGATCCTTGTTCTTTCTTCAAGGACCTCTTGGCTCCGGTTTACTGATAAGTCGGATTTTGAGGTATGATGTTTCACCTAGAAAACCCAAATGAGAACCTCCCTGATTTCTTTTCAGAGCATGGAACAAAGTCAAGCCAATCTCCTCTCCTCATTTCCCTACAAACAGAGGCCCCATTCAGCCTCCCAAGGTCTCTGTGGATGTGCTCTAGAGAAACTACCTGTCAGTGATCCCCACCCTCTCCCTTACCAATCAGTCTTAATGAAGTCCTTGGTAAGTTTGTTCCCTGAGAATATGTGACTTAGCCACATACAACCTCATACCCTCTCTTCAGCCACCCACAGGGAAGGGAGAGGTATGATTAGTGTTTAATTCTAGCCTCTTTTCTTGGTCTGATCTTTTGCCACCCTCCAACTCTTGCCCCTGTTACCACATCTCTTGTCACGTGTACTTCTTGGCCATGAGTTGGAGGACAGTTTGACATCTTTTGTTTGATACCTTCGGAAGCCTCTTCTTCAGTCTGAAATATAAGCAGATCCTCTCTGAGGCTTCAAGAGGATCATCAGATCCCCAGACATATCTCTTTAAGGAAAGAAACAGTTCCTTAAGACATTAGTGAACTGAAAGAGGGTATAGCCAAACTCACCCCAATGTGCTTGAGAATCTTAGCTAAAGCTCTTCCATCCCTAGGAGTTTCCTAAGAAATTTGTTGGTTGGATCTCAGCTCTAGCCTTCTTAATGAGCAGAGCTCATTTGCAATTACATGTTGAAGTTGAGTCTCTTGGTGGCTCACACAGAGAAGCATAGATCCCTGACCCCACTGTAAACCCCTCCCTAGGTGCTTTCTACCTTTTTTAAATGGGGATACCCATTCAGAGAGTTTCCTAACCTTTTTCAGCCAGTGTTGCATCACTGATACTGCCTCGCTTTCCACAACTTCAATGTCCTAGAAGAGATTGGGCAAAGTTAGGTTCCACTCAACCCCCAACTGCCTATGCTCATCTTCTTTTGCCTATTTTAAAAGGCACATTCAATATCACCTACTCTCTGGGGAAATTTCACCACGAACAATCTCACTTACCGAACTGGTTTTTGGTGGGAAGCAGAATCCCACTTTTTGCCGGGCTATTATGTACACAATCCATGTTGTAATAATCATCCTTTGGCTCAGGCCAAGCCTCCTCCTTAGCTCCCTCCTTCCATAGGAGCAACCTTGGAATTCCCATAGGATAAAGGGGGCAGGGATATTGTGGCAAAACTCCAGTCTGATTGGCTAGCCACTGATGATGTGACAATGGCCACCCTTGTTCTCCTGGGTAAAAGGGAGAGGAGTGATATGCCAGGGCAAGGGATCTTACTGGCACCCTGAAGTTTTCTTGTTATTGTTTAACTTAGAGTAGGTTTCAGATAAGAATTTGGAGGAGGCTGTCAATAAGATATAACCATGTGGAATTAGGGGAGACATCATACAGGGGTGCCCAAATCTTGTTATCACAAAAAGTTTAAAAAAATGAAAGAATCAACCAATCTCCTGGGAAGAGTGCGATTTTATAAACTAAGTGATACATGAATGGAGGAGCCAATCAGGTCAAAGCTGATCTCAAGGGCCCTACTCATATCTGTACCTCTGCTTAGGGGACAAGTACAACTGATTATTCCCAAGAGATATCTTGGAACATGGAGACAAAAATATAAAATAAAGAGAATGTGGAACAATTCCTCTGAAATTATTCTGAAGTTCCTTAGGATACCTACAAAAAGGAGCATTCTGGTCTTTCTGTTTCTCTGTAATGTCCGCTTGGTGGTAAAGCAGTAAAGAGAAGGCTAAAGTGGGAATGGCTTCCAAAAAATAGTTTCTAAGGGCTCTGGACACACAATTGCTCCCTCTCTGAGCCATACTTAGAAAAGTGTAAAATGTATAGTTATCTTATAACTACCTCATTGACCTTAGAGCAGTTAGTTCCACCCATGTCTTTTGCCATCATAGGATTTGATGTTTCAAAGGACTTTAGGGTCACCTATTCTATACACCCTCATTTTGCAGATGAAGACACTGAAACCCAGAGAGGGTAATGGATTTTAAGCAAGGTCACACATGTAATAAACAGTGGAGCCCACATCTGAACTCAGGTGTGTTCATTCCTGTCCCAACACTTCGACCTCAACCATAAAAGCACAGAATAAGGGCATAATCCTGCCTGACTTGGCCCTTCTCACAGCTTGGCCTCTTGCCCATTAGAGTTAAGTAGATTTTTATTTCTTTTCATCCCCAGTGGTTCCATTTACTATTGACCATGTAAGTCATTCAGGTTTCTAGTCTGTGAAAATGAACTACTCAGTATAAGAAAATCAGGCTTCTTTTGATTTAAAGCCATCAATAAAACTTTACTCGATCACAATTTATTTTAAGATTCAACATCTGTTGACTGAAAACAGTTGCCAGGCACACTTTCTGGTGAGTGAGTTAAATTGACTGGTTTGACATTCAGGTGCCCCAGTCAGTTTTATATTTAAAATTCAGTAAGTACTTTTAGAATGGGATTCCTCCTTACACATGAGGAACAAGAATGAAAGAAATGATGTTCCATCAGCCATGATGTTTTCTTCTGTAGATCCAGAGCTCCTTCACTTTGAGAATCACTCCATATGTCTGTACTCTCCCATTAGTGCTTGCAACGCAAGCAGCTCAAAATAGGATGTACCAAGTTTCTCCTCTGCCTCCCTTCCCTACCAATCCCAACTGCTTCCAGGTCCTGGGACAGTGGCCAGTGCTTATTTTCATGGCTGATCTCATAAGACTGTTATCTATGTTTTTAGACTGTTTATCCTAAAATGAACATGGGGGAGAGGGTGTGGGAGAAGGCAATGTAACAAGAGGAGTTTCTTTGAGTTACTCTTAGTTAGACAGTTGCATAATGCCAGCTTTCATTACTCACCCACCATAAATTAAAATGCTGAACTCTGACTTGAGCCCTGAAATCCAGAATTCTAGCAAAGTAATGCACAGTGTGTAAATTAGACAGATAACCCAGTATCCTTTCAGGCTACATCTTTACACTAATCTAATAGCTCCAATTTGACTTGTCGGCAAATATCGCCATGCTGGGTGCAAGAGGCTCTAACCACATCATCCCTGAGAGTTCCTTGAGGACTGAAACTGTTAGTTTTTGTCTTCATATCCTCAATGCCCACTTCAGGGACTAGCGCATAGCAGGTGCTAAAGAAATGCCTGTTTAACCCAAATTGAATAGGAATTTTTTTCAAAGGCTTCAAACCCTCAAATCAGGGCGCATAGTTCAACTGGAACACAGAATGGGTGCTTAAATGGACAGAGGGTAAAAGAACAAGATTGCCTTTATGCATATATGAAATAGGCAACCACCTGCCTGTGATTTCAGAAGCAGGGGAAGGGCCCAGTTGTCCAAAAAATATATTAAAGGCACACACTTGCTTATATATTGCAAGAGGACAGTCTTTGTAAGAAACGAAGTGATCACTTGATACCTCATCTATAAAACAAGGTAGTAGGACTAGATAATTAATCTTTAAGGTCCTTTTCAGCTCTAATATTCCATGATTTACATTGCCTGTGGGAGAAGGAATGCTGGGATTCATTTGCTCCAAACAGAAGCAGTTCTTAAAGTGCGGTCCATAAACCATTGAGGCCCCCCCAAGACCCTTTCAGGGGGTCCATGAGGACAAAACCATTTTCATAACAGCACTAAAATGTTATTTGCCTATTAAAACAATCCTTTTTCCAACTATATATCTGTGTGAGGCCAGATTCTCTGCATGTACTTCAACCAAAACAACATATCACAACAGATTGAAAGCAAAAGCGGATATAAGAACCCAGCTGTCTTCTATTAAGCCAGATATTAAAGAGATTTACAAAAATATACAAAACAATGCCATTCTCATTATTTTTTGTTTTCAAAAATATAGTTATTTCTCATCCAAAATTATGTCCATATGTAATGGGTTTATTATTATTTTAATTTGAATTCATAAACATTTTTAAATTTTTATCCATTTTAATTTCTAATATGATAAATATTAATAAATATAATCCACATAAACAAAAGCTCTTTGGAATCCTCAATAATTTTTTAGATTGTAACAGGTCCCTTAGATCAAAACATTTGAGAACCACTGTTCTAAAGTGTGAGGAACTAATCTCAGATTGCTTTCTAAGAGTAGGTGTGATTGAAGAGAGCTCATGAAGCTGAAGGAGGACCCAGAGGTCCTGTAGCATACAAATCATAAGCCAGAGAAAGAACTGCTAAATAGAAGTATGTGTAGAATAATTTTACATATACACACCTATTTGTGTGTAGTGGTAGTCATCTCCAGGGAGGAAGAGGGAGAAGGAAAAAATGAAGAAATTTACATGATAACATTATCATATATTTTAAAGGAATAGCAAGTTGTACATAACAGATTTGCAGTTTCATGTGCAACCACTTTTTTATTATACTATATTATAGAAATGTCTGTTTTATTCCATAAATTAAAAATAAAATAAATAAATGTTAAAAAAGAGGCAGTTACGTTATGATTGCAGGGTGTAGCCATGAAACACTAGAATTGGTGTCAGAAGTCCTAGGTTCACCGCTCAATTGTTAGATGATATTGGCAAGTAACAACTTCCCTGCACCTCAGTTTGTCCATCTCTAAAATGGAGATAATAAAATCTTCTCATGCCCACTTCATAGATGTTATTGTGAAGATCAAGTAAGATAACAAATGTGAAAACAAATATTTATTGGGGAAATGTACGCAAATATAAGTTCAGGATCAGCACTAAATTCAGCAGAGAGGAGTTCCTCCATGCCTCAAAATATTTCTTCAACCAATCCTGTCCAATCACTCTCTTAAACTACCTTGCTATCTTCCCTACCTGGCTGCCCTGCTTCTCCTCGACCAGGCCAGCATTCTCCAACCCTACTTCAAGAACCCATAAAGTTCAAGTCCCTGGATTAGTTGATCCACTCAATTTTGGAACTCCCACCCTGGGGCTAAGTGATTCAGTGAGTGCAAGCTTCGCTGGTCCACTATATCTAGCTGCAACAGGCCAGACCATGCTTCATATTCAATCTGGCTGTCCACTCCTGTCATTCTGCAATCTGCCCTGTAGGTACAACACCTACCCATTTCTGTTTTCCACCTCTTCCTCTGGGCAATTTAATCAAATGAGTACTAACCATTGCTTCTAAAGGTTGTTTTCCTTCATTTTTCAAAGAAGACCAATAACATCATAAGGTGATGTCTTGACTCCTTCATGAATTGGATTTAAGTGAGGCAGAGTTGCACAAAGTCGTGAAAAGTCACTCCCTTTTCCAGTCATCTAAGCCCAGTGGCAAAACAAAAGTCAGGGTGACTGGCAATGGCCCACGATGCAGTGGATGACTTTGGCATCTTTGATGTCTCACCAAGCTCTAAGAGCTCTATAGGGCCTGCTTCAGCCACCTTCATGGCCATTGGAGCAAATTATTCTCATCTGCACATTCTGCCAGGGAAAATCTTCCTACGCTTGGGGTAGACACCCCCCTCCCCGAACTCACCACTAGGTTTGAGGCCTGTCAGTTATCCCCATCCTGGGTTAGCCCATCTGCTGACATGGTTTATAGTTTACTGGGGTGTGGCCACTTCACAAGCTACAGCTTCTTGGAGACACAGGTGAGAGTTGAGTGAGTCAGGCAGACACCAAGGTGGATGAGCAGCCCTGAAAAGGGCTCAGCAAGCCTTCACACCAGAGGTGCTAATCCTCCTTGAACGCTCATACAACCCTTTGTAAAGAGTGCATACCAACAAACTATGGATCAACTCAGCAACCCAGTGATTTTCCCAGACCAAAACCTTCTTCCCTGGCTACCATTCCTATATGTACATTGTTTCTCCCCACAAAATGTAAGGTCCTTGAGGGCGGGGACTGTCTTGCTTTTTGCATTTGTGTCCACAGAGCTTAGCACAATGCCTACCATGTAGTAATTTTTTTTTGGAGGGGGCAAGGCAGGGCAATTGGGGTTAAGTGATTTGCCCAAGGTCACAGAGCTAGTGTGTCAAATGTCTGAGGTCAGATTTGAACTCAGGTCCTCCTGACTCCAGGGCCGGTGTTCTACTCACTGTGCTACCTAGCTGTCCCCCACATAGTAATTATTTAAATGCTTTTTCTTGCCTTCATTTATTCAACATTGCCTGAAATACTTCATTTCATTTTGCTGTGGTACCGAACCAATCCCCCTTTTAAAAGACAACACTGGGGGAAGAGTAGGGTTTTTGCCAGCTTAGTTTATGTTAATGAGTTTAATTAGATGCAAAGGAAACTTTTTTTTAATGAAGGATACAAACTAACAGGAAAAAATCCAGAGCTACAGAACCAAAGAGCAACACTATTTTTTTTGAGGAAAATATTTTTTAAATGAAGAATTTTCTTTAATACTCAAGGGAACTGTGGATACCCTGTCCACCACCAATAGTGATTATAACCTTTCTATAACCTAGTAAATGATCTTCAAGACTGCTGTGGCTGCAAAAGGAATAAAAACCTGATGCCAGCTGCCAGCCAAGGGTGAGCATCTCTGAGCTTAGCTAAACTAGTCCTCTAACAAAAGAAATGCAGTCCATTCCCAGGCTGAGGCCATAGCTGAAGTCTTTCTAGCAAAGGCCCAGCCTTTGCTGCCCCTAGACAACCCCCAGATAACAAAGAACACAAAATTCTATCTTATGTATATGACAAATAAAAAAAATTTACTTTCATTCTACAGTTTGGCCAATGAAGGGAACACCCTGTACAGTGATAGGTACTTGATTTAAAAAAATTAAGGGAAAGAAAGAAAGAAGGTAAAGAATAGGAAAATGAAGGGAGAGGGAGCAAGTTCCAGGTACATTGAGTGGCATGACATAACATTCCTATCATGTTCCTTCTTCTGCTATCTGTAGTGGCAATTTAAATTTGAAGCTCTTTCCCACCCATTAATAGGCCATGTGACCTGCTTATGTCACAGTAAGCCTTACATGGTGGGAGGAGCTTCCTGACAGGAAAAGGAGGTTATATCATAGGAAATGCAGAGAGAGAAAGAGAGAGCAGTTATGGCCGCTAATGGCCGCCCTCTTGATTGTTAGAACTCAACAGGCTGAGTTAGCCGTACTGTGAGTTTGTGTTTGGGGAAGACCCCAGCAGAGGATCAAAGAGGTTTTGGGATGGCGAGGCTCCAGGTCACTGTATTGTGTGTACTGCTGTGATGGACTGGATAAGTGACTTGTGGGATGTGGTTCTCTGGTGTCTGAATAAATGGTTTACTGCTTCTACCTTCTACATGGAGAGTCTCATATACCTTGTGATACAGAACCACACAGGCTTTTTGACAATTCTCATGTACACTGTTATTATCGCCTTGCTGTTTCACTATCCTAGTTAAATACTTGTGAAGGTGCATTTTGTTTTTATAATTCTAGGTATAAATGGGGATATGAATCCTTGGGGCTTGCCTTACAGAACAAATGAAATTAGCTGAGTATAGAGAATGGGAGTTTTGATTTGGGGTGAGGGGTGAGTGGAAAGAGCAAGAGATAAGCAAATGTGAAACACAGTATGGTGCTCAGTAGTGGGAGTCTTGAGCCAGCCAACAGGGAGCATGAAAGAATCCAGTGCCCTGGGCACAGTGGACAAGGATGGGAAAAGTTCCTTTTCCTGAATTGGTCATGGGGCTCCAGGCAGGATGTACAAAGGACAGTGAAGGGTACACCTGTCAAATCAAGCCATATCACGTAAATGAAACTTGTCAATCAGTTGAGTGTTGTACTCATATCTCTTTCATATCTGCATAGGGGATAGAAGATCCAAAGAAAAACTTCTATTTTCCAATTTTGCCAAGAGCTGATCCTAAGATGTCACTAAGATTATCATCTAACTGCATTTGGGAGCTCATCTGCAGAGCAACCTGAGGCAGGGATGTAATGAAATACATTAACTTACCTTCACCTCCTATATGAAAAGTAGTCCTGATCCATACCAATCATGTGTTCTTATCATTTTTAAAAATAAAAAGTCTCCAAAGAAAGTGGATTGATATGGGGGTGGTGGGGGGCAGAGCAGGGACAGGCACTGCAGAGGTTAGTGGGTTAGATCATCTGTCAAGCCCAGGAATGAGGAAAGGGAAGCAGAGAAACTTTAGGTTAATTAAAACAGTGGTGTCAAACTCAAATAGAAATGGGGGTCTCTAGCTTAGTGGATAGAGTGCTGGGACTAGAGTCTGAAGACCTGAGTTCAAATTCGACCTCAGACACTAACTAGCTGTGTGACCCTAGGCAAGTCACTTAACCTCTGCTTGTTATAATCCACTGAAGAAGGAAATAGCAAACAAGTATCTTTGTCAAGAAAACCCCATCGGCAATATGGTCACAAAGAGTCAGAAATGACACCATAACAAATATGTTCATAAGGATCCTGTGGGCCACATAATGACTTAGTTTTGAAATGTGTAATTATCTGTGTTTTATTGTATTTTTATTTATTTTGTTAAACATTCCCCAATTACATTTTATTGGGTTTTTTTTGTTTTGTTTTGGAGGCAACTGGAGATAAATGACTTGCCTAGGGTCACGCAGCTAGTGTCTGAGCCTGAATTTGAACTCAGGTCCTCTTGACTCCAAGATCAGTGCTCTATTCACTGCGCCACCCACACTTCCTCCCTATTACATTGTAATCTGATTTGGGTGCACTTGGATGTGTTTCACACCTGGTCTGGTCTAGAGGACTGGAATCAGAAGAAGAAATTAAATGAGCTCAGAAAATCCCTTCTAGCCGCTAACAGAAATAAAGAACAGAAGCTTATTTTTTTTAGCAAATGTTTATTTATATCAAAATACAAAACATTTCTAAAGCAGAGTAATGTTACATGAGGAGCAATTCAATGCTAAACTTTTTTTTTAATCAGTTCCACAGACTACTAGCTCACCCACGGCAACACGAAAGTTGCGACTCTCCCAGAATTCCTTCACTGGGCACACCTACCACTGTTTGATTTGCTTTATGTGTCTGCATTTTTTTGTCTTTTTTTTTAATCCAGTCTATGAACATGCAGTGTTACTGGTGATGAGTTGTTTAGTACTCAGCAAGCCTGAAAATATCAGCAAGTGGAGCCTGGGATGTGTGGCCTGAGTTAAGGCAGGGCTTCGACTTCTCTCTCCCAACTTTATTTAGGGAATTCACTTGTTGGTTTTTAAATGGCAACAGTCTAAGGCCGAAGGAGTTATTGTCCTTGGCAGCCAGAGCCGGCTTTATTGCTTAGGGCCACGGAGCCAGGCGTGGCTTAGGAGCTGCCTCTAGTAATTGCCAATTAGGCTAGCTCTTCCTTAGCCCAAAGGGGCTCCACCTGGAGTGGAATTGACCCAGAGGCTAGAAAGGACAGTTGAGAACAACTATGTTTTCTCCTTCCCTAGAAATTTTTAAGAATGGGATGGGAGCTGCAGGGGTCTGGAATTGGGGGGAAGAAATGGTCAGAATGAGCCCTGAAGTTCACTCATTTCCAGGCCTGGAATTTTATGATTTGGTGATTGGGAGTGCCTTTGTTTGGAGTTTCTAGGGATAACCAGACTGGCTGTTCCCAGCCCATCTCTGTTCCCATACAGAGGGGAAGGTCAGGGGAATTACGAGGACTACACTTTCATCTTCTCCCCACTCCAACCCCCATAACTGAGGCCACTCCTTTAGGCCCACAGTAAGTCAACTAGCACCCATGGGGTAATGTGCGAGCACACACACACACACACACACACACACCCCTTTCACATTGAACCCCAGGAGCAGAACACTCCTCTCTCATTACCACCTGCTCCCTTATCCAGGAATGGCTCCCCTTGGCTGGCCCCACAGGTTCCCAAGTCCTGATCCCAGGCTGGGCACAGCTGGCATTCCCAGGCTTTTGAGAAGGGGTAACAGGAGAGCAAGGATCTCGATAGAGACAGGTTATACAGAGCGCGGAATAAGTTCATATAAGGCTTTGGTACAGCACCGAGTTCGTGTTCTGGTAGTTTGTATTTCTAAGTTTGTTTTACAGAAGAAAAAAAAAGCTTACTGAAAAAATAGTGGTTTCTTTTTTTTTTTTTCAATTTACTTTTGAGTTACATACCTGAAGTTCAAAAGTTAACCCTCTAGTTGCCATTCAGACTCACATTTTATGGTGTTCTGCTGTGTGCGGCTGTGCAATTTGTTGGTTTGTATCTTTAAATTTTAATCAACGTGCACCAGTCAGCAACCAATACCATGAAGTCAGCCACCTGTTGCAACTAATTTGACCCCCACCCCCCACCCCAAAAAAGAGAAACAACAAAAGCCCTTCCCCTTTCCCTCCCTCCCTCCCTCCTTCCCACTCCCTTACTTCCCACCCTATTCCCAGAAAAAGAAAAAAAGACAAAATACGACAAGTTAAGGAGCCAGCAGAACGAGGGTGATTCGATCCGGCTGGCCTCTTCGGAAACAGCACCATAAAGCACCCTAGCGCAGTACGTTGTAATACTAGACATTCAAGAAATGGAAACGAGGTTTAAATGGTCTTCACAAGAGAGCCATCTGGCATCAATGGATGGTGACCCCCTAAAATAATTCAAAGAAGAAGAAAAGGAAGAGCTAGAAATGAGAGAGGCAGAGACAGAGAGACCCCAAGATGAAAAAGAATATCACCCAGACTCTCCAAACTCGTTGGAAGAGGACTGGAATGGATGTGAATGGCTGCTGGGCCCGAGGTACAGAAGGTTCTAAGGGGTCTTAGGAGAAGGTGGCATTTAGGTGACCCTACTGCTTCTTCCTCTCTGACTTTGTATGTCTACAGACTGTAGGATGGGGGGGGGTGACAGGGAGATGGACATTTTTATTAAAAATGACCAAAGGGTATGGGGTAAAAGGATTATATGCTGGACAACAGAACTTTTCCCTATGGAAGAAAAGGAGTCAGCTAGGAACAAGGGTGATGTAGAACAGTGACCTTCCAAACTAGTGCCTGTAGTAGAGAAAGGGCATTTAGGACAAGAGTGTTGTTGATACAACCTCCTCGCCACCCTTTGTCCGTGGCTTCCTATGCAGAAATCAGAAGAATCAGTCCCACAGAGGTTTTCAGATTGGCCTCCCATGTTGAAAAGACTTTAATGACTGGAAATACTCTACCCTATTCCAAACCAGACACACCCAACTCCAGTAGAATTGACAGTTCCAAGAATGAAGGCCATGTCCATGGAGCAACCTCTCTGTCAGGCCCTGGGCAAGGGAGACAAGCAGGGGATGATGGAAGAGATGCCCCCCACACCCTGGCTTTGGACTATTTGGCATCTAGAGTGTTAATGATTTATAAGCAGAAAGTGTGCTTTTACAAACAGCTTTCCACAGCCTTCCCCCAACTCCTTTTCTTATTTTTTCCTAAGAGAATAACTTTGCTGAAAAGCTGCCCCGAAGAGCAATGGAGAACCCCTTCTGCTCCCAACCAAAAGGAAAACCAAAGCAAGGCAGGAGAGGGGGTACAGAAACCCACAGCTGTTCCTCTTCAGCCAGGTCCTGAGGATCCTAGACAGCAAAGACAAGTATATGATGGAGAAAACTACCCATCCTAGAAAAGCAAAGCACCAAAAAACCCTTACACTGAATAAGGGTGGGGAAATGCGGCCCTACAGAAAATGTGGCAAATCGTTTCTGAAACAGGACTGCTCAGCAAGAACAAGCCCAACCCTCTGAGTCCCTTTGTCTAGAAAGCTGGGAGACAGGAATCCTTGGGGTAGGCACCCTTCTTAATTACCCACTTTAGTCACTTTAAGTGTGAATGAGATATGGTTGGAAGGACAGAGAAATGGGATAGCTGTGCTGGGTTTCCTTTCTTTCTCTTTCTGCTACCATCTCTCACAGAGATGGCCCAAGGCCAGAGCCCTGGATGGCAGGAGCAGAGGATGATAGGGGTGAGGCTAATTACCCCTCTGAGATCTGGTTGTCTAAGACAGGGAGGGAATATCTTCCCTTGAATCATTTGTCTCTTGATTCCTCTCAAAGCTTCAAAAATGAGTTGTTGAGGATTGAGAGGAGGGGCACTGAATTAGGAATTCCTCTATCTCTGTCCACATGTGGCTTGGCTGGGATCATGATCTTCCCTAGCCCTTACAGGGGGAGATTCATCTTGTGAGCCTCCTGGTATCCTAATGATTGGATGTCTTAGGAATGGAATGGGGCCTAGGAAATGGAAAATTGCTCTCCCCAGGAGTGCAAGCAATGATGGTGAGTAGTAGAAGGAGGAAAACCATAAAATGTGGTCTGGCACTGGGAGCCCCACATTTGTTTGGGGATTTCTACATGGTGGGCTAGGTCACCTAGTCCTAAAAGCCCTGATCACCTATGAAGTGACCTGGTTCCTTTCAAAATCTTTTCCCTGGGAGCTTTCTCTGGTAATCCATGCCTGTCCTCATTTGACTGCATGGGAAAGCCAAAAACGGGCTCCAAAATTCAATGTAAGGGTCTCTCTGAGCAACCAATCTAACAAAACCCAGGAAGAGGTGCTCCAGGAATTCAAGGATTTGAAAGGCAAATTCAGTCTCTACACATACCTGTTCTTTAAAAAATTTCCAGCAAAGTTTGCAAAAAGCCCTTTCAAGGAACTGAGACATTCTGGCTCCCCTTCTTCTCAAAAAGCCCAACATAGGAATTCCTTTAGAGCACTCCATTTTGATCTGGGAATTAATATTGCCTTTTCTAGGTGATGAACAGTACCTGTTCTGTACCATCGGACTTAGTGCCAGCAATATATCAAACTGATCTCCTGGAAAGCTAAAAAAAGAAAAAGAAGACACACCACCCGAGAGATAGGTGCTGAGGTTATAAGGTATAAGATCCCTGCAGTGGAGGTCTTAAGTCCCCAGGGAAACTCCTATTCACCCAACAAAAGGTTTTCTACAAAACTGCAGGAGGAGCCTATTTTATACCATATTCTCTACATCTAACACACAATTCAGTACTCTGGCTTCTACAAAAGCCCATACACCGGGCACCCACCCAATTCCCCCATCCCAGTCACAGCCAGAGAGCTTGCTCCCCAATTCCCACCCCCCATCCCCTTCCCCCACTTCACTTAATGCCCCCAGGGCTGTGCCATTCCATTTCAAACTGCATTTTATTTTGCCACTAAAGAATAATTACAATTGGAAAAATATTATATATATATATATAATTTTATATTTATATTCATACTAGACACCAGATTCCACTGGTTCTAAGAACCTGAAGCATTGCAAAGCCAGGGTCTCTTTTCTCCTAGCACTGCTGATAGTACCACCTGAATCCATGCCCCATGGCCTCTCAGCCTCTCAGCCTCTCATTGGTTATTTAAGCAGAGATGCCATAATAGAAGACAGGTATTATTGTGGGTCACCTACTAGCTTTCTGGCTTTTGCCAGTCTTATCATCTCTAACACTCTCATGGTTGAGCTGGATACCTTCAAGATGACTAGAGGCCTGGCCAGAGTATTGTAAGGAATCACTCACAGAGCATCCCCTCCTGGCGGCTCTTTCCCATGGTGCCTTCCCCTAGTGTCATCCTTATGTGATGAACCAGGGTCACAATTCCCCCACACGTCAAAAGAAACCATATGGGAACTGAAATCAGACCTTTGGCTTCCCCTTTCTCTCATTTCTCTCCACCCTCTTTGCAAGCATCCGAGAGGTTTTTTCCTTTTGTTCAGTTTTCCTTTTGTGTATTTCTGACAGACCCGAGCAACTGGGAAAAGAAAGGGAGGGGGGATAGGAAGGAAGGGGCAAGGAAAAGGAGAGAGGTGGCATTAGGAAGTGAGCAAGGATTCCAGACTACCTGGGCTAGGTGGTTGTGTTTGAAGCATCTCAAAGCACAGGTACAAAAATAAAGCGAACTATGACTTCATATATATGTATATAGATAGATATAGAGATAAGATAAATAGTCTTTATATAGGTTTCATATATATATTATATTTATATGTATATAATATATATATGAATGCAGAGGTGGAGGACTCTGAATGCAGCTCAAAAAAAACTTTTCTCCCACTCCTCTTGTCCTGCTCTAATCTATGCCCTCCCACACTCTACCCCTCCCAAATGTAGCACTTGCCGGCAGCCTACTAGTTACTGCTGTCGCATCTTCTCATTGTGCCCTATCCCACCCACCCCGCCCTTACATAAGTTCCCCTCTCTCTTTAAAATAGAACGAATTATATATTTATATAATTTTATGTACAATCTTCATAAAAATACATTGAAGATGGAAGATTTCCTCTATAATCCTCCTGCCAAAACAAAAATTGTCTGGCTGGGAGTCAACAGGAGGGAGGGTATCTTATGCCTGACATTTCTCAGGAAAAATGGGAATGGGGAACTGGGAGCTTGGCTCCCCTTAGGGGCAGATTCAAAATCTTGCCTCCCATATCTCCATGTTTATGTTTCTCTCTCTCTCTCTCTCTCCTCTCTCTCTCTCTCTCTCTCTCTCCTCTCTCTCTATCTCACTCACACACACACACACACACACACACACACACACACACGCGCTGACTCTTCCTGAAACTGGGAAAGAAGCACATAAAGTAGACCTCAGCCAGAGATCCAGGACATCATTCTGTATCTAAAACCCCAAAGAGAAAAGGCAGCCCCTGAATGTCTACAGAGGTGGATGAAGGTTGCGTAGCCCCTGGGAAAGGGGGAGAGATTTTTTACACCGGAACCATCTCACCTCCCCACACTCAAACAGTACCTGGCTACCTAATGACAGACCTCCCCAAGTGGCTTGCATGGAGTAGGATCAATAACTATTTGTTGATTAGCAGTTCACTCACCCGGGATTGCCAGGTGGCCATAGAGAGGTTTATTTCCAGTGGAAATGAGCTCTCCCAAGTACCCTAAGACAAAAGGAAGTGAAGCCCCCAAGCCATCATCCCAGATATGAAAGTGCAGGGAAGCATTTGCCCCTTCCACTTACTTATGTAAAAACATCACCAGAAAGCATGCTTGCAACATCTCTAAGGCTGAATAATTCAAATCCCCCCTAACCCCAAACCAACCCACCTCCCCTCCCTGATTCCCCTTCCCCACCCCCATACCACCTAAGCCATGCACGAGTTCAGAACCCCTGGAGCCAAGAAGAAATAGTGGGTGGGGAAGAAGAGAGAAGGCTAGGGTGGGGGGGGTGAAGAGGTTGCCTCTTTTCTGAACCAAATCCAGGACAACCAAGAATACTAGGGGGAAGGGGAAGAGGCGTGTGCCTCAAAGACCAGGAAGCTCAACAAGTCCCACTAATAACTACTAGGGAGCATGAGGTAGACAGAAGTTGAAGAGCCAAGGAGATGGGAACTGAGCCCACACCACCCCTTCACTTCATTTCCTCTTCCTTTCCCAGCCAGATGATCCAAAGCAGGGAACTACTCCCCCCTAATGCTATTCAGAACCCTGGCTTACTGTGGGACCATACTAGAAGGCAATGCCAAACATTAAACAAAGTGGATTTCAACTCACTTCCTATTAATGGTCTGCACAGTGTTCTGTAATGCCTATGGCCCTGACTTTGCTGGCTGTGAAGCATGATAAACTGCTAATGCCATTTTTCAATATGTAGCAATTTCTCTTCCCCCTAAAGAAAGTCTTCTCATAAAACCCCTGGGAAATTAAAGGGGTACTTTTCAGTTTATACTGAAAACTACCTCCATCAGCTCCAAATGGGGTTCACTGCCATAATCTCACTCCTCCGTAATCCATCACCCATGTCATCTGAAGAGGTTACCTACATTTACTAAGATCCCTTCACAAGAATCGAAGTTGCGGTTCAGTAGCAAGGGGGTGGTTTAGCCAAGGAAAGGAATGGCCATATAGATCTGAGACAACGAGGAAGAGAGAACGTAAAAGTTGGACCTAGACTTCAGCTTTATTTCTAGATTTCTTCCTAAGCAGAAAAGCTCATAATTCTACCTCAAGACTGAGGAGGAGGCAGAATTGAGGGACATGAGGGGAAAAGAGGATCTGTCACTAGGCTGGAGTCTCAGGCTTAAGGCCACTTTCAGTCGACCCTGCCTTGCTACACGAAGGCAATGACTATCAGTGACTGTCCAGAAAGTGGAAGGTGAGGGCAGAAGCTCCAGGCTCAAGGTCAAGGAGGGGTTTCTTGGCCTAAAGCAAGATATCTGCTCCTTAAGATGAGAGAATACTGTTTATGGGATAGGAGAACCAAGCCCCAGCCCCCTTCCCCAGACTCCCCTGCCACCTCACAAATACCATGGGATGTTCCTTGGCCAACAGGACAATAAGAAAAGACTGGTTGGACATTTCTCCTTATGAAAAATGATCACAGGAAACTTATCCCACCAGTGAATAGCTGGTCATGGAAAGGGGAAAGGACAGTCTTTCAGACCAAAGCCTAAGTAGCCCCAGCGGAAATATGGATAAAGCGAGTCTGCACTCCAAAGGGAAATCTCCAAGGAGAAGCTTAATCTCATTGCAATCCAATTGAATTGGAGCTTAATCTCATAGCAATAGGTCTCAAAATAGGTAAGTAAAACCTTGCCCCAAATCCAAGCTGTCCCTCAATTTTCCTTCAACCACAATCTCATCCTTCAATCAAGTTTATTGGTTCCAAGAACCAGTTCTTATATCTTCCAGAATGATTACTCCTAACACTTTTGCATTTCCCCAGATGGTCAAAGTTCTGGGACACTAAACCCTAGTTCCTTTAAGGAGGACTGGCAGGGCATCTGAAAATGTTTGAAGTAGAATGACAGTCCCTTGTCCTCTCCATCCTCTATGCCGTCCTCTGATCCCAGCCTCTTTTCCATATCTCAAGATGTCCTCTGCCCCACGCTCCATAGCTTTCAATGTTCCAATGTATTCTTTGCAACTGAATTTTATTACCTCCCTCTGTCCCAGCTCCTAATGCCACTTAGGTTCGCCCCATCTAGGATAGGCCATTAGATACATTCTGGACCCCCTTTCCAAGGGTAAGTGGCCCTATTACCAACATGACTCCAGTTCTCAATCCAATACCATTTCCCACTTTCTACAGAAACTGAGCTGGGCCTAGGAATGCTGATGGATGGAACCCCTTACCTCCAGATGGAACTATGAGAAGCTGTCTTAAAAGGGACCTTTCTAGCTCCTTCCAACTCCCTAACCATTTCCCTTCCTGTTTCTTAGTTTCTAACTAGCTCTCCCTGGGACTCCCCCAAAGCTCCTTTACATGCAAATAGATCAAGCCATGACAAATTGCTAGCTTTTCTTCTCTTATATTTCTCTACAGATTTATTGAACAACTTATGTACAGTTCCTCTCCCACCCCTACCCATGCCACCCCACCCCAAAAAAGCTCTTCCTAAAAAGACCAGAAGGAATTTGCCCCCAACCAGGAGAACAAACCTCAGCCCCAGGTTTGAATCCTGGGAGATGTCAAGAAGCATAAATTGCTGCCTCCTGCATTCATTCCCTCCTTTGAACACATGTACCAGTACCAAAAACTCTGGAAACTCCCCAACCTAGTTCCCCTAAAAGGGAAGAGAGTTAAGTGACAGCACATAAACTAACTCCATGTCAAAGGATACCAAATTGAAAATGTCAACATTGGATGAAGGAGAGGGAAACACCCAAAACCATCCACCAGCCTTCCCATAATAAAGCTGTCCTATCTTCCCAGACCATAACTGTGGAACTATCCTCTCCTCAATGGAAGAGGGGCACTAATCCAGTTGACTTACTGGAATCAAGGCACTCCTCAGTTAAGGAAATGGTGTCTCAGTACTCAGAGTCCTACCTTTGAGGTCAATGTTCTAGCACCCATGTGGGGCGTACAGCCATGTTCCCTGGCCACAGGACCCCAAGGCCTTATGACCACAAAACCAACCTCATCTGGTAATCAGAAAATGAGGAGCAAGGCTGGGATGCCATTGGTTTTTGCCACTTCTCCTCAAATGCTATTTCCTATCCCTGAACATAAGAGGGTTCAGATCTACTCTCCTGTGCTTCCTGCTTTAGGATCCTTTGAGATCCATTTTATATTTTCCCTAGCTTTGATCTCCTTCAACAATAAAGTTGAGACAGTGGAAGTTAGGAGTATTCTAAAGAAAAAGAAAAGAGAAAGAGCAATGTTTGGAACTCAAGAAGGACTCCCCCCAAGGCGGTTTCTACCCTGCAAGGCTACAGGACAGTAGCCAAAGGTTCTGTATTCTCAGGTGGAATAGGATTGTGGATAAAGTAGAGTAGAATTCTGGATATACTGCTACTTTAATTGTTCAGGGACAAAGAAAAAGACATAAAAGAAGGTTTGGAGATAGACATGCTCATACATGGATACACACACACACACACACACACACACACACACACACACACACTCCAACTAAAAATGTCAACAAATTCTCCACTCACAACACATCACAACAGGCAAAAGCATCCTTGCCTGGCTACCCTAGTTCAGACCCTCAAAGGAAGACCCAAAGTTGCCTGCTCTCGAGGAAACTCTCCAAAGAGGGGAAAATATGCCCACTCTACAAAACTCTCTTCCCCTGGGGAAGGTGGCACAGGTTGGCCCTGTGTTTTTGACCCAGTCATGAAGATACTAAAGCACAGAAGAAACCTAACAGCTTGAACACAAAACAACATCCAACCCTGTCTGGCCTGATATGCCAAGGATAGAGGCATTTCCCAGCAGAAAGAAGAGATGAGATCAGCACCTGTGTCAGGATCGAGGGGCATAACTTGCTGGCCAGGCTTTCCTCAAAATAACATGATGAACAAATTTGTATGTGTATGTGTAAGTGTACATGCGTGTGTGTTTATGCACACATAACGCCCTGCCAAAAAAAAAGCCCATAAGCTCATATTAGAGGTCCAACATCATGAAGCATTCATTTCCTCTACCCCAAATCATACCTAAGAATACCAAAACCTTCTAAATCAAGCATTTTTCAGCTTTTAGAAAAAAATCAGGCTCCAAGATCACCTCAAGAGATCCCAAAGGAAACTAGTACTCAGCAGCTTGTCAAGTGACTGCTCACCTTCCCTCTCCCAATGATTCCCAGGCTCCACTTGACTCAGCCAGACAAAGGAGTCAAACAGAGCCTTAAGGACTCTTCAGCCCCAAGCCAGGCCTGCAGACAAGCAAGATGATGCCACACAGCAGCAGAAAATCACAGACTCCCAAAGAAGTGCCCAGGCCCAGCCCAGTGAGTCTAACTACATCCTCCAGATGCTCCCCAGGATCCTCTTCAGCCCTACAGCCCAAAGGTACCTATAGCCTCTTAGCTACAAACACCCTGGCCACTGCCTCTTCTGCAGGAGCTAGCAACAAGGCATACTAGAAATAAAGAAAATGCTGGAGTTCACACGCTTCCCAATCAGAAAGAGACCCTTTGCTAGCATGGTGCAAGAAATATGCTTCTGATATACTAGGAGCACAATAGGGTTTTGGCAGAACCACTACCAGTGCTGCAGGAGGTTTCCCTGCAGCAGACATCTTAGCAGTGTATCTAAGGATGGTGTACTCCTTGCCAACCATGAGAGAAAGAGAGAGAGAGAGAGAGAGAGAGAGAGAGAGAGAGAGAGAGAGAGAGAGAAAACATCTTCCAGAGATATTCAGCGGACTCCCAGGATCTGGAGTTCACAGGACAGACTGGGCTGAACTCCAGGGAGTACAAAACAGTTCATCCCTCAGGTTTCTCAACTTTCCCCATTCACCTAAGTTCCCTATCATTTACTCACCCTTTCCCATAGTACCTCTCCTTTGGGCCCAGTTTTTATCCCTTCCTTTCCCTGGATGGCTTTGTTGTTCAGAATCTAATTGTCTTTTCTGAAGTTTCAAAAAAAAAAGGGGCCAGGAAGTTTTGATCTCATTGATACTGGTTTTTCTGAGGCCAACGGACCAAGTTTGTGGAAGGGTAATCTAGGCTTCCTACTCCTAGAAAAGCAAGGGAGCGCAGGCAGAATGCAAGCAGGGGCTTCACCCAACCTTAACTAAGACATGATGCTATGCCTGCTCCTTAATGCATCAGTGACACTCATGTCCTGAGACCGCCCAGTACGGACACAAAAATGAAGGACACAGCATGGCACAGTGGCAGAGGTGCAACTGCCTCAAGACAGAAGACACAGGATCACCCGGTTTTCTCTCCTCTGTTTTCCCTAGGACCTCACTGCCAAAGACCAACTACCCTGACGGCCAGGGGTAGAGAGGATTTGGATGAAGCAAGATGGAAGTGTCATCCAGAATCCCAGTTGCCAAACAAAAATACAAGTGTCTCAGACAGTGGAGACCAGAAATAGCCATAGTGGGAGAGCCCTACGTTCTCCCCATACCTTTCATTCCAGGCTCATCTTGGTTAGAAATGAATTGTAGTGGCTTGAATTGCTTCAGCTGAACCCCACCCAAAGGCAAGGTTGTTCCCTGGCTCACTCGGCTGGGAAGCAGAAGCACCAGGGGCCTGTCACAATTGTGGGGGAGACAAATTCCCCTCCAATTTAAAAGCCCCAGGGCAGATGGAACTGCCCAGCTCTGGGAAGACCAGTCCAGATGGACAATATCATGCTCTAGGGCCCAGCTATTGGCAACTGTCATCTAACCAGGTAGAGTGAGACCTGGTAATTTTACTGCTCCAGAACTTGGCATCCAAGTAGGAGTCAGAGGAGAAGCTGGGAACCTAAAATGCACCAAGACAACAGCACCAAGAAGATGCCTGGTGGTCTTCCTGTGAAGGCAGGGTAACAATCTCCTTCTCTGCCAAAAGGAGAGAGAAATAATCCCACCACCACCCACCTTCACCACCATCAGGGCATCCTGTCTTGCTCTTGGCTAGCAGCTTACCATTTTGGAAGTGATACACTGTAAGCAACCCCAAGATGACTTCACGAAAACTGCCAGAAACTAACAGTCTGGACAGACAATATTTTGGCAAAAGGTAGATCAGGGAACATGTTCCTCCCTAGGGCTAGGATGGCCAGGGTCCAGTTCCAGCACAAAAGAACTAAGGGGGGTGGGGAGTCAGGTGACTCACCCCACCCCACTGAAAACCAAGAAACCTCAAGCCTTCAGGGTGTTATTCCATCAGAGCCGGAGGCTGGGGAGGAAGTTTTACCACAAGGCAGAGGAAGATCATCGGGTGCGCACTTGGAAGTGCTGCACGAGTGGAGATCAGTCAGTCTGGGGTTTTTTATCTCCCACAGAAGGGGAGAAAGAATCCTACCAGCTGGTCTGAAGTAGCACTTGGGAGGGTGCTGCCATGCTGGAAACAGGATATAAATAGAGCTGAGGCAACCTGGCACTCAGCACAGTAGACAGGCTGTTGAGCAAGGGACCCCTTCAGCCACAGGGCTCAGAGCCCTGGAATGACCAAGGAGGGAGTGAAGAATGAGATGGAGTTTGTACCCAGAGGCCTTCCTGCCTGAGCCTCAGGAGCCTTGGCTGGACTGCAGATGGAAGAAAGATGCCAGCCAGGCCCCTTGCCATAACAAATTTCCTTTACCTAGGGGCTAGGAAAAGTAGTAAGGGAGGAGGTGGGAATGATGGTTGGCAAGCACAGCAATGGTCCATACTTCCTCTTCATGAGAGAAAGTAACAAAGACGAATGGTCAATTCTGCCAGGAACATGTGGATTTCATTGAAAGGAGGAATAATCCTGAGACAGACACTGGGGCATCCCATTAACTCCAATGCTCATCCACAGATACCCAGTTGTCTGCTGTCTTTCCCCCTTCTTCTCCCTTCATACACCACAGAAAGACATGTAGTACTTAAATCTGCATGACCCACCAATCCGAACATATAAATATATACATACAGAAACACACACATTATATAGATATGTATCTGTATCTATACATATGTAAGCTTGGGGGGGGGGGAATGGGAAACCCATCCATCTTCCAGGATTTAAAAAACTGAAAAAGAAGAAGAGAGAAATAGACATTTGGCTTCCTCATCTTCCTTAACCGTCCCAAAGGTAGCTGGAGGAGGTGAGAAAAATCTATCTAGGGAGCTCTTTCCCTGCTCTCAAATTACTTCCCAGCACCCCCCACTCACAGCTTATACCTCCCTCCCTCTGCCCTGTAAGTGAGGCCAACTGGCCGAGGGATTGAGCATTTCACCCAAAGACTATTCCAGAAGGAGAAGAGGAAGGAAATGGTCCAGATTGGAGTAAAGATTTGCACAATTCCCACAACAAAAATTCAAGGCAAGCCATTTACTGATGGAAGAAGCAAATTTACCCCCATGCCATGTCAGTCAAACCCACTCTATCCACCCCCCACCCCCCATATATATTTCTTATAGATCGCTTTCTCCCCTCTGCTCCCCATCCCCCTAACCAATTTTCTTGCCCTTAGAACCTTTACAGTTGGCGCTAAGCTACAGCAAGGTGGCATGGCCTGAGTCATCATGGTCCACACTGTTGAGAATGGCTGTCTGGTCCTCAGCAAGCTGGCGATGACACAGGTCTGAGAGGCGGGCAAAGGGATCAGGACGAGAGTGTCTCTTCTTCTTTCGGAGGCAGACAGCTTCATCGGGCCACAGTACCTGAGAGTTAGGAAGTTGCTGAACCTGGGAAGCAGAACCGTCTGGGGAGAAGAGGAAAACAAAACACAAAAGCATGGTTGGTAGGGAGGTAGGAGGTAGTATCACATACTTACCCTAGACCTCTGGCATGGGAACAAAAAGGTCAAATGAGAGTTTGAGAAAGCCAGATATTGCTGTAACACAGAGTTTTTCATCCCTGACTCAAACAACCAGTAATCCTACCCCACTAATACAAGCAAGATTATACAAAAATATAGGGAACATTTTTCCCAGTTTACAGTCCCTGTGAATCCAGGTGACAAGAATATTTGAAACAATCAATTCTATACCCAGAAGGAGTATAAGCATCTTGAATCAGAAATTTCAAAGAAGCCAATTCTGGTATGACTCATATTAGCCTGAGGAACTAAGCATTTGATTTGACACATGAAATACTGATTTTTCACCCTGAATTGATGAATCATAAGCACCACACGTGGTAGAACCTAGGTTATTTAGGCAAACTCCCTGAATCTTTTCACCATGTTGCTCTATGAATCATAGAAGTATAGAATCTTAGAATTAGAAAGAATCTCAAAGATTATCTAGTGCACTTGTGACCCAGGAACCATTAATGCCTGCTGCAAAATCCCTAACAATGGTTGCTCAACCTACTAGACCATAAACTACAGGAAGGCAAGCACCAACTCTTGTCTAAACATTGTATCTAACTTAGCACCTGGCACAATGCTCTTCACTATCCGTTAAATTGTACTGAGTCCTGCTTCCATGTTAACAGCACCAGAGGCAGGGAACTCATAGCCCTATAAATCAGCTGATTTCATTTCTGGACAGCTTTAAATTGTTAGAAAGTTCTTCTTTGTTTTGAAGCCAAAATCTACATCCCTGTAACATAACCTTTGGTTCCAGGTCTACCCTCTGAGACCAAATAGATTAAGTCTTTTAAAAAAAATTAATAGTGTTTCATTTTTCCAATTACACATAAAGACAATTTTCAACATTCATTTTTTGAAAGATTTTGAGTTCCAAATTTTTCTCCTTCCCTCCCCTTCTCCCCTCCCCAAGACAGCAAGCAATCTGATATAGATTATACATGTGCAATCATGTAAAACATATTTCCAAATTAGTCATGCTATAAAAGAAGAAAGAGAACAAAAGGGGAAAAACATGAAAAAACAATAAAGGTGAAAATGGTGTGCTTCACTCTGTATTTCAGACTCCATCAATTCTTTCTCTGGATGTAGATAATATTTTCCACCATGAGTCTTATGGAATTGTCTTGGATCGTTATATTGCTGAAAAGAGCTGAGTCAATCATAGTTGATCATCACACAATGTTACTGAGTTCGAGGGTTTTTTTAAGTGTTTTATTTTCCCCCAGTTACATGTAAAAACAATCTTTAACATTAGTTTTTAAAACTTTGAGTACCAAATTCTCTACCTTCCTCCCTCCCTGTGCCCCCCTCCCCCACTGAGAAGGCAAGAAATTTGATATAGGTTATACATGTGTAGTCACACAATGTTACTGTTACTGTGTACAATGCTCACTTCACTTAGCATCAGTTCATATAAGTCTTCCCAGGTTTTTCTGAAATCCACCAAGCAGACTAAATCTAATAACTTGTCTATGACAACTCTTCAAATATCTGAATAATGAAATCATGTGTCCTCCCTCAAAAAAAGCTCTTCTTCTCCAAGCTAACTCTTCCCATTTCCTGGGATATCTATGGGATTTTAGAGAAGTAACTTCCCTTTCCTGAGCCTCATCTGTAGAATGGGTGTGACTACACTGCAGGAAACCTATGTGAAAGAGAATTAGTCACAGACTTTTCAAGACAGGTGATTCCCCTGAAGATTGCTTGGTTTATCACCCTCACACCAAAGAGTACTTTGCCTAAGCTATCCCAGAGGTCTATGTGCATGATTCTTTCAAGTTCTAATGCAGGGATTCTTAACTTTTTGTGTCATGACCCTTTGGGCAGTCTAGTAAAAAGACTATAGACACCTCAGGAAAAAATGTTTTTAGATGAATAAAATAAAATACAGGAGACTTTAGGGGAAACAAATCATACTGAAATTCAATTCAGTATGCCTACTATGTGCCAGGCACTGTGCTAAGTGCTGAGGATACTAAAAGAGGCAAAAAGACAGTTCCTGCCCTTAAGAAGTTTACAGTCTAATAGGGGAAACAACATGCAAGCAAATATATACAAAACAAACTACGTACAGGATAAATAGGAAATTTTAAAAGAAGGAAAGCTCTTGAATTAAGAGGGGTTAGGGAAGGCTTCCTATAGAAGGTGAGTTTTTAGTTAAGACCTAAAGGATGGCAGCAGAGAGGTACACAGTCATAAAAATATACTTTAAAAAAAAGCTCATGGACTCCAGGTTAAGAATCCCTGGTCTAAATAAACAGATATTGACCCACAATCTTCCTTAGTAACTCATCCTCATTTATCAAAAGTCATTGGAAAAACTAAAATGACTGGTAAATGTCGAAGGAGCATTTTTAGAGTCCCGAGAGGTATCTAGACCTGTTGGTCTAAGGCTACACTTCTGATTACTTTTGACCTCTGTCTGGCACTCTCCCAACCTTACTGGGTAAACATGGACCACAATCCAACAAAGATATTAACGGCTAGGCTAAGGAGAAGATACCATGGAACAAAGATGAGCAACCCCCCTGAAGCAGGGAAAGAGAAGTTGAATCTATCTCATAATATCCCCCCAAGGATGAAAAAGACTTGTACTAATTCCCATATTAACACTGGAAGTATAGAAATGCTAGGAAAGGAAAGTACAGGGTAACTATATTGTCAAAACAGGGCCAGTTAGTCAACAAGCATTTATAAAGCACTCTGCTAAGTGCTGGGGATACAAAGAGGAAAAAAAGACAGCCCCTATCTCAAGGAGCTCACAATCTAGTGGGGAAAACAAATAACTACATACAAACAAGCTACATACAGGATAAGCAGGAAATAATTAACAGAGAGAAGGCACTGGAATTTATAGGGATTGGGGAAGTCTTCCAGTAGAAGGTGAGATTTTGGCTGAGATTTGCAGGAAATCAGGAGGCAGAGATGAGGAGAGAGTATTCCAAGCATGGGGGACAACCAGAGAAAATGCCCAAAGCCTAGATCGAGGAGAAACCTGGAGAATTCAGATCTGAGGGAATCTAACAGCAGAATTCACAGTGACATAATATCCAGGAAAGGGTTTAAAGACAGACAGACCAGACAGAGGAAAACAGAATCACAGAATTTGAGCATTGAAAGAGACCTCATGGAGTTGTGAACCGATCTAACCATTCTGAAGAGCAATTTATAGCCTAAAAGGCTATAAAATCATGGCCACCCTTTGACCCAGCAATACCACTACTAGGTCTATATCTGAAAAAGAGTGAAAAAAGGAAAAGGAAAAGGACCTATATGTACAAAAATATTTACAGCAGATCTTTTTGTGGTGGCAAAGAATTGGAAATTGAGGGGATACCTATCAACTGGGGAATGGCTGAACCAGTTGTAATATATGATTGTGACAAAATACTTTGTGCTATGAAAATGATGAGCAAGATGCTTTCAGAAAAACCTAGAAAGTCTTATATGAACTGATGCAAAGTGAAGTGAGCAGAACCAGGAGAGTGGTGTATACAGTGATAGCAACGTTGCGCAATGATCAACTGCTGTTCTCACCAACACAATGGCCCAAGACAATTCTGAAGGACTTATGATGAAAAATGCTATCCACCTCCAGAGAAAGAACTGATGGAGTCTGAATTCAGATCAAAGCATACTTTTTTTAAAAAAAACTTTATTTTTCTTGGGTTCGGATTGTTTTAGGGAGTTTTTTGTCTGTGTTTTCTTTTACAACATGATTAATATGGAAATGTGTCTTACATGACTGTACATGTATAACCTATTTCAAATTGTTTACCTTCTCAAGGAGGAAAGAAAAGGGAGAGAGAGAATTCGGAACTCAAAATCTTAAAAACCAAATTTTAAAAATTGTTTTTACTTGTAATTAGTAAAAATAAAATATTTATTTTTTTTAATTTATTTATTTAACATATTTGGTTTTCAGCATTGATTTTCACAACAGTTTGAATTACAAATTTTCTCCCCATTTCCATCCTTCCCCCCACTCCAAGATGGCATATATTCTGGTTGCCCTGTTCCCCAGTCAGCCCTCCCCTCTATCGCCCCCCTACCCTCTCATCCCCTCTTCCCTTCCTTTCTTGTAGGGCAAGATAAATTTCTACGCCCCATTGCCTGTGTATCTTATTTTTTAGTTGCATGCAAAAACTTTTTTTTTTGTTTTTGAACATCTGTTTTTAAAACTTTGAGTTCCAAATTCTCTCCCCTCTTCCCTTCCCACCCACCCTCCCCAAGAAGTCGAGCAATTCAACCTAGGCCACACATGTATCATTATGTATAACCCTTCCCCAATACTCATGCTGTGAAAGGCTAACTACATTTTGCTCCCTCCCAACCCATCCCGCTTTATTGAATTTTCTCCCTTGACCCTGTCCCCCTTCCAAAGTGTTTGTTTTGATTACCTCCACCCCCATCTGCCCTCCCCTCCATCATCCCCCCCTTTTATTTTTTTTTATCTTCCTCCCTTTTCTTTCCTGTGGGGTAAGACACCCAACTGAGTATGTATGGTATTCCCTCCTCAGGCCAAATCCGATGAGAGCAAGGTTCATTCATTCCCCCCTCACCTGCCCTCTCCCCTCCTCCCACAGAACTGCTTCCTCTTGCCACCTTTATGCGAGATAATCCACCCCATTCTATCTCTCCCTATCTCCCTCTCTCATCCCTTAATTTCATTTTATTTCTTTTAGATATCTTCCCTTCATCTTCAACTCACCCTGTGTCTGCTCTCTCTCTTTTACATATATATATATATATATATATATATATACACACACACACATATATAAAAACACACACATATATATACATACATACACATACATACATATACACATAGATATATACATACATACACATTCACTTATATATATACATAAACATATATATATATATGCATATTCCCTTCAACTACCCTAATACTGAGGTCTCATGAATCATACACATCATCTTTCCATGTAGGAATGTAAACAAAACAGTTCAACTTTAGTAAGTCCCTTGCAATTTCCGTTTCTTGATTACCTTTTCATGCTTCTCTTGATTCTTGTGTTGGAAAGTCAAATTTTCTATTCAGTTCTGGTCTTTTCACTGAGAAAGCTTGAAAGTCCTCTATTTTATTGAAAATCCATATTTTGCCTTGGAACATGATACTCAGTTTTGCTGGGTAGGTGATTCTAGGTTTTAATCCTAGCTCCATTGACCTCCGGAATATCGCATTCCAAGCCCTTCGATCTCTTAATGTAGAAGCTGCCAGATCTTGGGTTATTCTGATTGGGTTTCCACAATACTCAAATTGTTTCTTTCTGGCTGCTTGCAGTATTTTCTCCTTGATCTGGGAGCTGTGGAATTTGGCGACAATATTCCTAGGAAATTTCTTTTTGGGATCTATTTAAGGAGGCGATCGATGGATTCTTTCAATTTCTATTTTGCCCTGTGGCTCTAGAATATCAGGGCAGTTCTCCTTGATAATTTCTTGAAAGATGGTATCTAGGCTCTTTTTTTGATCATGGCTTTCAGGTAGTCCAATAATTTTTAAATGATCTCTCCTGGATCTATTTTCCAGGTCAGTGGTTTTTCCAAGGAGATATTTCACATTGTCTTCCATTTTTTCATTCCTTTGGTTCTGTTTTATAATATCCTGATTTCTCATCAAGTCACTAGCTTCCACTTGCTCCAATCTAATTTTTAAAGTAGTATTTTCTTCAGTGGTCTTTTGGACCTCCTTTTCCATTTGGCTAATTCTGCCTTTCAAGGCATTCTTCTCCTCATTGGCTTTTTGGAGCTCTTTTGCCATTTGAGTTAGTCTGTTTTTTAAGGTGTTGTTTTCTTCAGTGTATTTTTCAGTATTTTTTTGGGTCTCCTTTAGCAAGTCATTGACTTGTTTTTCATGGTTTTCTCGCATCCTTCTCATTTCTCTTCCCAATTTTTCCTCTACTTCTCTAACTTGCTTTTCCAAATCCTTTTTGAGTTCTTCTATGGCCTGGGGCCAGTTCATGTTTTTCTTGGAGGCTTTTGTTGTAGGATCTATGACTTTGTTGTCTTCTTTAGGCTGTATGTTTTGGTCTTTTTTGTCACCAAAGAAAGAATCCAAAGTCTGAGACTGAATCTGGGTGTGCTTTCACTGCCTGGCCATATTCCCAACCAACTAACTTGACCCTTGAGTTTTTCAGTGGGGTATGACTGCTTGTAGACTAACGAGTTCTATGTTCCACGTTTGGGGGGGAGGTGCCAGCTCTGCCACACCAGCACTGCTCCTTCCCCAACCCCCAACCCGGACTGGGCTTAGATCTTCGGCAGGCTGTGCACTCCTGCTCTGATCCGCCACTTAATTCCTCCCACCAGGTGGTCCTGGAGCCGGAAGTAACAACAGCTGTAGCTGGCCCACCTCCGCTGCCCCCGGGGCTGGAAGCCGAACCTCGAACTCTTTCCACTCCCGCAGCTTTTCCCACTAACCTTCTCCGCAGTCTTTGGTGTTTGTGGGTCGAGGGGTCTGGTACCTGCCGCAGCTCACATATTCAGGGCGCTAGGGGCCCCATCCACCCGACTCCAAGTTTGGTTGTTCCTTGCCGCTCAGGCTGGGCTCTGCTCCACTCCGTTCCCAGCTCCCAGCTCCCAGCTCCCAGCTTCCAGCTCCGTGTGGAATAGACCTCACCCAGAGACCATCCAGGCTGTCCTGGGCTGGAGCCCTGCTTCCCTCTGCTGTTCTGTGGGTTCTGCCGTTCTAGAATTGGTTCAGAGCCATTTTTTATAGGTTTTTGGAGGGACTCCTTACGGAGCTCACTCTAGTCCCTGCTTACCCGCTGCCATCTTGGCTCCGCCTCCCAAAATAAAATATTTATTAAAAAGAAAGGAAGAAAGAGAGAGGAAGGAAGGAAGGAAGGGAGGAAGGAAGGAAGGAAGGAAGGAAGGAAGGAAGGAAGGAAGGAAGGAGGGAAGAAAAAAGAGACCTCAGTCACCATCTATCTAGTCTATTCTTAGGTGGTACAGTGGATAGAGGGGCAGCTAGGTGGCACAGTGGATAGAGTGCCAGCCCTGGAGTCAGGAGAACCTGAGTTCTAATCCAGCCTCAGATACTTAATAGCTGTGTGACCCTGGGCAAATCACTTAGCCCTGTTTGCCTCAGTTTTCTCATCTCTAAAATAAGCTGGAGAAATAGATGGTAAACCACTCAGTATCTCTGCCAAGAAAACCCCACATGGGGTCACAAAGAGTCAGACACAACTAATCAACAATAGCAAAAGAAATGGTAGAACATTGGACTTGGATTTAGGAAGACCTAAGTTAAAATCCTATCAGACACTTACTAGCTGTGTCACTCTGGACAAATCACTTCATGTCTGCTTGCCTCAGTTTCCTTCCCTGTAAAATGTGGATGATAATAGTATCTATTTCACAGAATTGATATGATAAAATGAAATAATCGAGTAAAAGTGTTTTGTAAACTTGGAAGCACTATATAAATGCTAGTTATCATCATTATCACTACTATTAGTATTAATGCCTAAAAGAAATCTTCACTAACACACCTGACAAGTGGTCATCTAGCCTTTGTTTGAAGACCCCCAAGGAGAAGGAAACCTCCACCTCTAAGCCAGCCCTTTCCATCTTAGACAGCTCTAATTGTTAGGGAGTTTTTCCTGATGTCTTAGCCTAAATGTGCTTTTTTTTTTTTACAACTTCTACCCACTACTCCTGGTGCTGCTCACTGGAGCCAAATAGAATAAGTCTCATTCCACACTTCCACACGACAGCCTTTCAAAAATGTGAACACAGGTCCCTTGACCCCCTTAACTTTTTCTTTTCCAGGCTAAATATCCACAAAGCCTGCAACTGAAAGAACAGGACTCTTTCCCACAACTCACCGGATCGCTTTTTGGATTTCGAGGAGCCCTTGGTTGATTTTTTGGGCTTCTTTATCCGTTGGTATTTCAGAGCTTCAAGCCTCTCAGGTGCAGCAGAATTCCCGGGTGCAGATGGATGTGTTCTGGAAGGGAGGAAAGACAGATAAATGCTGGTCAGCATGACTGACTTTTCCCTCAGGATGTGAGCCTCTCAAGAGTGAAGTTGATTGGCTGTCCCATCTGGAAGCAGAGAGCAGTTCTGTGGAGGCTGGTTTCTCCTTGCTACTTCCTGGACTTCAGTCTTTCCACTAAAAAGACCTCCCCACCACCACGTCCATCTGCACCTCCTCCCTCCCTTCCTGTGCACAAGGAAAATAGAAAATTCTTCAACAGGCACCAGCTATTCCTGAACCCCAACTCCTGCAAGTTCCTGTAGAGGGAAACCGATCTGTGGGAGAATCGAAAGGTCCTGAAAAGTAGAAACCTTGACTTTAGCACAATGAGCGCCCCTTCAGCACTGCCCATAAGCCGTGAGGAATGAAGGGTCAGAGAGGGAAGCAATTCCGCTGTCTGAAGTTCCTGGAATACCTGGCAGGAAAGTCATCTAAGAGAAAAGGCAAGTGGCGCAGTGAGGTGGATGGCAGGTATCCCCAGCCCAGATGACTGGCATGCAGCACTGTGCTCCTCCTTCCCCCAGCCTCCAAAGAAGGGCAGCCCCAAGGCTAAGGGGGAGACGTCACATCCAAAAGAAGCCACAGGCTTCCAAGACCCTGTCCCACAAGGCTTCTTCATATCCATCTGACTGCGGGACAGAGGCAAGCAGCCAGAGGCAGAAACCATCTATCAGATGCCAACATTTCTCTGTAAGGGAATCCCCTTAATCCTTTGCCAGCCATAACTAAATGTCCGTATTAAAGGAGGGAAAAGGTGGGAGTGGAGTATATGAACCAGAGGTCTCTGGAAGTCCTGTTCATGACTCAGGAAGCTGGGTGAGGGAAAGGGATCAATAGTAACCACAAACAACAAAAACTAACATACATAGGGCTAGCAATACAACAACAAACTACAATAACTCACACATATAAGGGCTAAAAATACAACAATAACTCACATAGGTAGGGCCAACAATACAACAACGAACTACAGTAGTTCACACATATAAGGGTTAACAATACAACAATAACTCACATAGGTAGGGTCTAACAATACAATAACATACAGCAGACAACTCACTTAGTATAGCACTTGACAGATTGCAAAGCTCTATTCCTCACCACAACCCTCCAGGGTAGGAAGTTACCATATTATTAACCCCATCTAACAGAAGACGAGCTGAGGCTCTGAGTGACTAGCCCAAGGTCATATAGCTAATAACCGACTGAAACAGAATTTAAACCCATGTCTCCTGACTCCAAGACCAGCATTCTCTCCACTAAATGATTATGGTGTTTTAATTAGTGTTCCCAATTCATTCAGCCCACTGCCATTAAGCTCTGCTGTGTGAAATCACCTCTCTTCCTGGAAACCTAGGTAAGCCCCTGGTGTCTCCTATCAATGCCAATACCCAATGAACACCCAATTAATAATGGTTACAGATAGGTCAGGGAATATGGTGGGAGTGAAGAAGAGCCTTTTTCTGTCCTCTCTCCTTCACATCCATGGGCCCAGGCTTAATCTAATTAGAATCTACGTAACTTAAGGTGATATAGTGGCCAAAGGGAGTGGAGATGAAGGTCTGCTAAAGCATGTTTAGTCTACCCAGAGGTCGGAAAAAAGAAACTATTGCTAATGGGAGAAAATAAACCAAGGGATTGAAGACAAAAAGGTCCACAAGTGGGGAAGGCAATTTTCTACTGATAGTGATGGGCTAGGGAAAAACTCAAATTCTCAGAGAAGTATGGAAATGGGATAGTCCTTAGAGGTCTTCTGGTCCAGCAATGCTATCCAATGACAGTCATCCCTGAGAGCCGTAGAGTGTGGCACGTGTTATAATTCTGTGCGCCTACTATATCTCTCCACAATAATTTTTCAAGAGGTAAAATCTGGTTAAAACAAATGTCAAAAGCATTCTAAAAAGGAAAAGGAAGACATGAAATCATAATAGGAAGCTAGAAAAGTTGTATTAAATTGGGGAGGAACAATTCTAGCTGCTTTGCTTAAAGGGAAGGTGTGGAGTTCCTTTAAGAACTTATTGAATTCAATTCAGTAAGCATTTATGAATTACCTGAGATGTACAAGGCCTTGGTGAGGGGGTAAGGATATAATGACCATAACAAAACTGTCCCTCTGCCCTATGTAAGAACTAATGGAGCCACTTTCTTGGGATCATAGATTTGCAGCTAGAAGGGAACTTTAGGGCTCCCTCATTTTACAGGCCTAGAGAAGTTAAGTGACCCGCCTGAGGTTCCAGAGCAGGGACTTGCACCCTGACCATCTCATGTCAAATCCACCCTTCTTTCCCCTACACCACATAGCATTTTCCTTGAGAGCTACTTTCCTGTGTCATGGCACAGCCACCTGGTCACCAAGAAGAGAACAGATGCACAGTGGGCAGAGAATCACAGAGCTAGAGGGTACTTTGGACAGCACCTTGCTTCATTTTTATAGATAAGAAAACTGAGGTCCAGATCACGGAAATATAGTAGCTGGCCCAACACGGCCCTGTAAGTTTTTGACAAAGCTAGGCCTAGAAATCAGATTTCCTATTGCTGGTTCAAGCCTCTTTATGCTCCATCACAGTCAGGATCCTGCTATACCACACCCTGAGGTCAGCTCTGATACCAATATCTAAGCATGTAGCATAAGCACACATGTGCCCAATAAGCCCAGACATTCTATTAGAAGGAGGCAATTTTGTTTTGAGTATAGGCTTTCACCCCAAATATTCAACATTACAATACACATAACCCCTCTCCCCTTTGACAAAGCTTCAGCTAGGAGGAAGAGGGAGGAGTTTGTGATCTCCCATAATAATGACCTGAAAGCTTTCAATTCCTGACACATCTCAGAGACAAACATTTTAAGGAATTTTGGTTGAGCAATATCCTTCTCTGAGGCCAAAACTATCCAAGAGATGAGACCTCAACCAGTGAGTCCAGTCAAAATGGATTTCAAATCTGGTCTCTCCAAAGAGAAGCATGTCTTATTTCTGACTTCAGGTAGCCTGAGGTCTCCATGATATCTGGGAAACTTCAAGCAGCTAGGTGTCACAGCGGATAAAGCACTGGATCTGGAGTCAAGAAGATCTGAGTTCAAATCTGCCCTCAGACACTTACCAGCTGTGTGACCCTGGGCAAATCACATAACCACTGTCTACTTCAGGTTTCTCATCTGTAAAATGGAGATAATACTAGCACTTATCTCCCGAGGTTGTTGTGAGGACCAAATGAGATAATATGTACAAAGTGTTTGGCACAGTGCCTGGAACATAATAGGTGCATGTAAATGTTTATTATTATTATTATTATTATTATTATTATTATTATTAGCTATTATCTCCACAGCTTTGACAATTCACTCTGCTACAATTCCAGCTCTTTCTTAGTTTTGGTGATCACCTTAAGTTCCCACACAGCTGTAACTGAAAAGGGAATCGGGACATTTTAGAAGAGGTGCAGGGGTTGGAGATAAACTGGAACCTAAAGGTGGACTAAACATCCATCCCCAACCCCACATTAGCACCCCCTCTGAGGGAGAAAGATTAGAAAGCTCTTCCCTTCCCACGTGTAATGTAGTGACCCAGCCCTGAAAGCAGTCTTCAGATTAAAAGATTACACAGTCTGATTGGGCGAATGACAATAAGCAGGATAATTCTGGGCATAGTATTCTCCACATCTAAATGAGAATGAGTCATAATGTCATAATGGAAACTAATAAAGAGGTCCACCCACAATCACTATAGATTTTCCCAAATGGGAAAAACTAAAAGATCAACCATCAGTTCTTCAGTTCAACAAACATTCACCATTTTTCAGATTAAATTGGATCCCTCTTCAGACTATTTCTCCATCAAATTCAAATGCTGATTCTGCTAAGAGGAAAGAGGTCACAAACTTCACTAGAGCGCAATATGAACTGAGTACCTTCATATTGTGTTTGACTCATGACCTAAGTCACAGAAAACACATCTGTTACAACAGCAAGCGTCAGAGGGGGCCGAGGAGATGGAAAATTGGCTGATGTTCTATCTCCAGACAAACTTTTCTGAGTGACAGTAGTACACTGAGGAGTAAGCCCATTCCCACTTGGGAGACAGCCAAACATGAACCATTCCAGAATGCCTACTGTCTACATTTCCTCTCTTGATCCTGGGCTCAAATACCAAAATAGAGCAGGATAAGATTCTTGGGCCCATAAATATAGTCTCATTGCAAGAGAAAAAGCAAATATGGAGAATTTAGAGGGGGGAAGAGATAAAATAGCTACCCACAATAATGACCAATTGTACAGAAATTTGTCCTGACCAAATTCAGTTGCCCTGCGGAGGCATCCACCTAAAGCACTGGGCTGACTTTTAGAAATCAGTAAGCAAAGTACAGCTTTTCCTTGAGACTCCTTCCTCGCTGCCCAGCTCAGTCCTGTCTAAGAATCTAGAGAAATTTAGAGAAATTGAATTGAAAATTACAGTCAAGAAGAATCTATTCATTTTCTACTCCATCCCTAGTATTGTGTTCAGCAGTGGGTCTCCAAAGAAGAAAAAAACACAATCTTTTCTCCCAAAGAGCTTGCAGACTCACAAATGAAGAAGCTTTCAATTCCTGACACATCTCAGAGACAAACATTTTAAGGAACTTTGGTTGAGCAATATCCTTCTCTAAGGCCAAAACTATCCAAGAGATGAGACCTCAACCAGTGAGTCCAGTCAAAATGGATTTCAAATCTGGTCTCTCCAAAGAGAAGCATGTCTTATTTCAGACTTCAGGTAGCCTGAGGTCTCCATGATGTCTGGGAAACTTCAAGCAGCTCTTCTCTTTATAGAGGAAAGGTAGGCCAGACATACAGAAGAAGGTTCCTAAATCTTGAATTTTTCTTGATCTTCCAAGAAATCTAGTCCACATGGACTTCTAACCCACCAAGACTATGGAGCTTTTGGAAATTAGAACACAAGCAATAGAGTGAAGGCCCCAGAGCTTCATTTACCACCTCTACCTCATTCTTCCTACAGCTCCAAAGAAGTTAATATTTTCAGCTGCCCTCTCTCCAAACTCTCCTGAAGAGAGGTAACTGAGGTAAGCTTTAAAAGTTAGGGAAGCAAAGCTGCATTCTACTTAGGTCAATGAGAACTCTTTCAAAGACTCAAAGCCAATTCAACATGGCACAAACTATCTTTTGGGTCGCCCCCGCCCCAGCACCAAGATAACAAGGAGAAACTGTAGAGCACCAATAATATGATACTGACTCTTCTTCATGACTCCCAAACAACTCAGATGCTAACCTAGCAGCCTGGCTTTGCAGATAGGGAAACTACAGCTAAAAAAATGTAACTGTTCGAAATAAAGGCCAGAAAAGGAAGCCACATATTCAGGTGCATAGTCTCTTGCATAACCACAAAGTGGTAGCCATCTGATGAGTGTGTGTGTCTGTGTGTGTGTGTGTGTGTGTGTGTGTGTGTGTGTGTGAGAGAGAGAGAGAGAGAGAGAGAGAGAGAGAGGGAGAGAGAGAGAGAGAGGACCAAAGATAGGAGTTCCTGATCCCAAAGTCAAGGACTTAGATTCAGAAAAACAGGACTTCTTGATCCCCAAATCAAAGACTCAGCCACAGATTCAGAGGAACAGCTGATGGCTTTGTGGCTTCTTTCCAAATGAGAGGTCAAACTGGAGTGAGCCTGAGGGGTAGGGTAACATTAACACCTGGCCCTATACCCAGCCCTGGGAACCAGGATAGAGATGGCCAGGATACTATAATATGAAAAGTTCAGCCACTACAGGTCTTTCATGTGGCTTACTGAACAATGTAAGGGGATTCTGGTTGGTAAAAAAAAAAAAAGCTCACATGCATGCTTCTGTCCCCACTGCTAGTACATGACAACACCATGGTCATGATTAACTGATATAGGGATTAGGGGAAGGGAGGCTGGGGAGATGGGGAGAGGGTACCACTGGTAACAGAGAGTGAGCTGAGAAAACAGCATGGACTTCTACAAGCCTGTAAAAATGACTGATCCACACTATACAACTCCCAACTCCCCATTTGAAGATAAGAGTTGAAAAGAGAGAGAGAGAAAGAAAGGAGAGTAAAATGGAAAGGAGCAAGATACAGAAAACAACCAAATGGCTGGGGAGGAGGAAGAAAGAGGGAGAGAGAAAATGAATGTAGACAAGAGGTGTCACAGCTTCTTTTAAGCAAGACCAAGTGGAAACAAATGCACAGCATGAAGACGGCTTTAAAGAGGAACCTAGAGACTAACAAATGGCCCAAGCAGCGACCACAACCCAGAAGAGTCTCAACAAGTAGGAAAGTAAGTTTGGCTCCTGCCACGCCCCAGAATCATGAAGTATCTAGCTTGGGAAGGTGGCAAAGAGGCTGTCCTAGGTTGGCGTTGTCTCCTAGGTGAAGAGAGGTCGGTGGGGGAACAGAGAGAAAAAGGAGAATGCTCACAAATCCCATTTCTAAGTTTGCCACTACAATGAGATGGCATCTCAGCTGTCTCAGATCAGCATCGTCTGAGGAGGGCATGGTAGGAATTAATGGGGAAAGTCAAGAAATGGGGCTGTAGAGGGGCAGTCAAGTTTCTTGTATCATCTGGAATAATAGCAGAGCTGAACCACCCTTGGGAAACTAATGAGAGCTGAGCTGGTCCCTAGAGGCTCCCACATCCCAAGAGATGCTCTGGAGCAAGAAAACTAAGGGGTCACAAGGGAAAGAGGGGAGGAGGGGGGTGACAGTTCAATCACTCACTCAAAAGCTCTGGTACACAAGGCTGGCAGAAGGCCCCTGGGGCAGGTGAGCTCGTAAAGCACTCCACTAGTTCTTCAGTATCCTCCCCTAGTGTTAATGACTACAGTATAACACCCAGTTGGCCCCACACACAATTTCAGCACCCTTGGTCACTGACAATTTTATAGCCCCAGATCATAAAGAAATGGCAAGGCTTTCTACTTTATGAGAGATGACTCTTATTACTGAAAGGGATTTATCAGCCCTCAGTCCTCTCTGATTAGAGATAATCACTCACCCTTACTAACTCTGGGCAGAGGGGAAATCCGGCTTCTTACATCCGAACCAATAGGCCCAGCAGTCTGATCACAGGGGATGCTCTCTAACTCCTGCCTAAGGATGGAAAGAAGGGAATCCATGACCAGAAGAGGTTTCTTCTGTGGCTGGTAGAGAGGGGAGCTCTCTGGCATCTCCAGATCCCTTCAAGTGACCTAAGCCCTGAGGCCCCTGTTTGGAGGAGTAAGCCCAGGTTAGGAGCAGAAGATAGAGAGCTCCTGCTAATCACCAGAAAGAAGAAAGCCCAAAATCGGGCAGCCCCACAGCCTGCTCCCCCAAAAAATTTCTCTCCAGTTGGGTAGGCCCTTAAGGCCCTAACTTATGAAGCACCCAAAAGGACCCCTCCCCAGAGCTCTCTGCAGAGGGGTTTGAAGTGAGTAGCAATCCTGCCCTGTGGCTATGGGCACCTGCAAACATACCTGCCCAATAAGGGGAATGGCACATATACATGACTGAGAGTAGGCTGGTAGAGGAAAGGAACACAAAAAAATGAAGTGGGAACATTGCCCTGCCGTCAGCCAGGTGTGCCTACAAGTATCCCTGCCAGGGCCTATCACTAATGCCAAAGAGCTGAGAGAGCTCCAGGTCCAGAGAGCCCAAGTTCAAGGGGATGGTACCAATGACATTTCAGCAAGGAGCCTGAAAGGGGAGGGCTTCAGGGGCACAGCCCAGTTTTCTAGTAGCCATACCTAATGTTTCTTTGGAAACTTGGACAAAGGATTAACCAAGGGACCTGTGTGGCCCGGGAGTTTTCCAAGGATGGAGAGATGCAAAGCAGATCCCATGCGGTCCTAAATGGTGCATCCAGGCTCCCAAGGGACCACTTTTACATCCTGCGGGCAGGTCGTGAGGTGTTGTGGGGAACGTATACCTAGAAACATGGAATCTCTCCTGGAGGCTTTGGAAAGGGGTTGCTGTGTAGAAGGCGGGAAGGTCAAAAGCAACACTGAGGTAGCCCTAGAGTTCCTTCCACCTGGCAGGCTTGTTGAGGCAGTTCTGAGTGGAGAGCTCAGAAGCCAAGGGCAGGTGGGGTAGGGGGGTAGGGAGGAGGGAGGCAGAAGGAGTCAAAGTTACCTCCCCAAAGACGGGGGTAACCAGAGGGGATCTGGTTAGGCATTTCCCCTCTAATTCCCCTTTAAAGGAAGCGATGGCCCTGGCAAAGCCCCATCAGTCAGTCTGTCCATCCTCCCGCTCGCTCCCCCCAGCCCCCGCCCCGGCCCCAGCCGGGTGGCCGCGGAGCTCCCTTACCTATTGAGCTGAGGAGAGGCTTGTCTCGACAACACTGCCCAGATAGCTGAGATCAATCAGAAACAAAGCAGTTATCAACACCAGCAGCGCAGCGGGGGACCACCCCACATGCCCAGAGGGAAGGGGAAGAGGAGCACGGGGAGCCGAGAACCAATAAGGCGGGCCAAAGATGGGAGTGGGGACAGGAGAGGAAGGGAGAGAGACAGAGAACCAAACGGGGAGAGATGGAACGAAGCAGATGAACAGGCTTGCACAAAGCACAGACGACAGCTGCGACGCACAGCATCTCCTGCGACCGGGAGACAGGCGGGTTGGGGGTTGCGCATCTCTAGATAACAGGGGTTCCAAAGCCACAGAAGTGCATGTGGTCAGCCCAGTTACAGGCTCTCCCCCACCTCTCCCTGAACCCCCAACACTCCCTTCTCCTCCCACAGCAGCAGCCAGGCATGGTGCTGAGGGTGGGAGGTAAGGCTTGAGACTTCCGGTACCAGAGGGTGGGAGTGAAACATGGGTCCCTATATGTAGGGAGGTAGGAGAGAGCTGGCCTCCCCTCCTCAACCACCTCTCTGTCTTTCCTACGATCATCCCAGCCTCCTCTGGGCTGGGCAGGGCAGGGCAGGGCACAATCCGGATCCCCTCCAACGGGCGATTACTTCAAGAAAAGAAACCAAAGGACGGAACCAGAGAGAGAAAGAGAGAGAGAAAGAGGGTGGGGAGGGAGAGAGGGAGGAGAGGGATTAAGAAAGACACTGCAGAGACTCAGCAGGCTGCTCTGGACAAGTCAGACCAGCCCAAATAAGATGGAAAGAGAGGAAGAGAGAGACAGAGAAAGGGGAAAGACTAAGAGTGGGGGAGAGGAAGGAAAAAGGAAGAAAAGGAGAAGAAAGGAGGGCCAGGGAAGGAAAGGCAAGAGAGGAAGAAGATGGACACAGACAGTTGTCTTGGGGTGACTCTGGTACCTGGAATACCAGCCGCTAGAGTATAGGGTGTGCTCTTTCTGCCGGGCCGATCGCGGGAGCTTGTTTGTCTGTCTGTCTTTCTGCAGCTTCCTGCGAGGCGCGCGGGTGGGGGGGGGGGTGTGTGGCTCCTGGCATGCCGTTGACAGGGCCTGAGTGTTTCCTCCCAGCCCCCAAGCCTGATGGCCGCAGCATCCCTTTCGGAGAGGCCGTAGGGACAGGGACTGGAGACTGGTGCGCGCTAGGGCTGCTAAGGGGCAGGAGGTTGGGGACAGGAGGCCCCTGCCCTGGTGATCCAGGAAAGTCACGCTCCGGGGTCCTGCTTCGCAAGGGAGGAAGGGCCAGGAAGAAAAGGAATGTGGAGACACTCTCTGGGCTTCCCCTGGACCCACCACCCGCCCCCAATGCCAGGACCCGTGACGTGGATTCACAGGAAGGGGAAAAACCCTTGACTCCAAGAGAAAGTGACTGAGCACCCACACACACACAGAGGTCTCACTCTAATGAACCAGTACTAATTCCACCCCTTCCTCTACCCCAACTACTCCCACCATCACTCCCAGTGACCTTAAATGCCTCCTATAGCTCTGGTGGGATAGGTGGATAAAGGAGATCTCTCTTGCCACTGGCCAGTGGCCACACCCTGACCTCTGCCAATCAGAACTCGTCTCCCAAAGGGATGCTGCAGCATGTCCAAACGAGCCCTGTCATTTGGGTTGATGAGAGGGGTGGAGGGGCAAGGAATGGGGGGAAGGAAGTAGACCAGGTGAGGAGGGGAAGGGGGCAGCCACAGCATACTCACCCTGAAGTGGATAAGGTTGTTGGTGGGGGCTCTGGTCTGAGCAGCTCCTCCCCCATCCTCCTGGGGGAGGCTGTCTGTCCGAACACATCCAGGTTGTCCGCAGGCCCAGCAGGGCCCTGAGGCGGGGAGGGATAGCCGGTGGCCAGGGTGGTGAAGCCCATGGCCGGCCGATAACTGGGGCTATCACCCCGACTGCTCTGGGAAGGGGAACCAGTGGATGGCGTGGACTTGCGGGAGAAGCTGACTGCGGCGGGTGGCTGTAGGGTTATCTCCGACATCTCTGCCTGCTGCAAGAGGCTAGGGCGGGGCCTTGCCCGGGCCGCGAGCTCAGGCGAACCGGTTCGGGAGCTTAGGGGGCTTTGGGTCAGAGGCGAGAGCCGCGAGGGCTGTAGCACCACTTGATGTAAACTGGGCTCGGCTCGCCTGCCCTGCCGAGGGCTGGGCCTGGGCCGAGGCTGGGGCTCATACCACCGGGTGTCCAGGCTGAATGTGCTTGGGCCGCCATGACCCGCGGGCTCGGCCGGCTCGGGGTAAGGCAACACCGGTATGCCCATACCTTGGCTGGTATGTCTGAGCTGCCCTTGGCTCACCAGAGGTTGCATAGGTTTGTCCTGCCACTTGGTGGCGGTGGGCACTGCGACTGGACCTCTGCCAGGTGACTTGCCTGCCCAACTCTTTGGTGCCTCCAAAGACAGGATACCCGGGTAGGCTGCGGGCACCTGGAGGGAGGTGGGGGGCAGTCCCCGGGGGAGGCAGGCCTTTGGCTGCATGCTCTCTGCCACATCGCAGGGGTGCAGCTGGTGGGGAAACATCATAGCTGGGGACTCCAGCCCACCGAAAGGAAACTCGGGTCGGCCCCAGGGCTCTGGGGAGCGGCCTCCCGTGGGTGTCTGAGTCAAGGGCAGAGTGCTATTGGAGTTATTCTCGCCGTTCTCCTCAGGGATAGTGGGGTGACCAAAAGGCCCCTCAGTGTGCAGGGGTGGGGATGACATGACGGAGCTCAGGGGGCTGCCCACTTCAGGCATGTAGAAGGGTGGGGGCTCCACTTCCCCAGGGCTGCTGCTGCTGAGGTAACCGTAGTACTGGCCATGGTGGAAGGGCCGGGGGCCTGGGGGCCGGGCTTGGCCTGTGGCCTGGAGCCGACCTTCCAGACCACTGGGACCCTCCAGCCCCCGGGGCTGGAACCGGGGACTATATGCTGGTGGCGGCAGGTAGGACTCTTGGCTGGATGACAGAGGGGTCAGCTGAGACTTGAGGGCAGCCACGGAGGTGGGCACTAGTGGGTCGTCATTTTCCTCATCCGATTGACGGAACTCGGGGTACATGTCGGTCTCCTCTGCAAAGGGAAAGCCTTCAATGCGTCGGCTCTTGAGCGAGGGCTCCATCTCAGAGGGATCCATCACAAACCGTCCATCAGGGCCCCGGCTGATGAGCTCAATAGGGGTGGTGGCCTCAGCCTCAGCCTCAGCTTTGGCTACACTGTACTTTTTGCTGCTGATGGCCCGCTTGGTCTTCTTGTATAAGGACAACTCCTTCTCCCGACTGGGGCTCAGCATCCTCTTAGCTGCTGGCTGGCCCTGGTCATCAGAGGATTCTGATGGGGCTCTTAGTGTCCGGATACTCTCAGGACTCACTTTTCCAGAGGATAAACTGGGCAAAAAGGCGAAGGAGACAGTGAGGGGGAGAGAAGGTAGAATAGGGTATCCTTAGCCCATGGGTCAACATTTTATCCTTCCAGGCTAATCTAGGCCCACCCAATACAACAGCACCTAAGACAAGGGTACTGAAAGAGAAAAGAGGAGGCACCATGATCATCTCTACTTTCTGCATTAGTATTAGATTCTTTTTAATTTTTTTTTAAGTTCAGACCTATTATTCATCCATATGAGGAGTTCCCAGTAAAGAAACCCTCTACCAGTTTGGATCACGACTTTGCAATGATCTTAGAGAGTTACCTGGGACACTGGGAAGGTAAGTCAGCTGCTCAGGATCACACAGCCAGTATGTGTCACAGGCAAAACTTGAACCCAGGTCTTTCTAATCCATAGCTCTCTATCCACCATACCAGGCTGACTCTTATTTTTTTAGATAATAACTGCAAATGTCCAATTATTGGCTAGTTTCTGCCCCAGGACTTGGCATATGCTTCTGGTCTATCCCCTTTCCCTCCAGATATATATATAGATATATATAGAGAGAGATATAGATATATATATGTATGTATATATATATATATTTTATATATACGTGTGTGTACACACACACACACACACACACACACACACACACACACACACAGAGTCAACTGGTACAAAGCAGTAAATCTGTTAGGTAGATGAGGTAAAGTTACATTGATGCATGCATTCCCATGGCCAAAGAGAAATGGTTTTTAGATTATCTGCTAATTTGGATTATCTACACCACTGCTCCCTTCCATTAGTGTAGATTAGTTAGTGTTAACTATAGCCATTCATTCATTCATTCATTCCTTCAACAAGCATTTACACTAAATGCCTACTATGTGCCATGTGCTGGATAACTGGAAACTATAACAAGAACGATGCTGATCAGTTAAGAGCCAACAGCTCAGGAACTGAGTTGGGGGCAATGAAGCCAGATGAGCCCCTGTGTTTAAATACTGGGGGAAAGATATCCAAAAGGGCTCCCAAATTCCAATATGGTTCTTTCTATGCACTAAGAGCAAGGGCAAGGGGGAACACACTGCTTTCTCACTGGTCCCCTCCACCCCAAACCCTTTTCAGACGTCACGGAGATACTCACGGAGACTCCAGGCTCTTCCTGCAATGCGTGATGGAGAGTGGAGGATCTGGAAGGAAATGGAGAGAACTTACTGAAGTCTGAGAGGCATAATAGATGGAAGCCGTAAGCCACAGCTCCACTTGCTGTTGGCAAAGGGACACAGACCTCAAGAAGGGAGAGCCATAGCACAAGGAGACAGCTCTTTGCCATCATTGGCGCCTCTCCTGTGGCTTCCAGATACCAGTCCCCACCTGACAGATGCCAGAAAATTGAAGTAGGCCTCTTTCCCAGGTTACCTGACTCCACCTCCACAAGAGGACTTCACTCCATGGCCTATGGCTCTACCTCCACCACCAGCTCTTTCCCCACTGGCCCTTCCTATCTTCCCTTGCTTCCTTATTCCCAACATTTCAAATTACCTGAGACTTTACTATCAAGCCTTCCCACCTTAGTAGACTCTCTTCTTTCCAAAGGGCTATCCCAAGGCTACTTAAGTCACCATACCCTGCCCTGCTCACCAGACACATTTCCATATGGAGGCAAAGAGGGGCCACATCTACCCAAGCCAAGTGCTGAGGTGTCCTTGTTGAATATCCTTTCTATGTTATAGTTAAGCAGACTTCATTAGCACTTAGTACAGTGCGTGGTACATAGAAGGCACTTAATAACTGTTTATTGATCCATTGTTGAATTACTTACAAGTGCCTCATTTTGTGCCGATCCCATATCTAAACCACAGCTGTACTGTCCCGAGTCAGGCCTGCCCATTACAGAGACCATACTGAAAGGTCAACTTCCCAGGAGATATAGTGAAGGGGAGTCCCTGGAACCAGGCCCAATGCGGGCCTGAGAGGCCAACACACCACTCACCTTTTTTGCGTTTGAGCTTGCGCTTACGCTGTTTGTTGACAAAGCAGGCAGCCAACGTGCTGAAAAGGATGGCTGCTGCCAGGAAGCAGATTGTTGCCACAATGCCAGCCAACACTGGGCGGGCCAGTCCATCGTCCGTCAGGTCAGGCTGTGGGAAGATGTCTGCCGGGGGCAAAAGAAACACATGAGGCTCAAACCTTCTACACCTTCTCCTAGCCAGCGTTAGTTAATCTTCCCTACCTTTATGGGAAACAACAGCAGGACTAAATGTTAAGATTTGTCTGACTCTGTTTCCCACCACATAAGCTAGACTCCAACCAAATTGGACCATTTCCTTGTTGTCAACCAAACAAAGCCCATTTTGCTCTCATCGTTTTCTGTATCAGAAATGCTCTCCACACCTCCATTTATTGACATCCCATCCATCCTTCAAGGCCCAGGTCAAATGACACTTGCTGCGTGAAGCATTTCCTGAAAGTGATTTCTTATTCATCTGATCTGAAAGCATTTAACAGAATCTGAGTTGGAAGAAAAACCTCAGCTATTATCTGGTTTGGTCTCTGTACAGGCTTTTTTTTCCTTTACAACTTCCTTAAGAAGTACTCATCCACTTCCAAGGATGGGGGGGGGGGGGCGCGGGGTCTCACCATCTCCTACCCCTTCCACTTTTGAACAGTTCCACCCACTAGGAAGTCTTTCCCTTTATGGAGCAATCATCTGCCTCTCTGCCTTATCTGCCCATTATTCCTAGTTCAGTCTTTTGAGAATCTAGGTCTTCTGGGACAGAACTTTTAACCCCTCTCATTTATTTATTCTAACAAGCTGTGATAACTTGAATTAATTATACTGATTTACTTGTTTTATCAGTTATACTAGACTGTATGCTCCTTGAGAACAGTAGCCTTATCTTAAAAGGCAACTTCCTCAAGATCTCTGAGAATCTGTGGTCCACACCAAGAAGGCTGAAGCTAGGAGGGGTGTGGGTTTTGTTTGTTTGCTCATTTTTAGGGGATTCTGGACTTTGGAGCAGGGAGGTATCCTGGGGACAAGAGGAAATACATGGATTCATGAAGAAAAAAATCACAAAAGAAAAAAACATGGTCGAGGGCTATGAAATGAACAGATCAGTCTGTCTCATAGAAGTTAGGATAGTTAGTTTGTAATCTCAGATTTCAAAACATCCTTTTTCTAATCATTGGGAAAATTTTTCAGCCATGATGGACTTGGTACTTACTCAGAGAGCCATACAAATCACTCTGGCTTCATAGGCCCAGATACTGTAAGAAATCATGCAAAACAAGGGCACTGGATGTGAGGAATTTTCATTTTAAGGTCTTTTCCAGCTCTAACATTCTATGATTTTTTGAGTGTGAAAGAATTTTAAGAAAGGGGAAAAAGAGAACTTAGCCATGATGGTGCTGTTTTAGACCGAGACCACTACTTGTTATGAGTTATATTTTTGCTATTACCACGAAATGGCGGCACAGTATAGTATAGTATATATTGTACTGGGAGGCTGTGTGATACAGGAAGGCTGGATCTGAACCCAGGTTTGCCTGGGTTCAAATTCCAGTTTTGCCATGTAGTCACCTGTGTGACCTTAAACAAACCACTTGACTCTAAATGAGAGGGTTGTCTGTAACATGATAAGATGGGATCCAGCTCTAAATCTGATATGGATTTAATTTTGGCTTCTATCACTAATAGTGTAACTTTGGGAAAGTTGTTTAACATGTCTGGGTCTCAGTTTCCTCATCTCTAAAATTAGGTTAGACTAGCTGGCCTCAAAGTTTCCTTCCAACTCTGAATCTATGCTGTGCTTAATCATCTCTATATCTCCCCAACTCCTCGTATGGCACATTGGCATATAGGAGGCATTGAATGCACACTGTAGGAGTTTGATAAGTTTAGTGAATGAACAAATGATTCCTGTCTTCTCTTCTTTATTCTGTGTGAATGAATGTGTGGGTTCCCAGAGAATCAGAATGAACAGCTTAGAGTTTACCAATGGCTGCAGGTGAATGTTGAGTCATTTTTCAGTCATGTCCAACTCTTCATGACTCCATTTGGGGTTTTCTTGGCAGAGATACTAGAGTGGTTTGTCATTTCTTTCTCCAGCTCCTTTTACAGATGAGGAAACTGAGGCAAAGAGGGTTAAGTGACTTGACCAGGGTCACACAGCTAGTAAGGGTCTGAGGCCAGATTTGAACTCCAGAAGAGGAGTCCTCCTGACTCTAGGCCCAGCACTCAAGCCACTGCACCAGCTAGCTGCCCCTGTCTCTGGGGGATAAGAGATACAAATGCTCCTATGCTTCTATCTTTGGGAGTAAAGTCACTACAGTAATGCAAGTGATTGTCAGATTATCTTACTCAAATTAACTTATAACAGTATAGGAATTGGGACTGGACCTGAGATTTCATTGACATAGGGGACTCCCAGGTGAGGAAACTCCCTCTACCAATGCAGGTTGGCACCTTCTCTGCAATTCATAGTCTTAAAAAGTTGTCTAAATCACTGGGAGGTGAAATGAGATGGCCATGTTCAAACAACCAGCATGTGTCAGGCACAGGACTTGAACCCAAGTCTTCCTGCCTTCAAGGCTGTCTCTCTATCTGCCACATCATGCCTTTCCTTACAATAGTATAAAGCACAACTATTATGTAACATATCCCAATTGCATGACAAGTATACTAATGAACTCTAGAAATCAGAGGCGGGGGATAGAATTTTAATCTTCTAGACAAAACTTCTTGGCCTTACAATAAAATATTAAAAATAAGTACATTGGTTGGTTAGGTAGTGGTCAAGCATTGTGTGGAGCAGCAGAAGGGCCAATGCCCTACGAGCCACATCTAAGCTTGCTCAGTACAAAGCAGTTCTGAGACCAACCATAAGACTTCAAGTCATCTATTTCGGCCTTGGCGGCATGCCTACTCCCCACTGCCCCATCTCCCTAGGCCTCCTCTCCCTGGGGCTGAGCCAAGGAGGAGGTATGCTGTGTGCTGACAGCTAAGGCTGGAGCCTTAATTAGACAATTGTAATAGATGAGACAGAGGGGTTGTACTCCATCCGAGACCATGCAGAAGTGTTTGCATTGCCTGGGTTCCCTCCCCTATCTAGCCCTAGGGGCAGCTGTAAGGATGGCACTACAGTCCAAGGGACTGATGTTCAGTTTGGCTACCTTGAAGTTCTTCTTTCTCCATTTTAGGATGCTAATCTGGCCTAAGGGAGGGAAAGGGTGAGGAGGAAGTAATGATAGTGTTTCAGGATCCATGGCTACATAGAGAGGTACAAAAGCAGGCCAGAGGCAAACAATAGACATAAATAAAATCCTGAAGAATTGGGATTATTTAGGTTAAAGAAAGCTAGGGTGATGAAAGAGGAAGAGAACAATGACTACAACCACTTCCTTGCAAAACAAGCATAATTACCTTTTAAAAGGAGGCATATAATATATGGCATTCAATAAATATTTGTTGAGTTGTTGAAAAAAAATTTTTCCCCATCATTAGAGACTTAAAAGGGAAAAGAGACTTATATTGAGGCAAGCAAGACTTAATTTAAACACCAATTAACATTATTAGATTCTGTAATGAGGGGAGTGGTTGAAACTCTTTCTGTGGGTGTCATGAAGAATAGGTCAGATGCCCATCTGTTTAGGTTGTGTGAAGGTGCAATCCAGGATGGAAACTAAATGGATTTGAATGGCCTCAGGAGGAGTAATAACTTTTGTTGTTTCATTTCGGGCTCTTCCTCACTCTCCCACCCAGCCTCTCTCACTGTTTTGGGTGCTCGTGACCCCTAAATTTGCTCTGGTGCCGAGGTTCCTGTGTGTGTGTGCTGGAGAAGGACGGTTGCTTCTCAACCTACCTGTACTGGAGACGCCGGCAATGTTGCTGGGCTCACTGATCAAATCCTGCATGACAGCCAGAACTCGGAACTCGTACCAAGTGTCCTAGAGCGCCCCCCCCAAAGGACAATACCTTGTCAGCTGGTTGGCCACCACTAACCCTGCCTCTGACCCCTCATAGAACAAGGGTGTTGGGATTAACAGAGGTGGAGAGAAGAGACAGGGAGAAAGAGAAAGGGGGGAACTGTATCCAAACAGCAAAGCCTTACTTTTCCCAGCTAGAGAGAAGTGAAGCTTTAAAGGGAGCAAGCCAGAAGGTTTGATTCAAGATCTCTCCCCTGGTTACATGAGCATGATTCCAAAGGCAAATTCAATAAACTAAAGATGGTACAAAGTGCCTCCCCCAACTGCCTTTGCTTATCCCAGGTCAGGCTCACAGCAAGGAGGTGGATTCCATGGTTAGGAATATGTACCAGATTGGGAATACAGATTCCCCAGATTCATATGTCTCAGCCTCTCTAGCAGACTTTAAACCAGGGGTGGGTAACCTGCAGCCTAGAGGCCACACATGGTCCTCTAGGTCCTCAAATGTGGCCCTTTGACATTCAAGGGCCGTACAGATTCCCCACCCCTGCACTAAACTAACTTCCTTCAAGGCAATCTCCTCCCAGGTCCCTCCCTGGACCAGATGAAAGTTGACTGCCTGAACTTCAGTTCCCACCTCTTTAGTTCAAGATTTAGGGAACTGACCCAGAGAAAGTAAAGTAACTATGTAATCCTAAAACAACAGCTTCCAAGTTGGGTCAAACAAAGCTACCAATGGATCTGAGAAAGGACATGTCATCTCCACCAGAATATGGATGAAAAGGAGGTACAGGTTATGTTAGCATCCCCACTGCCAGGCCTTGAATCAACCTCACCTGTGACAAGTCCTTGGCAAAAAATTCTCCATCTGTCCCTGGGATGGCATCATCTAGGATCTCCCAGCGCTCTCCAATGCGGAACTCCATGATGTAGTGGTCAATGGGAAAGCTGTGGTTGGCGGGTGGGAGCCAGGATAGGAGGACACCTTGCTGGGTCCGATTGGCTGTGAGGCACCTTGGTGGGGTAACCAGCACCAGGGGTTCTGGAGTTGTGATGGGGAATGCTAGAGTGGAATGCAGAGAAAGGCAAAGAAAATGGTCATAGAAAATACAGAGAGGTTAGCACTCTCACCCCCATTCCTCTTGGTATCTTCCAACAATGTTTATATCCCAGAGGGGTCATAGCACCAAAGTAAACTCCAGGACTCCGAATATCCCTGAATATTAAAGTTCCATGAATCAGTTTTAGGGAAACAGGGGAACTTCACTGCAAATATTTCCCTTATATAAAGGAAGAATCTTGTCAGGCCCACAGCTGTGTCTTAAGGGTTCTGACACTTAAAGTATCCCACTTTCAGATTGTTCTAGATGATCCAATTGAAAAAATACTTTACCAGGAGGAAAATGTAACCAGCATTTGTGAGAAGAAATAAAGAGAGAGCTAGTCCTAATAAAAATGCTTTGCTTGTTTTTTGTTTTCTCCCAGAGATCCAAGAACAGCTCCTAACATTCTCTTGTGGGACTCATGGGTTCAGACCCCTCTTGGTACAGATGGAGAAAAGGATACCCAGAGAGAAGAGCTCTAGGCAAGTAAAGGATAGGCAAGCCTCCTGTCCCCTGAGCTTCTGTCCCCCCACTGGCAGGATAATGAAGTACTCTGGAGGTGAGGACATCTCTTGGAGTGATCTGAACAACCTGCCCCACTGCAAGTAGAAGAGAATAGAATCATTCTCAGCTCCTTCTTGGCTTCAGGGGAGAGAGAGAGAGAGAGAGAGAGAGAGAGAGAGAGAGAGAGAGAGAGAGAGAGAGAGAGCGTGAGGGCGGGAGAGTGGGCGGGCGGGAGAGGGAGAGGGAGAGAGAGCAACCCTCCAATTGCAAAGTATGGAGGAGGGCAGCAATTGGCTCTGCCTAGAAAGGGGTCATCCTTCCTGCTCATATTTTTCGGAGTGACCCAAAAGAGACTACTGGGCCACAGTCACTCAACAAATAGTCCCTAGAACCAAAAAGCATGGTAAGAGGAGTAGCATCATATTGGGAAAGGAGGAAGGAAAAAATGATAGATTTCTCTTCTCACCTCTGAAGGTAATCTTGATCAAAGATCAAAGATCAAGATCACTAAAGGTGATCTTGGACCTGTGACCCAAGAAGAAGGAAACAAGCCCCCTTTTCTTCCCATCTAATATGAGGTTCTTCCAAAACACACTAGACCTTTTGGTCATACATTGGTTATATGTGCCAAAGGCCACTCATACAATGCAAAACCTTAAAGATAGTATAAAGACTGTGTAGCTCGGGCTTTTTTGTCACCAACCCCAGTCTCCAGAAGCTGCTCACCTAAAGTGTTCACAGTGACCACCTCACTGAATGAGCTAGTGCCCAACTTGTTTTGTGCCAGGACACTGAACTGGTATGCTGTCTCAGGTTCCAAAGTGTCCACCAGTAGCCAGCTTGGTCCAGGCGGTACCGGCAGTGACAGCCAGTCATGAGGCCCAAATTGGGCCCGCTTCATCCTGTTCAAAGAGAAGGAAAGGAAGGAAATACAGGGAGGAGATAAAGGAAAAGGCTGATTACACTGGACCAGGCAACTCCCTGGAGAGTTCTCAAGCAAGTGGCAGTCAGTGGGCCTGCATTACCTAAGCACAAAAAGAGATAATGACCAGGGTGGAATGATTCAGCCAGCAAAAGCTGGGCCAGTCCCCATGATATCTGACCACAAGGCAGCTTCCAGAGGTGCGGGCCATTGATGCTCTATCTTCCAATGGAAAATATTTCAAAGAGCAATTTAGTCCACAGATCACTGGTCAAAGGCCCAGATCGTGGGAGTGGGGTATACAATTCCACCCTGGTGACAACCTCACAAAAAAGATGGTGTCCCATCATGAGTGTGGCTAAGAGTAAACAACAACCATTTTCTCAGGCTCTGCCTTTAGGGGAAGTAGGGTAGGCTCCATGGAACAAGGAAAGCATCTAGGTGGAAGAAAGAACAAGAGTGAGGAGAAGTTACTGAACCATGGTAAAGCTCAGAAGGGGAACCAGGGGTCCTAGTTCCTTGCCCTTTTGCAATCAGGCCAATCTCCCTCACAGGAAAAGAAGGAAAACCTCGGCTTAGAATCACTCAAGGACTACAGCAATTCTTAACATGGACTCCACAGTCTATAGATTTAAAAGAGTGCATGGACTTGGGTAAGATATCCCAAAAAAGACATCTTTATATCAGTATTGTTGGTTTCCTTTCTAATCGATGTGTTTAATTTTTGTCATATTAAGAACTTCATTCAGAGATGGGGTTCATAGTCTTCACCAGATGGTCAAAGGGGTCCATGACACAGAATAAGTTAAGAACCCCTGAGTTAGTGTTTCCAATCAAGGCTCCCAAGTAAGGATTACCATGCAACACCCCATGCCACCCCCAGCTATGGCAGAGATGTTTGTGGGCTCTTCCACAGTGGGGACTATAGGGGCATAAGGCATTGATTCTTAGGAAAGCCACGTATTCCATGCAAAGTGCTGAAGCTGAGGAGGGGATGGGGTAGGAATTGGAGGATTGGCTTTCCCTCCTGTTCCTCGGAATTTCCTGCCATTCTACCTAGCTTACTTCAAAGTCTAAAGGTGCAGTATGATGATATTACCACAAGGAGGCAACATTGTCCCACTCAACTTAAAGCTGAGTTTTATCTGCAAATTAGGCTATAGAAGGCAGACTACATCAGAGTGCCCCTGTGGACCCAAGGGACCACTACCAATTCCTTGAGCATTCAAGAATTCTTCCTGGCTGGGTGGGCAAGGGCATTTAAAAAGAAGACAGGAAGAAAGATGTATGAAGTGTTCAAACAAGGGCAAACAAGGAATTGGGGGGAGGGGGGAAGATGACATAAGGGTCGGGGGATGAAGAAGGAGGGGTGGAAGGGAGAAAGGAGAGGAGCACTCTACCTCTGACTCACCCAGAACACCAAAGCCAGTTTAACTGGCAGAAAGTACATGGAGCAGAGCTACAAGCAGCAAGGGGACTCCTCCTGTCCAAGGCATTCCCAGAGTCTCCTCCCATCACCCTGTACCTTCATTACTAGGTACAGAAGCCAGGCCAACTAACAGCTTCTTCCTTAGACCCACAACCTCAATAGTTCTGTGACCTTGCAGATGTCACCAAGCAGTTCCCAGAAGATTCAGCCTTTGTTACCTCTTTCCCTCTAAGAATATTCACCAAAGGATGGTTTACCCCCTCACTATAAGCCACTACCTCCAGGGTTATTGTAAGGATCAATTGAGTAAACATGCAAAGTGCTTTGCAAACTCTAAAGCACTGTATAAATAGCATTATTTCAGGGGACCACAGTGACAACACAAGTAAGTCCTGGCCTCAACTTTTGACCTACCTCCAATTACTGTAATTCCTTTTAGCTTCTCCAGCAGGCTTTGGAAGGGGGCAAGGAAGCAAAGAGCCCCAAAATGGCCCTGTCCTTCCAAGCTGATCATATTCTAAATAATACTTAAGGAGGCAGTGGATAAACTATGGCCAAGGGGATGCATGGAACAGAGAAACAGGATTTGGTTTACTAACAGACCCTATCCTCACCCCCTGCCTTCCCTGAGACCTCTAGGGCCCTCTTGGGCAGCCAGAGTTATTAGTTAGTAAGTGAGGGTCAGCAGGAAAGAGGCCTCCACTGGGCTTACCAGATGTCAATATGTATCCTCCATTGTATTACAACTGGTTTCATAAGCTCCTAGAGGTTGGAAGAGGGGAATGCTATTCTGTTAACTATTCTCCCCACTGCCACAGCTTAAAACCAAAGCACAGATGGGAACCATGATAAAGCATGAAAGGGGCTGGTATCCCAAACCTTGAACCCAAGTGGAGCAATACACAAATCAGAAGGAAAAAAAGGAATAGTGCCCATAACCAGCATCAGGAGTAAGCAGGTCCTTAATACATTGGTGAAAGAGATGGCTCGCTTGGTAGAAGCAGAGGAATTGGAGAGCCAGGCAACCTTGCAAATGAATAGAAAAAGAGTCTGGGGAATTTCCATCAAGTCATATTAGCAGTTGTCTCTTTCTCCTTCTACTGGCAAGCATCAAAGGACCTTTCTTTGCCCTACACGGACTCCCCTCCACAAGTTTCTGGCTATATCTAAGCCAGGCATGGAAAAGAAGCCATTGACAGTTTTCACTAAGGTGAGACAAGTCCAAGCAAAAGAAAGCGGAGAGGCTTTGCCCTTCCTGTTCAAGGACACCATTCATGAAGGTTGCTGTGGCTCTTCACGCAGGATGGGTGGAAAGGGGAGTACAGCGCAAAGGAGATACTCAACAAGGGAGAAAAAGGTCCATTGCTAGTGATGTTTTGCCCTCCTTTCCTTCCTGCTCCCAGCCCATTCCTGTCTCTAGGATCCCTACCCATCCATCTACCCACCCACCACAACTAGGTTATCCACATCCCTGGATCTGGATAAGTTCAGCAAAGGGACAAAAAGCAAAGGTGTAAAATAACCAAGGACCCAGAAAAAAAACATAATGAGCCTAAATCTGAGGCCAGGAAGGTGACAGTCACCTCTCCTAGAACTACTCAGGAAGGGGCAGAGTAGGAATCAGGCTCTAGGTCTTGGGCTGGTCATCTCCCCAAAGTCCTAAGCATCTTTGGTGGTGCTGTGTCCTACCCACCCACCCCCAGTCAATGGGACAGAGAAGCCAAGGAAAGAGCCAAGAAGGGAGAAGAGGTAGTAAGATGAGCCAGGGAGTTGGCAGCAAAGACAATCTTCTGGGCAATTCATGCTAAAGCCTAAATGGATTCCCACAAAGAGCAGAGCTTAAGAGATGCTCTTAGTATCTGTCTCAGCCCCCAGGATTATCCCAATTGCTTGCCCCAACCTCTTCCCCATCTTGGGGGCTATCAGTCCAAAGATCCCCTCCCTTTGTTTTGCTATTTACTATCCACCCCAGGGTAATGGTTGAAGTCAGGAGGGAAAAGCAGAGCAAAGCATGCGGGGGTGACTCACAGAGGGCCGTACCAAACTGAGAATGTCTGATCGTAGCCGCCATCATAGCCTGGCTCCCAGGACACGTTGGCAGTCGTCATGGAGACAAGGACCCGGACGCTGCTAGGGGCATGAGGGCTGGTGCCTGAGGGCAGAATGCAAAAGAAAAACCACAGCTGAAATGACTTGAAATATATTGAGCTGGCCTTCAAGATAGGGAAGCTCCCCACAAAACCCAAAAGAGGTTGAAGAGTACAGTAGCTGAGTGCAGTACATCTTCCTGCCTCATAACCTTACTGGTTAGCCTAAGAAAATATGGATGGCTAGGAAAACCAAGTGATCCCAAGAGTAAAGTACCATCCACTGCCTGCAGGAGGTGCTATGGAGACTAGAGATGGGATGTCACAAGATGGAGCGGAACCAAACCCTTAGCTCTCAGATGAACTCCCTGTGATCTAGGCCAGAGAGAATAAAGAAAACCTCCCCTTAAAACAGGGCTGTAGCTAAAGCCAGAGGGCTACCTCATTTCACAGCTGCCAGTGACCTGTAAAGAAAATGTCACTCCTCTGGGAGGGGTTGTCCAGCCTCCAATGGGGGCTGTCACAATATAAGCCACCAACTCCTCTAAACCAGCAAAGGGTCCAAGCAACACTGATATAAGGATCCGAGATCCTGCAGACACGAACACTCAAGGGGAAAAGTGGCTGCCTCCTGCCCTCTGCTCCTTTCGCCGATTCCTCCATCCCCACAACCTCCATTATGCCTTCCTCTCTTTGCCAACCTGCCTCTTAGACCATAGCTGAAGACTCTTTTCCTCCAGTGCCTTTTTAGACTAATATCAATTATTACAATCACTTCAATTTCCCTTCTCAATGCTTAAGTACCCAGCCCTGAAAAACTGTATACATGTCTATATAGGTCTGTTTTCTGTGCCTTGTGTCCATTTCCTGGGCTTATACAGTGGCTCCCCCAGTGAACTGCGAACTCCAATCTCTCCTTCTTCAGCAGAGTGCAACAGAATGCCCAGGGAGCCCTCTGCACAAGGTATGGCCCTGGCCTAGATCACAGGGCCCTCAGAGGGCAAAGATCACATCTGCTCTGTAGAGCAAATAAGGAATGGAGAAGGTAAACGTTATCACTTCTCTTGGGCTGCTCTCCAGGCTGTCTTCCACTTTCTCCCCTATCCCTGCCCCACCCTACTGCCCCACTGCCAAGTCTCCCAAGCATACCAATGACTGTGAGGTGTGTACTGGCAGTGATGCTGGTGACCACATTGGTAGCAATGCACTCCCACTCTCCATGGTCCTCCTTGCTCAGGGCACGGAACTGAAGACTCCCGCTGGGCAGGGCATTGTGCTTGCTTCTGCTGGGTTTCCCTACCTTGGGCAAACAAGGGGGCAAGGAGAAGGGCAAAGGGAGGAGGAAAAATAGGGAAGGTGGAAAGAAGCCACCAGCATCTCAGGAGCCCGTGAAGGGACACAGTGGCTAGAGAGGCACAAGACCTAAAGACCCACTCTACATACCTCCCCTGCTCCCTACAAGAGTACCCAAGACCCAAGACATGCCAGGACCCCTGCCTCTTGCCTCCTGCCCATCCCAACTAAGGAGCTATGCAATTAAGAGTTGCCAGTTTCATAGATTATAAGCCAGGATACTGAGCCTCCCTGTAAGACCAAGTCAATCTCCCCCAAATCTAATTCCCCATATACCCTGGACACTGGAAGTACCTTTCTCCAAGTGATGACGGGGAAGGGGTCTCCTGCTGCAGCGCAGGGGATGAGCAACTCCCTGCCAGCCTCCTGCCTATATTCCCAGCCTGGTAGCACCGTAAAGTAGGGGGGATCCTTAGAAGAAAAGTACATATCTACATGAGCTCATGTTCACCCAGAGAAGCCTACTTCTACAGCCAAACACAGAGACGCACTCTACGTATAGTTCTCTGCCTGGTGCCTCACCTTCAGGACGAGCCGTGCGGGAGCAGACTGGCCCATTGTCCCCAAGGTGTTGTAAGGCACACAGGTATAAGTGCCGAGAGCCTCCTCCGTTGCCTCTTCAATGCGGATAGAGCCATCCTCCATCAGGGTCCAACCGAGGTTCTGTCAGAGCATGAACAAGAGGATCCATGAAGAGCTGGGCCAAGGATCATTCAACCCCCTAAGTCTTTGCCCAGGCTGTCATCCGTGGCCCAAGGGCAGAAGAACAGAGTCAAACTAAGTATCAAAAGCCTGTTTCCAGACTACTATCCTAGGGTCTATAAGGGGATAAAAGAGAACAGAAGACAATCCATTCCCTAGAAGAGACCAGGACTTCCTGCTTGTCCCCATCCATAGAAAAGCAGAGGCCTTGGGCTATTTTCTAATGGGAAGACAGAGACCCAAGCCAAGCATGATATGGAAGTTTATGGATCCCTTCCCATGGAGGCTTCCTGTTACCTTCTCAATCTGCAGGGGACGGCCATCTTTATTCCATTTGACCAGGGTGGCAGGTGGCTCAGCATCTACAGGGCAGCGGATGTAACCATGTATTCCCACAGGCACATATATAACTGGTGGCATATTGAGGACACGGGCTGGGTCTGCATAGGGGCAGGGAGGAGAGGGAAAGAGAAAGGGGAAGGAAACAATAAAGATAGAAACCCAAATAATTGAAAATCATGATAGAATTCTCGTTTCTTCTTCCCTTCCTACCTCCACTGCAGCCAGGGTCCCCCAGAGATAATCTGGACCAGAAAGAAGCACTGGTCTCCCAAGAGGACTCTCCCCTTGCTTGCAGAGTCCTGCAGCTCATCATAACCTGGCTATACCCTTCTCCATCTTTGACCATAAATGTCTTCCAAGTTCATATCTTCCTCCCACCCCAAGCAAAAAGAGTGACACCCAGATGGAAACCCTATGCTAGCTACAAAGTGTTAGTACACAAGAACTTATCTATGTTGTCTCCTCTTCTTCCTTTCCCCAGCTCCCTAACAGCTTTGTGACTCAATCTACCCATTCCACAGCAGGTGCCCACATGGAATAAGCTTTTGTGGCTCTTCTATCAAAAGAAACACAAGAGAGACCGCATGAGATCACTGACCGAGCTTCAGCGACATCCTTGGGGATAGGGATTTAATCCTGACATTCACTGTGACACAGGGTGAGTCACTGCCCTCTTCATGTGCCCCAAAAGAAAAACTGGTAAGAACAAGCCTTCAGTCCTGGGTAGGCAGTGAAGATCAATGAGCTGCCATCTTCAATGTGCTCTGAGCCCTTCAGACAAGCAACATTATATAAATACCAGGCCAAGTTACAGATTTAGAGGTAGATTCCTACTTTTATATGATAGGTGTTTTTTTCTCCCTTCAAGATTTTCAAAAGGACTTATGAATGGGAAAGTACTCTGAACACTGCCATTTAGCAGAAATAAAGATCCTTGTCTCGCCCACCCATAAATCTCAATTCCCTAGACTTTCTTTGAAGCCCGGAAGAGGAAAAAAGTACAAGCAAAGAGTGGGGCCAGTGGAGAGATGGGAGGAGGAACTTAGCTCTGAGTTGAGCGATGCCTGGAGGTTGGAGGATGGGGACTTTAAATGTGATTTTTCAGAGAAATCATAGAAACTCAGGGTTGGAAGAGATCATCGGTCCAACCTGGCCCTGTACAGGAATCCCCTTAACAGCAAGTGGTCATAGTTGGCTTAGTCACTTGGAGGGAGCCCAGGTGACATACTCTGCTCCAAGAATCAGTCAGCTGTGATTGGAAGCAATTTCTCCTGAATGAAGAACTCCCCCCATTCACTCATTTCCTATTGAATTGGGGTAGGTAGGACTAGGGAAGAAGAAGACCTCTGGGGGCTAGGCTGCACCAACTTCCCAGAGTGTTTCAATTCTTTTCCTTTAGAATCTTCTAAGAATCTCTACTATTCTGGGGAATGACAGGACGCTGGAGTCTATGTACTCCTGTTCTAGGTTTCTAGTTCTTCATATACAACCAGATGACAAAGCAGACAGAGTACTAGTCCTAGAGTCAGGAAGACCTGAATTCAAATCCAGCCTCAGACTCATGACTCTGGGTAAATCACTTAACTGATATCTGCCTCAGTTTTCTCCTCTGAAAAAATAGAAATAATGACAGCACATACCTCCCGGGGTTGTTGTGAAAATAAAATAAGATAATATTTGTGAAGTACTTAGTGAGCCTCAAAACACTCCCAAAATGCTCGCTATCATTATTGTTATTATCTACCTTTACCACCCCAACCACACTGTAAGCACTGTGAATCATCCTGTCTCCTACTTCCTTTGTATCTTCCAAGGGACCTCTATGCTGGGCATATAGTAACCACTTTATAGAAATGATTCGTTGGCTTGACTTGGCCTACCATAGGGTTTCAACGGAAGACCCCCAATGACCTCCACCACTTAGTTTCCCTTGAGCTTCTCTCTCAGACAGTTAAAGTCTGGGAATCTTTCCTAACAGGCCTATAGTAATCTAGAGTCACTGCTGTTACACAAGTTTTCTTATCTCCCTCCACATAACCATCCCAGGACTGAAGACAGTTCGAATGTCAAGTTGGGGGTTCCATCAGGCAGAGTTGGGAGTCCCACTGAAGACAATGGAAATGGTACCAACAGAATGCTAAACACCCCGGGGAGCAGAGATTTCCTCACTGCCTGTTCTCCCTATCTCCAGATCGCATTCCTGGCACCACGGTTTCATATCCTCCTCACCACCACCACCAGTCCTATCTGGTTTTCCAAGGTGTGAGCAATTCCCCAAGACAGTCAGCAAGAAACAGATTTTGCCACCAGCAACAACAATAACACAGAGCTTTTGTCGCCTGCTTTGTGATGGGAACTTGCACAAGTCAAAAGGAAGGAATTAATCCTCACTAGTCATTATTCTCTCCCCTTTTCACAGTCCCAGCTTGCCAGAGAGGGGAGAAGGTAATGACAACAACAGGCTGCTGAAGCATTGCCGATTAGCATGCTGAATTATCATCCACCTCACAGGACTCACGCAGGCAGAGAATCTCGGAATGGGAAGAGTCCTCAAAAGCCATTGGAGCCAGAAGTTTTTCGATAGCATCTCCAACAAGTGGGCCACCCAACCTTCACTTGAATGAGGTTTAACTACTTCCCAAAGCAGTCCATTCCACTCCTGGATAACTCTAATTGTTAGGAAGTCTTTCTGTGCGTAGGGGACCTAGATGCTTTTAGTTCTACCCTCTGAAGCCATGTAGTATTCTTCTTCTTCCATATGAGAGCTTTTCAAGTACTTGAAGGTAGCTATTGTACTCAGCTTTCTCCCCCAGACTTCCTAATTTCTCTCCAAGAAGCTGCAGCATGAGCAGCAGCCACACCCACACAAAACCATCTTGGCAGATGGCTAAACCAGGTTGAGGGTAACTGATGGGACTCAAACCCATCAGTGAGTCAGGAAGCTATCTACCCCAAACATGTAAAGACTCCTCTCCTTCCCCTCATAAGGAGATGAAAACAATTTGTTCCAACGGCATGGCCAAAGCAGAGACTGGTCATCCACCGCACCCCAGGCCATCACCAGTCATCCTGACTGTTGTCTTGCCACTGGACTTTGATGACTCAGGCAAAGAGAGTGAGGCTGATGACTTTGTGCAGCCCTGCCTCTCTTAAATCTGATTCATGCAGCAGCGAAGACAACAGCCCTGTGATGTAATTGGTCCTCTTTGAAAGCAAAAGACAAACAACAACTCCTCTCAGCTAAATATGGTCCCATTTCTTTTACCCATTCTCATGTGGCACGATCTTGAGGCCATTCTCCATCATGATGACCCTTTCCTGTGGGCCTTCTAGCTTATCAATGCCCTTCCTAACATGTGGTCAGTCAGTCAACAAACATTTATTAAGCACTTACTACAAGCCAAGCACTGTGCTAAGTGCTAGGGATACAAAGAAAGGCAAAAGCAGGCCCTGCCCTCAGGAAGCTAACATTCTAATAGGAGAGACAGCAAATGTGATGCCAGGAATTGAAGGCAATAGTCCAAATGGGATCTGACCAGGGCAGAGTACGGCAAGACTATAGAGCTAACTGGCTGGGAAGTCAAGGAGACCTGGGTTCAAATCCTGCTTGACCTTGGGAAAGTCACTTAACCTCATTAGACCTCAGTCTCCTCATTTGTTAAATGGGGGAGTTGATATGGATTGCATCTGAGGACATTTCTAGTTCTCTATGACCTAGCTTCCTCATTAAGGACTCTAGGCCTTTCTTTATCACACTGTCGACTCACTGAACTTTCAATCCACTAAAAATCTGGTATCTTTTTCAGACAAACCAACATTTAGACATACCTTCCAATTTTGCACTCGTGGAAAAGGTTTTATGAACCCAAGTTTAATACATTCTATTTAATCCAATTAAATTTCTATTGATTGGATTTGGCCCAAAGTTCTGACCTGTCAAGATCTTTCTAGATACCGATTATCATACAACTTGTTGGCTGTGACTCCCAGCTTTGTCTCATCTGTAGAGTTTTGGAGCATGCCTTCTATATCTAAATCATTAATTAAAAAAATACTGAACAGTACCACTAGACTATTCTGGCCAGGAGAGGGGGAGCAGCTCATGGCCTAGATACAAACAGCCTAGGAGGAAAAACAAACAGAGAGGAGCTGAGGTAGATTCATCTTTCGGAAGATTTTTCGCCCTTCACTACTCTACTTTCTGGCTTAAGGAAATCTTAGTTGACAGTCATGGGTAAAACAAAGAACATAGTTGGCAAAAGGGAATAAAGAGATGTCCTAAGTTCTGATCCTACATTTCCTCAGAGACCTGAGGCCAAGCCTTCTGAAAGAAGCATCAAAGTGGCAACATGTTCAAGGTGGAGAGGTGCCAGTTGGCACACAATTCCAGGGCAGTTGTCTTGATGCCAGCAAGGCCTAGGTTGTGGGCTAGAGCAGAGTGGGGCCTTGTTTCTCCTTAAGTCCTTCTCAGGTTTGGCCATTGTCCAGCCAGGTTCCTGGGGAAGCTCACCCAGCACTAGGAAGAGACTCATCTCAATATAAAGTGATAAGTAGAATATCCAGGATAGTCCTAATTGGTTCTGGAATCCAGAAGACCCAGGTTCTAATCCTGCATGACCTTGGGGAGGTCCATCTATGAGGATCCCTCTCACTTGGGTGAAGGACCCCAGTGTAGAGAGAAATCAGGGACAGTCTACCTCTCCTTGAGTTCTGATTCCTCAGTTCTCAAACTGCCTTATCATTCCCACATAAGATGCCAGTTTGATCCCCGCTAACTCAGCAAGCCACTCTCACCTCTCAAGTGAACACTCAGTTTTCTCATTTGTAAGATGAGAGGTTGGACTCTAAAGCTAGAATCCTATGATCCTTCTGACCTCAGGTCCGGCTATCACCAAAACATCCATAAAGTCCCTGGGCAGAAAGAAGCCCAATTATTCTCCTCACCCCAGTCGCAGCTCCCCTTCTTCCCATTCTACTCACACTGCACTGTCAGATAGGCAGAGGCTGAGGGGGAACGGCCCAGACTGTTGCTAGGGACACAGGTATACTTTCCCGCATCCTCTGGCTTCACCCGGAAGATGATCAACGTTCCATCAATTAGGATTCGTACTCTGAGCTTTAGGTCACTGTGGGACACGTAGGGAAGCAAAGAAAGATGGGAATTGTGTTAGAGCATAGAGTTTGTGGGGCCTCCGTGTGACCCAGAAGAGTTATGGTGACTCTGTCCTAGCAGGCATGAACAAGAAACCTAGGACCCTCTCATAGCATGGGATAAAGGGCATCTTAAGATAGGTGTGCTTTCAAGTGTAGTAGGCTTCTCTGCCCACCCCCCAGGATAAGACACCGGACATCCCCGCCTCTTGTTCCCATACATGGGGTTGGCATTGACTGCCTCTCTATATCAAAGAGTCTCACTGAGTTAAAGAGTGAAGAACAACCAAAGCCCCCAGGACAGTGCCAGGCAGACCCTACATGGGGACCCTGGTGATAGGGATAATCCTAGTATAAGCACATAGTGTGGGCAGTACAGAGGACAGGCAGGAGCAGGGGCAATGCCAGTCAGGTACACTCACTTCTGGAAGTAGACGTTTTCATCCTGCCAGTACCAGGTGTAGGTTAGGTTGCCGGGATACGCCTCAGCCCGGCAGGTAAGCAATGCATCCTGGGATATGTTGACAGTGATGTTCTCTGGAGGGGAAACGATGAAGGGAGGTCCTATGGGAGTGGAAGAAACAAACAGTTACTTCACCTTCAGGGAGAGGTGGAAGGCCAGAGGCCGCAGAGGAAGCCCAGCTCCTTAGGAAGGGCTATCCTGAGTGCTAGGAGAGAGTGATGACCCTCACCGGAGGGATGGAATCCCAGATTTAGATGGTTGCCACGGAGATGCTGGCAGACATTTCTGTATGGTCAGGCTCTCGCTCCCTCACCAGGTCTTAGAAAAAGCAAGGGATCCAGGAAGCATCCTGGAGACTACCCCCATTACCCCAACCCCAATGACTCAGTCCCAAATCGACTTTTTTTTTTACCAGCAGGCAACCTCCATTGCACCAGTCTGCCCACACTTAATAAATGTCTGTTGACTTGACTTGACAATCAGTGCCCCAACCATCTGCATCTCAGTCCCCTTCTGGACAGTCCCTCCTCCCCAGTTCAGCCCTTGGAGTCAGAGGAGAGGGCTGGGAAAGAGAAAAATCACTCTTTAAATCTGAAGCAAGGAATAAGCTTGCTTCTGGAAGACTAAGAAGCTTTTGCTTCTCTTCAACCAGCTGTTCGGGGCAGGGGGAGGGGAGGGTGTAAAATTAAAAAGAAGGGGGTGGGGAGAAAAATCAGAGAGAAGGAAGACCATCAAACTCCAGCAGAGCCGAGTCCCTGCCTGACCTTCCTCTTTTCAGTAAGCACAAAGACCTCAGTCGGTTAGCCGACTTCCTTCTCCCCAGAGAAGGGGACACGTTCATCAGAGATGCAAAGGGACCTCCAACCCTTCTCTGCAGATCAATATTGTATCTCCCAAGAGATCCATTCTAAAACATGAAGCAGGAAGAGAAGCAGCCTCAGTAGTTCCTTTGACCCAGTCCCAGGCCTACTATGCCATCACAGCCATGGTGGTAGACAGGGGTGTTTAGTGATGAGGCCTGTCCTGACCCACCCCACCCTCCCATACACACACACACACACACACACACACACACACACACACACACACACACTCTTCCAGCTTCTTGGGAAATCAATCAACAAGCATTTTTAAGTGTCTACTGTGCGCCAGGCGCCCTAGTGGGGTGCCCTCAGTTCCCATTCAGGAAGGAACAGCAAATTCTAGCCCTGACTCTGCAGACTCTGGCTGGGCCAAACGCCCTTAATGTTATTTAAATGTCTGGGGTTTGGATCAAATTCCTATCTTTATTTATTGATGTCATCACTAATGGATGGCCTGAAGGAGGTCTCCTCTCCTGGGGAGGGAGGAGGCATGGCAAGGAATGCTGCTATCCACAGACTAAGATAGAGATCCAGCAAACACTTTGCTTCTATGCATGAGGCACAGTCGAGAGAGCAGGAAGTCAGGAAGATTTGAGTTCAAATCCCACCTCAAACACTTTTGAGCTGTGTTACCTCGGGCAAGTCATTTAACATCTATTTGCATCGGTTTCCTCATCTGTAAAATGGGGATAATAATAGAACCTACCTCCCGGGGTTGTTACGATGATCCAATGAGATAATAAATGTAAAGGCCCTAGCACAGTGCCTGGCACATAGTAAGCACTATGTAATATATGTTAGTTATTCTTATTACTGCTGCTGTGTCTATATGATACCTACAGCGGTCTGAGTTTGACCCACTGCCCTATATGTTACTGTGAAAGTTCTGACCAGGGGTCCAGGTGTTCTGTCCCCTGCCCAGCTCATCCTGGGTCATATACCTACCGCCACCACTCCACTGTGACCTTTCTACTTGTGTTCTAGCTTGTATTTACCCTGGAGGTGACCGGTGACCAAGAAGAAGATAAGCCTGGGAAAATCTCTCTTACCTTGGACCAGCAGGTGGGTGGTGTGGACAGCCTCTCCTTGGATGCTATATGCTCGACAGGTGTAAGCACCTCTGTCATCCCGACTGACAGATGTCACTGTCAGGCTCCCATCACTCACCTGAAGCAGGGAAAGGGGAAAGGGACAAAGAATAGACAGAGTTCAGAATCTGGAGAGACAGTAGCATCAGCTGGCCACAGTTAGGGTGGTCCCTGGGTGACATGTGGGGCAGCTAGGTGGTACAGTGAATAGAGCACTGGGCCTAGAGTCAGGAAGACTCATCTTTCTGAGTTTAAATCCAGCCTCAGACGCTTCCTAACTGTGTGACCCTGGACAAGTCACTTAACCCTGTTTGCCTCAGTTTCCTCATCTGTAAAATGAGCTGGAGAAGGAAAAGGTAAACCACTCCAGTATCTTTGCCAAGAAAACCCCAAATGGGGTCACAAAGAGTCGAACATGACTAAAATGACTAAACAATAACAAAGGGTGGCGTCACAGGCAATGTGACATAATGTAAAGTGTTCTAGTCTTAGGGTCAGGGGAGCCAGATCCATATCTACTCCCCAATACTTACCAGCTCTGTGACCTTGAGCAAATTATTTAACCTTCCTGAGCCTCAGTATCCCCATCTTTAAACAGGGATAATATTTGCAATTAGTTCACAGAGTTGCTGTAAGAAAAGGGAATAGAGATATAAGCTAGCCCTGTTATTTCATTAGAATAGGGATCTCTGGGGTGAGGAAATTCCCTCTAACAATGCAGACCATCCCCTTTTCTGCAACAGAGAGTTAACGTAAAACATTCTGAGGTCAAGGACTTGACCAAAGCCACACAGCCAGACGTGTCTGATATAGAACTTGAGCTCAGGTCTTCCCAACTTTGAGGGCAGCTCCCAACCCACCATGCTACACTGCCCCTATAATTCTTATAGAAGTGTTAAAGCATTATCTGGAAACATGAGTTATTGAGGTAGGCAAGAGTAGCAAGTTTCCTTATTTCTCCTTATTCTCAAGAGCTGCCCTCCCCTCTCTCCATTGAAAATCTTTATTCCTCCTCTGCCTTTACAACCCAGCTTAAAATTCCCCTCCCCTAGGAACCTTCTCTGACTGATATTCTCTTTAGCCTGCAAAGCCCCCAGTACCTACACCTAAGCTGGGCAGAATAAGAGACTGTCTCTGAGAGCCAAATACATAGGCAGCTAAGTGGTACAGTGGATAGAGCACTGGCCCTGGAGTCAGGAGCATCTGAGCTCAAATCTGGCTTCAGACATGTGCTAGCTGTGTGGCCCTGGGCAAGTCACTTAACCCCCAACTGCCTCCCAAAAAAAGATAGGAAAACAAAGAGCAGGTAGGCTGACTTCAAAGACCCCATTTGGATCTCTGATAAAATGAGATAAGGAAAGTATTCATAGTGGGAAAACCCCATTAGGACAGGATTCATATCTTTTCCTCAGGACACGTGCAGGAGATCTTTAATGACTCCTAGATAGGCCAGTCATATTAAGGATGTAAACCTGTTGTTGATTCTTCTTCCCAGGGAACTGTGGGTCAGAAGGGGGAGAGAAAGGGATGTATGGGTCTGAGAGAAAGAAGAGAGCCTGATAGGAGGCCTGCCTGATGGAAAGAAGATGGCTACTGCACCTCCTGGGGTCCCATGGCCCACAGAGGATTCAGGACATAGAAAGTTAGCATATAAAGATTAGAAAGGTTTTACTAGTTAGGCAACCTGAAGGTACGCTGAGAATTTTGGAGATAGATAGATAGATAGATAGATAGATAGATAGATAGATAGATGGACAGATGGATGGATAGACAGACGGGCAGATGGACGGACGGACGGATGGAAAGATGGACAGACGGATGGACAGACAGATGGACGGATGGGCAGATGGAAGGATGGATGGATGGATAGATAGACAGACAGACAGATAGACAGATAGACAGATGGATGGATGGATAGACAGACAGACAGACAGACAGACAGACAGACAGATAGATAGATAGATAGCTGGATAGATAGACAGGCAGACAGATGGACAGATGGACAGACAGACAGATATAGAGAGAACCATGTACAGTGATATATGGATATTATGGCACACATATTTATTTTTATAATAAATGAATTATAAATTTATGAACTTATATATAAATTTATATAATAAATGAAGAGAAGTCTTTATTCCTCTTTTATGAATATGAAATTTGGAGAAAGAGGTCCTGGGTTCAAATCTCAGTTCTTTTGCTTATTGTCTGTTCAACCTTAAGCAATTCATTTCACTTTTACGTGCCTTAGTTTTCCTCTCTGTAAAATAAGGGAGATGGACAAGATGATCTCTAAGGTCCCTTCCAGCTCTAAATCCTAAAATCCTTTGATAAGTCAAAATCCTAACTAAACTCAGTTGTAACTGGGGCTTAGGACTGAGATGGAGGGGTGAATTCCAAAGTTTAAGGATAGTGTCTGAGAAGTCTGAGGTGCAAGGACATGCTTTGAGCTCAGAACTAGGCTGATAGAGTCCTTGACTGCCTGCCAGGTTACACACCCAGACACAGAGTGAGTCCAATGACTGTCAGTTCATTGCAGTAGAGGAGCCGGGGTCTTGTGTCACTGTCAGCCCAGAACTGACCACTTACCTGGAATTTCCCACCAGCCCCAAGGAGGGTCCCTTCCTTGAGCCAAGTGACAATGGGTTTTGGGTTCCCAAAGGCTGTGCAGGTCAAGGTGATGCTGCCACCCTCTTTAGCCTCGATGTATTGCGGGGGTGTCTCCGTAAAGGTAGGGGGTGCTGAAAGGGAGAAGGAAGGAATGAGGGGCCAAATGAGTTACACTTGCAAAGTCCTCCAACCCCACGCCATGAGAGGAATTTAGTGCAGATCACGATTCCTGTCCACCATTATATGTAGAATCATAGATCTAAAGCCGGAAGGTCCTTAGTAGCCACCCAGGCTAACTCCTTATTTTATAGATGAGTCCTAAGGATATTCGGATGTTGCACATAAGCAAAAGCTTTCTCCCCTGTGATAATGAATAGCTAATATTCGTGTAGCACTCTAAGATGTCAAAGGGTTATATATAGAGAGAGATATATAGATATATAGATATAGATATAGATATATAAATATAGATATAGATATAGATATATATTATCTCACCTGGCCTTCACCAAAATGCAGTAAGGGCAGCTAGATGGTGCAGTGGACAGATATGGGGCCTGAAGTCAGGAAGACTCATCATCCTGAGTTCAATTCTGGCCTCGGCTACTTAGTAACTGTGTGACCCTGAGCAAGTCACTTAATCCTGTTTGCCTCAGTTTCCTCATCTGTAGAATGGCTGGAGAAGGAAATGGCAAACCACTCCAGTATCTTTGCCAAGAAAATCCTAAATTGGGTTATGGAGAGTCAAACACAACTGAAATGACTGAACAACAACAAAAACCCCCCATTTTAGAGATAAGGAAGCTGAGGCTGAGAAAAGGTAAGTGATATGTCCAAGACCATAAAGCAGAGGCAGGATTCAAACTCAGCTACCTCTCTAAGACTGAATCTCCCAATACGTACATCGTCATAACTAGGGATATTCTGGCAAATGTTTAACAACCAGCTCTCTGGGGAAGGAAAATGTATGCATGCTACACTTTTAAATTGGATCTGTGTCATTAACATTTTCTCCATCGCCTTCTTGAGGCAGCCAGGTGGTGCAGAAGAAAGAGTGCTGGACCTAGAGTCAGAGAGAGCTGAGTTCAAATCTAGCCTCAGATATTTACTAGCTGGGTGACCTTGGGTAAGTCAGTTTCCTCCACTATAAAATGAGGATAGTAATAGCCTCTCCTTCCCAGGGTTCTTGTGAAGATCAAATGAGACAATATTTATAAAGCACTTCCATGCATTTAATGTATGTACTTGCATACACTAAATGCTTATTCCCTCTCCCTTCCCTTGTCTAAACAAACATCAGAACAATAGATCAAGCCCTGATTTATTTGCCAGTGGCTAAGGCAGAAGTGATCATACTGAAAATTTAATGATCAGCTCTCCTAAGCTGGCCTAAGCTGGCTCCAGCCGTCCCTCTCACGCATACCCACCCCCTAGGTCGGTGATGCCCTCAGACTTCCAACCTGGGAGGCTCTGAAACAGATCTCCATCTCCTTAAAGCACAGGTGCGGAGCTCCATTCCAACCACAGTATTCAAAAGACAACAGCTATCTCTTTCCCTCTCTAGTGGCCACTACAGAGGGAGAGACTCCACTCTCTAAGGTGACACTTTGCCCCTTACAAATTCTGATCTCTCCAGATCCTGCTCTCTTTGTCTCCTCCTCCTCCCTTACTTTTCAGTTTTGATGAAAACTCCATCCTGTTTGGATAATCTGGGTTCTGAGAGACTCAGTCTCATTCGCCCGAGCTGCTTGAAACAGTAATCCAGTCAATCTCAAACCATTAGGCTATCTGGCCAGCCCTTTCCTGAGGAGATCTGCACAGCCCTCACCCCTGACAAGCAGCCTCAAGGGAATGGTTCTTGGACCTTTTTCTCAGACTTGTGGACTTGCCAACAGGATCAAGCTGGCCCCACAGGTAGCCAACCATGTGGCACCAGTTTGAGGCAAGCTCACAAAAGTCAAAACCACAGTGCCTAACTGATTCCTGGGGGATCCCCTGGGCCCAGAGACCTCTACTAGGCATCCTCTGAGCTGTTCCCTGGACACCTCTGATAACATTCTTTCCTCCCTGGGCTTCCATAGGTAGAGAGGATGTTCTCATGTACATTTAATCAAACAACTAGCATTTATTAGACACCCTGCTTTGTGCTAAGTCCTGGGGACTCAAAGTTGAAAATAAAACAGATTCTGATCTCAAGGAGTTTAGTAGAGAGAGGGACTACACCTGTGATTTCACTGGCATAAGGAACCGCTGAAGCAGGAAACTCCCTCTTCCAACAAACACTGGTTGGCTCTTTCTCTGCCACACAAAGTCTTAGAGTCGCCTAAGGCAGTGGGAGGCTAAGTGACTTGCATGCAGCCAGGATGTGTCAGAGGTAGATGATGAGCTCACATCTTCCCAGCTCTAAGGCCCACCCCTCTATTCACTAGGCCACACTGCTTCTTGAGGACTTGAAATTCAATCTATGCCCACAAACATGTAAGCAAAGTCAAAGGCCATAGTTTCCAGTTCTTCTTTAGCTCCCAAAGCACCTCATACAGTGCTGGGTACACAGCAAGCACTTAATTAGTGCTTTCCTTCAACCTGCATAGCCAATAAGCTGCCAGGCTCTGCCACTCTGATGCTACACCTATAGTATGTCCCTGATTTTTCACCTTTTCCCTAGTTACATCACTGTCACCGAGTTTAGACCCTGATCACCTCTTTTCTGGACTATTGCAATAGCTTCCTATTTGGACCCTGCCTTTAGAGTCTAGGTTCTCCCATCTCTGGTCCATTCTCCACACAGTGGCCAAATAGATATTCTAAAGCACAACGTAACCATGTTACCATGTTACTCCCCTACTTGAATGGTTCCCTTTCACCTCCAGGTGATCTGCTTGGCACTGAAAACCCTTCACAGCCTCTCTGTCTTCACAGACTGATTTCACACTCCTCTCCATCCTGTGCCCTTTGCTATCATTGCTATTACCTCTCCATGAATTCCATCTCCCACCTCCACTACTTGGCACAGGCCTCCCTCCATGTCTACAGTATCTCCCACCTACCCTTTCCTTCTGTCTCTTAGAATCCCAGGATCCTTCCAAAACTCAGCTCAGGGGCCACCTCCTACATGAGGCCTTTCCTGATTACCACTCCTCTCCCCCCGACACACACACACACACATACAAGTTGTTAGTGGTCTCCATATATACACACACACATCAGTTGTCAATAGTCTCCATACACACACATACACAATTTTTTTTTACTTTGTATATATCTTGCATCTACTCATCTTTGTACATGCTACACACCCCTAGCAGGACATAATGTCCTTAAGGAAAAGTCTTCTTTCATTTTTGCCTTTGTATTTCCAGGGCCTGCCACAATGCCTTGCATACAGTAAATGCTTAATAAATGCCAGTTGAAATAAGCTGAATTGGGCCACATTTTTACCTAAGAAAACAATCCTTGCTTAATCTTTAAGAATATATATAGTAGTGATAAAAAAACGTCATCTCCTATTTTAGAAGTGGGACCCATGCCTTCCAACTCCCAGGTCCCCAAGTGAGCCTCAGCATTTCTGCCCTTTGAAATACAACTATAGCATCTATTACTTCTGGTGGCAGGCTCAAAAAAAAGATAATAAATTAAATTATGTCCTGAAGTGACAAATTAATTACTAATTACACAATTACTTTATTATTTAGGTGCTAATCAGAAAAGTACTTTAAGCAATTTCCAGTTTTCGGGAAAATAATGGTTTGACTCTCGATTATTTACTGAATTAGGTGCTCCTTTGCCAGATGCACTTCCTGGCTTAATTCTTTTTCTACAAGTGCCCTATAATTAATAGTGCAGGTTAGTAATAGGTTGGCCTCTCTTGGAAGTAATTCACAGGCCTAAAACAAGGCTGAGGCTTTTCAGGTATTTTATGAGCGATAAAGAAATAATTGGGTTTGTTTCCGACCAGCTGGTCTTCAAAGAAAACACCAAAGGAGAACGAATTTTGTAGTTGTAATTTTTCACTGGCCTTTCATTTTAGAAAAATTATTTCCATCAAAGAATACCTTTTGTCAAACAAGCTAGCTCTTTCGATTAGAATACTGGGGTTTGGAAATTTCTCCTCAAATCATGGGAAGGAGTAGAAGAGTCCTCAGGGGCTGAGGCGGTCATATCCTGTTTTCAGGTAGGACAGTAGTTTATCATTTCACCTTGAGAGACACTTATTCTGTCCCTGTAGGTAGTGTGTAGGCTTTCTTCGAGCACTAATGGTATCTTACTACTCTATGTCCCCTGTAGTACTGAGCACGTGGCCATGAATATGATTAATATTTGTTCATCAATTGGCTCCAAGAGACCTAAGAGGAAAGGAATTAATACTTCCTCTGTTTCTTCCAATTAGAAAGTCCTTCCTTGAGTCTAACCTAACACCCATTTCTACTTTTATAATTTCTTTCTATTTTTTTTCCTCATCTTACCTTATTTAGGGAAAGGGAACAAGGGTCAACAAATTTAAAGTTAAGGAAGCATGGTCAAGGCTCAACAAGCAGAGACTCATCACTAAACCATAAATTAGAGTGGAATGAACCTTGAGATCATCAGATTCTTCTACACCAGGGGTGGGGAACCTGTAGCCTCCAGGCCACATGTGGCCTTTGGTCCTTGGGTGCAGCCTTTTGACTGAGTCCAAGTTTTACTGAACAAATACTTTTATTAAAGGGATTTGTTCTGTGAAGTTTGGATTCAGTCAAAGGGCCACACTTGAGGATCTGGAGGGTCACATGTGACCTCGAGGCCGCAGGTTCCCCACCCTTGTTCTAGACCAATGGTCCTCAAATTTATTTGCTCATGACACAATATTCTTTGCCATGAGAGACTATAGCATACTGAATACTGAAGCTGGCAACACCAGAGAAGAGCAGGGAGATTCAACCAAGCATAGTTTCCTTTCAATAAGAGCATACATTTTTGTTGTTCTTTGAGTGTTGAAAGCATGTTTTGAGGTTGGTATGTATGAGCAATAAACAAGTTTTGTTTATTCTCTAAATGCTACATTTACCATACTGTGTAAGTACAACTTACATTAAAATTATTTATACGTTTTCTTTCATCTACAATAACATAACATTTCAATTTTATAGCCCACCTACTAAAACTCTCAGGCCACCAAAATATAACAGAGAACCTTACAGAACTCCTGATCTAGACCCACCCTCTCATTTTACAAATGAAAAAACTGAGTCCCAGAAAGAGCAAGTGACTTGTCCAAAGTCACACAAGTAGCAAATAAAACGTAAGTTCCAGCGGAATATAAGCACTTCAAGGACAAGGGCTGTTTCATTTTTGTCTTTGTATTTCCTATGCCTTGCATGAAAAAGATAATTAATAAATGTTTATTTGTGGGACTGAAGTCACAGAATGGGGATTTCAATCAATCAGCATTTATTAAGCACCTACTATGTGTCAGACATTATATTAAGAGCTGGATTTGAACTCAGATGTTCTGATTTTGAGTACAGTGAATTTCCACTATAACACACTACCTTATAACACAGTACCTGTGGTCTACTTTAATAGAAGGTAATTTCCTGGAAGACAGGGGCCGTTTCAGTTTTGTCTTTGCATTGTCAACACCTAATAATGTACCTGGCACATAGTAGGTGCTTAATAAATATATAATATTTAATATAATATATGCATATGGTTAATATAACATGACATTATATAATAATATATGCTTGTTTGCTTGATTGATTGCAAAGCACTGTACTGGGCACTGTTGAAGGGAGGATACCAAAAAAACCATCAAAAACCCAGTCCCTGCCTTTGAGGAGTTTATAATGTAACTGGGAAGAGACGTTGCACACAGCAGATGAAATGGCTTTAGTACTCTTGGCATTGGCATACATTATATGATTCTTTTAGTAGCAGATTTACCTTCCTAATTATGTTTTGCTTGAGCTAATATTAAAATGAATTTTCATTCCCTGAACACACAGCAGCTGGTAGCAGGGGGAGATGACTCAAGAGCATGCCGAGTGCCAGGGGAAGCCTGGCTGAGATTTAAAATTTGCCGCGAATCAGGCACATGTGAATAACTGAGAACCTCATGCAATTAGTGCTAGAGGCTGGCATCAAGATGCCTGGATCTAGGTGTCATCTCTGACTGCAGGATTAATTCCCTAGAGTTTGGTTCACTAAACTAGAGACCTAGGTTCACCCCTGCTTCAACCTGGCATAGAGATGACATGCCCCTGGAAAGAACAACCTGCAAGATGCCCAGAGTCATCATTCTTCCCAGGATACTCCTGACCTAAACTACAAATCACATCACAGCCCCAGGAGCTCCTCCCACCTACAGTCAGCTCCCAGATTTCCAAGGATCAGAATAGTACACACAGGACCTGTTTCCACAGTTCAAGGGTAAAACATCCTCTTTCTAGTTCAACCAAGGCAACTCCTCTCAAGAGAAGATTCTCATTATCTCTGTCTGTCTCTCTCCCCCTTCCTTTTTCTCTCTTTCCCTCTCTCCCTCCTCCCTCCCTCCCACTCTCTCTCTCTGTCTCTCTCTATCTCTCTCTGTCTGTCTCTCTCTCTCTGTCTGTCTCTCTCTATCTCTCTTTGTCTGTCTCTCTCTCTCTCTCTCTCTCTCTCTCTGTCTCTGTCTCTCTCTCTCTCTCTGTCTCTCTCTCTCTCTCTCTCTGTCTCTCTCTCTCTCTCTCTCTGTCTCTCTCTCTCTCTCTCTCTCTCTCTCACACACACACACACACACACACACACACACACACAGAGTCTCCGGGTACTTGGCAGCTTGACATCCACAAACCTATCTCATGACTTACCCTGGGAAAAACAGAGAAATAACTGAAGTTTCTCTCCTATACCCCTAGTTATCCCTTTCTGCACTTCTCTGTCTTGGTGGTGCCCTCAGGTCTCCCATTCCCCAGATGTCTAGTGTCCTCATTAAACTAAAAGGGAAACTTACTCATCATTAAACCCACTCAAGAGTAAAGTACAAGTGACTGCTGACAATTTAAAAGTTTTATCCCTCCTGAAAACCTTTTTACTTTGACATGGGATCAAAACCTTGGACTCCAAGAATAAAGTTATAAGAATTTCAGGCATCAGAGAACAGAAGGCAATTCCTGGAAGCCCTAATGTCTCACCACATAGGTGGTTGCTCACTTCATCTACACAGAAGAATAGCCTTAGCATCTCATTTCTGTAACAACCAGACACCCCGAGAGGCCTCACCCCAGCTCCAGAACCCCACACCCTTGGCTCCTATCATGAATCACAATGACATTGGGGAGAGTCACAGTGAGACCAAGTGGGTCTAGACTAGACTGGCATTAAGACCTCCCTAAAAGGAATCAGATCTCCAAGGATCAGAATAGTACACACAGGAAGGCCCAAAATAAAGAAGGTACAAGAGAGGGAGGAAAAACAAGGATCCACCTGCAGTATTTGAAGCAAAATCAGTGAAAACAGTATCCCTGAACTGATTAGTGGGGGGATGGGGGATGGGAGAAGGGACACCAGCTACTTACCATTGATGGTGAGATGCACCCAGCTGCCATTGTGGAAGGTGTCGTATTGTTGGTCCAGCATGAGCACTTTGCACTCGTACCAGCCCTGGTCTTCTGAGCGTACCTGCTCCAGCTTAAGGGATGCCTTATCGTGAAGACTGGCCCGGCCTGAAGGGAGTATAAAGGAAGGGATGGTCTGTCAGACATCATCAGGAAAAAGCAGTCATATCATGGGCCCAGCTTGTAATTTCCCACCCCCACCCCCCACCTGCTAAGATACAGGAAGGAGAGAATGGGAAACCCATCTCTCATATCATGCCAAGAAATGGGAAACCCTATGCCAAGGCCCCCAACACAGACACCACCAACAGCAGATGGTGGCGGGTGGAGAAAGAAGTGAAAAAAAAAACTCCAGGCATCCCGCCCCCACCCTAGACCCATGCTGGCCTAGCCCCAGACTTCAGAGGGGAAGTCATCATTCAGAATGCTTGGCAGAGAAAGGGACCTTGGTTCCCTAGACTACATCTCCACTTTTTCCCAGAGTTCCAAGGGGCAAGAAAAGGCTTGACAGATGTAGAATAGAGATTTAGAAGAAGGATGAAAGAAAAGACAGAAAGAAACAAACAGGAAGGATTGAGGGGGTTCCAGCCCAGCAATCTATGATGGAATTTGGAACTGCAATCTATGACAGGATTTAGAACTTTTGATCATTTATTGTCAGGAAACTGAAGCCTGAGGAGTTTAGATGGTTTTCCCAAGAAAATCATCACAGAGGTAGTAGTCAGAATTCAAATTCAGATCTTTTGATTCCAATGCTTTCTCCACTATAGCATACTGCCTTTCTTCTCTGCTGGCCCATCTGAGTCCAGAGCAAACCCTTCTCTTTGCTGTGTCCCTATAACCTACAAACAGCATTCCATTTCTACCTGAGTTGCATAGTAGAGAGAAGAAGAAATTGTCACTGGTCGGGATGCTAAAGTCCCATTCCTAGCTCTGCCACAAAAGCAAGGGTGCTTGGTGATGAAAGTGTCTGTGTATATGAGTCCATAGGCACTGCTACTGAACTCAGAACAAAGAGGAAAGAGGGGAGCTAAACAGAGACCCCATTGGGAGATCCAGTTTTCCCTCAGAAGCTTTTCTCTCTCTGATACCCTGGACTCCTTTTCCTGATAGTAGGGTTATAATAGCTAGACAGGAGCAGTCTAGCTGTCTCATCTTGCCCTGTGCCATTAAAATGACATAGCAGCCCAAAGCTTCCTAGTCTCCATTTCTGCCACCACCAAAGCCATCCCTCAACTCTGGCTATCCCACAGCTTATCCTGATTCCTTCCTCTGGGCTCTTGGCCACACCCCTGCCTCCCTGCCAGCTGATACTGTCACCTGGAATAGGGGCTGCTGCTCTACAGAGGTCCTAAAGAACAAAAGAGACAAAAGTCAGGGAGAACTAACTAGAAAGAGCAGAATACTTGGGGAAAGGCTTTGGAATTTAGGATTTAGAAGTCAAAAATCCAGAAGCCTGTAGCCAGGCAAAGTCTTCTCGTATTTTACTAGCCTCCTTTCCTCCAAACCCCGCAAAATGCACGAGCATACATACACGCACACACACAAATAGCCCTGGCAGGCGGGTGGCTGGCTGGCAGTGAGTCACAGACAGGGAGGCCACTGCTGGCGGGAATAATTGCAGAGCATGATGAAAACGGGGCCAGGAGGAGTGGAAGATGTATCAGGAGGGGCTTCAAGAAGAAGCCCAGGCCTCTGCCAGCAGCTCTGATGCCACAAGGTAGTACAGACAGAGGGGGTTGTTTTCTTTGTCCTTCCTTCTTGAAGAGGACCATGACATCAGGAAGGTGATGCCATGGCTTGCAATTAAATTAGATTAAGTGAGGCAGGGCTGTGCAAAGTCACCAGTCTCACTCTCTCTTCCAGAGCCATCTGGGTCCAGCGGCAAGATTTAGGTCAGGACAACTAGAGATGACCCCAGGTACAGTGGGAGACCTTGGCCTTTTTAAGCTTTCCCAAGTCTCAGTTTGACTGAGGCAATGCCCATTCAGTGACTGAGGCTAGGTAAGAAATGAGGCAAAAAATGGCCTCTTTTACCTAGTCAATCTGAGAGAGGAAGAACCTCGAGGTTTCTGGACAAACCATTTCTAATTTACACTCACTCTGACCTGTCAGAGCCCAAACAATGGGCAAATGAGGCTTGGGCTGGGACCAACTGTTGGCCAATCACTAAGAGCCAGAATGATTTGGGTTTCAGGCATGGTCTTTAAAAAAGAAATCTAGCCCGTTAACCCCAAGTTATCTTGCGGGGTTTCAGCTATCAAAATTTATATTCCTTTGGGCAGAGCACCCGCAAGTAGGAGGACAGTAGACAAATGCTAGACTCACTGGCACGTGCACACACACACACACACACACACACACACACACACACACACTCCAAAATGGAACAAGGCTCCACCTTCTGAACCCAGGGGAAGGGAGTGGGTGAGGCTAGACAAGACGAATTCTACAGCTGCTATTGCTGCTGTAAAACCACCTGGAATCGAGGCGGAGGAGGAGCTCCATCAAAAGGGTCCTTTCTGACTCAACTTCCTCCCTAGATAGAAACCAACTCCTACTCCACTGCCCTGCCTCAGCTCTGTCCCCCTGTGTCACATCTGCCTTTTGCTATCAGTCTCCCCTCTTTCTCTCTCTCTCCCTTCCCACCTCCAGTCCTTCTTGCTTCTCCATCTCTCCATCCAACATCCAAAGGCTGTTCTTGGCAGAAGAACAATGTCATATCCCCAGCATCTGTAGCTCACCCCCTCCTGCCTCCATTCCCACTCATCCCCTCCTATTCAATTAAAACCAACCAGAGCCAAAAGGGAGGAAGAAGACAGACACAAAAATATAGTGAAACAAAAAGCAGGACAGGAATAAATAGAAACCAATAGGGAAAGAAAAAGACAGGACAAGAAGGAACTTCAGACAAACATTGGATTATAAGCTCCTTGAGGGCAGGAATTGTGTTTTGCCTCTTTGTGTATCCTCGGTGTTTAGAAGGCACAGTGTCTCGAAGAACATAGTAAGCACTTAATAAATGCTTATTGACTGAAAGCTGAGAGCTGAGGAGGCCAGGGAGCTGTCAGACTCAGAGGCTTTTGAGAGAAGGGAAAACTAATGGAATGATGAATGGAACTTGGGGCTCAAAGGAAGATGTCGTTTTGTGAGGCCCTGGTCCTGCTGGAAAACACTTCCTCCTCCCCACCATCACCATCACTAACATGCATATGCCACCTTTCAATTCATTAAGTGCCTCTCTCACAATGGCAGTCTGGTGAATGGAGATTGAGTTGCGGATAGTAGTCTATCCTTTCTTGGAAGACAGGATATTCCTGAGGAGTGGGAGTTAACCCTTTGGGGGTGGAAGATTGTTCCTGGGGTGAGTGGCCCTGGATGAGGGTATGTTAGGGAGATGAGAGGATCTACACTGAGGTAGGAAGCACAAGAGTTTTTATATCCATCTGGGAAACTGAGGCCAAGTGACTTCAATGAATCAATAAACCAATGATTTGCCAGGCACTTTGCTAAACACCAGGGATACAAAAAGAGGCAAAAGAGTCCCTGCCCTCAAAGAGTGCACAATCTAATGGGGGAGATGACAAACAACCATGTACAAACAAGCTATATATTGGATAACTAGAAATAATTAATGGAGGAAAAGTGACAGAATAAAGAGGGGTTGGAAAAGGCTTCCTGTGGAAGATGCAATTTTATCTGGGACTCAAAGGAAGGTCACGCAGCAAGTTGATGGTAGCTTTGGGATTTGAACCAAGGCACCCTAGTACTTTCCATGGACAAGGGTAATACCCTCACCACCATCACCACTACAGCCTTACCTGCATACTCAGGGTCCACGTGAGGGGGATAGTAGCCAAACTTGATGAATATGGGGATAGGAACCCCAAACTTGAACCATTCGACCACGTAGGGGGGAGGTTGTCCCGTCACAGGGTGGATCACATCGCATCTCAGAATAACGCCCTCGCCAGCCCTCGCAGTCACAAACTCAGGCTCCTCCCGAAGGCCGTGGGCACCTAGTAGCCACAAGATGGTTTAAACAGGTAATGAGGGTAGGGAAGAACTCTCCACCCCCAGAGAAAGGCTGCTGTCTCTTCACTTGTCTGTATTATCTGTCCCTCATGCTCAGAACGCTCTGCCCCCTCAGTCCCATCTCTGGATTCCCTTGGTTTCTTTCATGACCTAGCTCAAATCCCAACTTCTCCAAGTCTTTTCATGTCCCCCAGAAGCTAATGCCTTCCCCTCTCAGATTACCTTGATCTACTCTGAGTCTATTTTATATGTACTTAGTTATTTACATGTTGTTTTCCTCATTAGAATGTAAACTCCTGGAGGACTGGGGCTATTTTTGCTTTTCTTTGCATCCCCAGTGCCTACTTAGCACAGTGCTTGGCACATGGTCAGTATTTAATTAATGCTGACTGACTGACAGATCCTCTAGGCTACCTAACATACCCTCATCTGAGGCCACTCACCTCAGCAACAATCTTCCACCCTCAAAGGGTTAACTCCCACTCCTCAGTAATATCCTATCTTCCAAGAAAGGATAGACAACTGTCCTCAACTTGATCTCCATTCACCAGACTAATATTCCTTCCCCAGAAGACTAGAACACTGGAATACCTATTCCAAGACAGAAAACCACCTTTTCCAAAGGATTTCCACTCCAGGAGATGAGCTCCCATCCCCCAGATCCATTAATCCTGATGTCTGCGTCTTCCCCTTGCCTATGGAAACCCTAAAACATCCCAGACTTGGGGGGAAGGGGGAGCTAAAGAGACAGTAGCTCACTAAAAGCCAGAATTTCCCTGTCTGTATAAAGTGAATTGGGGTTATAAGCACCTCTCTGCCCTGTCTGTCCTACTCTCCTTCACAACACACACACACACACACACACACACACACACACACACACACAAAAGGACTCCCGCCCCCTCACTGTGGAGCCCCCTTGCCAGCTGTAGCTAGCTATTATACACACATTTCCATCTAAGGCTCCACAATCAGAGTTTAGAACCAAAACTGCAGACACAACCACCCTCCCACCCTCATCTGGGCACTGACAGATGCTAGCACCCAAAAAAAAGGGACTCTGGGAAGGACTAGGGGAATCCCTGACAAAGCAGAGGCGGTTTAGGGCACCACTGGTGAAATAAGCTAATTGGCCAGTCTATCTCCTGCCCACCCCCACTCTCTCCATTCCCCTCTGGCTGCCGCAGAATGGGGAGGGCTGGTTGGTGGGAGGGAGCTCATTCTCATCTGATCATCCGATTTCTAATCCAGAGGTTCTTAACCTTTTTGTGTCATGGACCCCTTTGGAAGTCTGGTGAAATCCATGGAACCCTCTCAGATGTTTTTAGATGTATAAAATATACAAAGGAAACTAATTACATTTAATTTTTTTTTCATTTCCAATCCAAGTTCATAGACTTTTAGAAATCTAAGAATCCCTTCCCTAATCTATCCTTGACCATTGATGATTTACTGGACTCCACCACTGGGATGGCAGAGAAATGGAAAGGGAAGAGAGACCTGTGGGGCTAACCTCACTATACCTTGTTGTTCCACTGATAGAAATAATTATTTCAGTGCTGAAGGGAAATTAAGCAATCATCTGGATTTTTAGACTCCCAACTATGGCTGACTATGGAAGGGGGCAGCCCTTATTCAAATTGCTGGGAGACAAAATACTCTTACATACCCCCCTCACCAAGATGGAAAAAGCAAAAGAATTCAATTAACCCATGCACTACCAAACTGCCACAGATTCCTGCTACTCCACAATACTCTCCCAAATCCCTTGAGCAAGGCTAAAATCTTTTAACACCTCCATCCCCACTGCCCCCTGAAAAAATCTGTCTACTCTTGTTCTAAACTTCCTTCTAGCAAGGTCACAAGGTCACCTTGCTCAGTAGAGGTCCTTATAGGAGAGGGAAAATGTAGGAGTCCCTCCCCAAATGCTATTAGCTCCCCATCACTGGTCCAAATGGCCCACATCTCCACAAGCTTCAACCTTACCATGCCAACATTGCCAACATTGCCAACATTGCCTTAGTACCCCAAGATTATCACCCACCCATCCCCCAACTCTTATGGGGAAACAGGGGGAAGAAATATGGGGCTTTTCCCTGTGCTGAGCTAGCAGTCCCAAAATATTTGTTGCTTGACCCTTTGATATGTGAGTGCTGTCTCCCTCTGCTCCCCCCTCCCAGCACACTCCCACTGCAGTTGTGGGGCCTGGTGCTGGGGAGGGAGCCCAGGAGGAGAGCAGCATCCTGACTCTCTGCAACTTGCTGAAGGAGGAGGAGGCAAACCCTTCTAGAAGCTGATTGGCTGCAGGTGACATCACTGTTTTCTAGAGAAGGAGCTAAGATCACTGGATATTTTTGGAGCAGAGCAGAGCGCTGCACTCACCTGCTAGTGGCCCCAGCAGGTTCTCCAGCCCCCTCCCCCAATCCCAATCCATGTTGCACCTCTAGCCCCTCTGTGAAAGAATGGAAAGGTGTAGAGCTGCAGCAACTCCCTCCTCCCCAGTCAGAGAATTTAGGCAAGGGCTAGGCATTTCAGGGAGGATAGAGAATCTCCTTCTTCCCTCTCTCAACCCCCTGATTCCCAAGGTGAGGAATTGGGGGAAGGGAGCCCAATAAAGGGAGAGCAAGCATCTCAAGGGACACTGAGGCATGGGTATTTGTAGAACCTCAGCAAGGATGTATGCATGCACACAGAGATGTTTGTGTCTATCTCTGGAGTATGGATCTGCAAGGAAAACACGATGAGAAAGCAGAGTAAGGACAGAGAGCCACTCCAAAGCAGGGGGCTGGGTGCATTGCAATTTGCCCAGAAAGGAGGGTATGCCTTGGGTGGATGGAGCCTCTTGCTGTACGGTGAAACAAAGAAAAGACCCCAGAAAATAATTTAACAACGATGGGGTGATGGTTAGCCTTCTCTGCTGAAGTCTTTTTTGTGAAGCCCCACTCAGGAATGTAGGACTTGGGTAGGAAACATTCAGGAGACAGATTGGGGAAAGGGCTGTATTGGCTTGGGGACCCACTCCTGGTTTGGCTGTTCTCACAGCTCTGGCTGCTCATTTGCACCTCTCTTTGCCTGATTTTCACTGCATTACCAATGAAGCTGTTGGTTTCACACCTTCTCTGGCTGGAGAAAGCTTCTGGGCTTCCAGCTGCCTCCTAGCCAGCCCCCAGAAAGCAGAGAACCACTCCCTGACCTCTTTCTTTACCATCCTCCTTATTCTAGCAACTGACACCGGGCATTGCTGGCATATAGGAAGAGAGCTACATAGCCACCAGGCTGGCATTGCTCCCACTTCTGACCCACTCACAACCCAGAGCTCACCTACCAAATGGAAAATTAGGAGGGGGAGCCCTGAGAATGGAGCCAGAGAACCTCTCATGGCTCAGCTTTTGGCTTTTAACACCTTAGATACCAGGAAAGGAAAAAGCCAGGTTGGGTCCAGATTGTTATCACTCAAACTTCCCTTTCCAGCACCCTCTTTTCTTTGTCTTCTAGAAAGAACAATCCAACTAGCAATATTAAATTCTACTGGATATGATACTTTGTATCCAAAGCTTATGGCACTGATGGTATTTGGGTTGAGCCCCAAATGTTTCTCTCCACTCCATATGGTTTGGGGAGAGGCACCACCACACTTCCTGGTCCATTTTTCCTTTCCCCAGATGCCGCCCATGACGTGAGTTCTCATGACACTGGTGTTCCCACTTGATAGAATTACAGAGTCAAAACTGAGAGGAACTTTAATGACCATCCTAGCCTCAGGGTGGTTACTTGGCTTACCCAAGGTCACACAGCTAGTTAGTGATAGAGTCCAGACTCCAACTCATGATTTCTGATTACAGGTCACTTACTGCTTTTTCCATACAAGTTGCTCCCTCTTAGAAGGGATTAGGACATATGTGTGTTGGGGGAGGGGGGAAGAGGAGGAAAGAGTATATGATCAAAGCTAATGAACAAAACAGAGATGAAATTGCCTAGAAATTAGGTAGGGGATTCAGAGCCCCTGTCCCAGCGGGGAACTGCCTTCACACTCTTGTATCCCAAAATATTTATCTATCTTTTTTTTCCTTTATAGCACCAAATACGTACACACACACACACACACACACACACACACACACACACACACGAACACACACATACACACCAACAGAGGAAACAGTCTTCTCTCTCTCTTTCTCACAGCTCCCACTGTCTTGGAGCCTATCCTTCTCCTCCTTCGGAACCTAGTCTAAAAAAAATTTATTTTCAGCAAATTTCAACCTCAAACACATCCCTCTGTTTCCCTATAACTCTTCCTGCTCCCTAAACGGTTGAGGGACAGCTCCAGATTTAGATTCCCAGCCTCCATTTCCCTTCCTCGGCTCAGCTAAACACAATGAAAGAGGTAAGACTTGTGGGCACTTACCCACACATTCTCTAGATTGTCTAGGAAGCCTAGAAAGAGGATATAAAAACAAGAAAGTCATGGAGGAATGGGCCATGAAAGAAAGAATTTAGAGGTATGGAGACAGAGACCCAGTAAAAGCATACAGCACAAAAAGAGACCACATCTCCCCTGACCCTTATCATAGTATTTATAGTATGCACTTAATAAATGTTTGATGAGTGAATAAATGAATGAATGAATGAATGAATCCATTAAGAGACTCAGAGAGACAGTGACAATGCAAAAGAAAGAGAAGTCAGTAACGGAAACATAGAAACCAAAACCCATAGGGGATCACACACAACTGCCCAAGTCAGGAATGGAAAAGAAAGATTTTGACTCAATTCAACAAACATTTATTAAGGGCTTGCTGTATACAAGATACTGTGCTAGGCTATAGAAATACAATTTAGGAAAAAATGATCCTTACCCTCAAGGAACTTACAGTCTAATGGGGAAAGGTGGGACTACATTGGTAGACCAGATTACTGAGGACTCCTGAAGCCAAAGCTAATTAGAAAAGAGGATGATTCTTGGATGGCTCTGATAAGGAAATGGGAAATAGCCAGTAAAGTAGAGGAAAGATCTCTTGTGTGTAAGAAAAAATCTGTCCACTGTCCCCTCCATCACAGGAACATAGCAAAAGAGGTCAGGAAATTTGGTGGGCCCTCACATACCTCCCTACTGAATAACTAACTCATAAGTTTAGGGGTTGGGGGGGAGTGAAGAACGCTGCAAATTATATTTACTTCTTTCTTTTTTTGAGAGGGAGGGAACAATAGTGGCTTTGGACAATTTGCTTAGTGAGCCAGCACCATAGGATTTACACAGACAGTTTTAGAATGGTTATACTACCCTTCTGAGATCTGGCTGACCTTTTGGGTGGCCCATGAGGTACAAATCTCAAACTCTCAAGGCCAGGTGGTAATCAGCAGGCAGCTAGGCCAAAGGCTGTAGTTGGCATCCCCTGGTCAACACGAAATAATCACACACCCACCAGAGGCTGGCACAGCCTCCACCTCCAACCTGGAGCTTCCCTGCCAAGTACAGAATCAGAGGTTGGGAGGATCCCAGAGAATGAGGCCACAGACTTGCCAGTCCCCTAGTCCTCCAGCTTTGGCCTTTAATGCCACAGATATTGGGGAAGATAGATGGGGAAAGACAACCAGGACAGATGGGGGCCTTTTATTGTTACTCAAACTTTTTTCCCTATAATCTCATGATGTTGAACCCTAGACTAGCCAACCAAAGGCAAAATCATTTATTACAGAATAGGGAGTAGAAGAGAGAAGGGGTCCACACAACCTCATATACCCCAGGGGTAGTGAGATGGGAAGTGGATCTGGAGTCACAAAATAAAAACTCTACAGCTGGAAGTAACCTTGGAAGTCATCAGGTCTAACCACATCATTTTAAGGATAAGAAAACTAAGACCTAGAGGCTTAAGTAATTTGCCCAAGGTCATAAAGGCAACAGGGCTGGAATACAAATCCCTGATCTGTCACTTCTCACTTCTGCAACCCTTGGGCAAGCACTAGGCTTGTTTCCAAATCTATCAAATGAGGGGATTGGACCAAATGACCACTAAGGTCCATTCTGACTCTAAAGCTATGACAATATGATCCTTCCTTAGATAGGTCTACATCATAGGACACTATTTCCCAATCTCACTGGCAAGACCTCTCTAGTTCATGACCTAATCCAGCAAGGGGAGTAGAGAATGGGACTCCCATTGAGGAGAGTGAAATGTGCTCATTGGCCTTCACTCTGTGCTTTTCAAGCAGAAGAGGGAGCAATGGTGGCCTAGATCCTTAGGCACTCTGCCTTATTACCTGGCATCTGAGAAGGTAGTCTGGTTTACTTTGAGAAAGATGTTGCACTGGCATGGGCTAGACATTCACCAGCAGTGGTCCTCATCAGCACCCTCCATTACCCATTTGCTAAGCACTCAAGTCTCATAATACAAGGGACAAGCTGCCACCACTACCACGTCCACCTTTCGGTCCTAAATAGAACTCCTTCTGACTCTGCCACCCTTTGTTGCCACAATTTAGTCAGCATCATGATACCTACCACTAGGGAGACACTTCAAGAACCTATGGGGAGAAAGTCAACCAAAGGTCTGGAGAGGAATAGCACCCTCACCAAAGTTAATATGACCCTAAAAGGGGCCATAGAAGGAAGGGAGAAGAACCCATGTCCCAATTTAATGAGATAGGTGTGCTGCCCACACTTGTACTTCCACAAAACAGGTGGGATGGATGGCACCTTAATCTTTTGTTTCTCTCCAAGCTGAACCTCCCCCTTATCCCTCCAACATCAAAGGCAAGTGGTCTCTCCTTCTCCAAAAGACCTTCAGGAAAAATCTTGCTGTAAGGCACCCCTCCTGGCCTTATCCTCCGAGCTCCTTCACCCTGCTGGTTCTTACCCTGACCTACAGCACCTCCAACATCTCAGACTGGGGCTATGTCACCCAAACCCCACCAGGTCTCCCCAGGTAGAGGGAAACTTTCCGGCCAGCAGAGCAGCAGGGGATTCAGGAGGCTGAGAGTCAGAAAGCTCCCTTCCTCTGCCAATGGGTGTACCTCTTCCCTCAGCCACCTCCCGATTCCCCACTGCAGCCCATGAGGCAGGGATATATTAGCAACTTTAATTTGCTCTCTACTAGATTATATCTCCAGGAGCCCTTTCCCCGCAGACCCGCTGACAGGAAGGAAGTCAGTAATTCAATCTCGGATCTTCGTTAATGGCTTCTCAGCAGAAAAGCAAAACCACGCTTGCCCACACCCAAGAATTCCTCTCTTCCCCAAAGTGCACTCAGGTTCAGGAACCCCCACACAGACATCCAAAAGCATAGGTACAATGATCCTTAGGCCCTGGCTTAAGACAAAAGGGACAGGGGTGCCTTCTGGGACCTGGAAAAGTACTATAGTCATGCCCCTCTTCTTGTCAATGCTCAGGTTGGTAGAAGGGAGGCAAACCTTATGGATGGCATATTCCTATGGAAGTTCGAAATACAAATACAGTATTTACTCACCTATAAAACTCTGGCTCTTTCTCTACTTTGAAGCTAGAAAATGAGGACAGTCACTCACCTTGTGCAGCATATCAAGGGGAGGCTGAGGTACAACTTGTATGCAACATGGTCTCATGTATATATAATATTTCTCATCCCAGGAGAGACCAATGAAGGAGTTTGGGGGAGGGGGGAAAGAAGAGAGAAGACTATCTCAGAGTGGATTTTTCCCCATGACCCACTCCTCTCAAGGCTGACAAGAGTCTCCCTCCCATCACTATCCCTCACAGGATTCTTTCCCTGAGTTCCTCACAGAGGCCCCTGGCCCCCACCCTATCCACCAGTCTCCTGCTTGTTCATGCGAAAAAGCAAAAGAGCAGAAGATTCAGAAAGAAAAAATAGGTCAGTTGCCTCTAGCAGGCAGGGTCTGTGCCCATGGGCAGTGCCCTGGAGGAGACCAGGGCATGAGTAGTTTCCTCCCTTCCCTCCATCCCCTGCCATCATCCCAACCAAAGACCTACCTCCTCCCCCTGGGTTCCATTGGAGAAGGAAAAAGATTTTTCCAAAGTGTCCCTATGAGCTTCTTCCCTGGCTGCCCGCCACCCCACCCCCTGACCACCCTTACTGCCTTTCCACAAACTGGACACCCTAGATACTTTCAGTCAAGCCACTAGCCACACTACCTACCAGTCCCATCCCTCAGAGTATGCCCACTCCCAAACTGTCTAAAACTATGCCTGTTCCCTCTACAAAGGGTAGGCCAAGTGCCAAAAGAGTGCATTTATTGGGGCTCTAAAATCAGTCCTTAGATCATCCTCTCCAACTGAAGCTAACCATATTTTTCCCCTCTCCCCTCACCCTATTTCTCTGCCTACCACCATCCCTATCTAACCCCTCCTTCTCTTCTTCCTCTTCCTCCTCCTCCACACACACACACACACACACACACACACACACACACACACACAATTGGGGATTCTCACCAATTAGAGCTCTCTTCACTAATCAGATCCAGTAGCCCTAATGAGCTGCCCAGACTACACTCAGAAGCACATGGAGAATAAGCCTTATTCTACCATCACCCAGGCCTTGTGCAGACACTGTGGTGGCCATGGATTTGGGGGGAGGGGAGTTGGAGGGCCAGAGAGGGGGAAGAATGATGATAATATCTCTTGGAGCAGGGTAGGGATATGGGAGAGCCTGAGGCCAGTGGGAAGGGGGAGAGGAAGATGGAAGAGAAAGAAGGGAACAACATGATGAATTTCAAGGCACAGCTTCCCATTCCCATGCATCTCACCAAGCAATGGAGAATAGCTATGATTAGGAAAAGGGAATGCAGATGTAGACAACATAGAGAGAAAGGAGTCATGAAGCGGGCAAGCACAGGGAAAAAAGAAGCAAGCTCTCAGCATGATGGCACTGGGAACACTCATATAGGGAGAAGGTGGGCATTGGGAGGGAAGAGGAAGGGATGGCTCGAGGAGGCAAGCAGGAATAAGCATGGAAGCCAGGGGAAAAATAAGCCTAAGCAGAGCAGGAAGGAATAGGAAAAGTACTGAAAGAGAAGGAATGGGGAGGTATGGAAACTCAAGAGGATGCTGAGTCTCAGAATCACCCTACCTGGGCAGCTACAGCACCTCGGGTAACTGGATCCAGTGTTGCTATCTCAGAGTTGTAAACATGAAACCATCTAGGTCCTAGGACCCAGTAATTCCCCAGACTAGCCATGTGTCACACAACATGCTGGCAGCTGAAAGCTGATGCCTCCCAGTGCCCCCTGGGCAACCCTTTTCAAATCTTCCCTCTCCCCAACATCTTTCCGGGCACAAGCTAGTGGACAGACCCACCTTCCTGCAGCACATATCCACCTTGGTCATTTCCCAAACCAAGTCCTGCACAAAAGTATTCTCCCCCCAGGGATCCTGCAGCCTTGCAGACCCTTCTAACCACCCCAAAGAAGAGGCAGAGAGACAAAGAAATATCCTTCTTCACTCTGCAAGAAGGGAAACTATCTGCTATAGATCAGTAGGAGTATACTTGAGTGAAAGCAAGGAGATGGGAAGAATGAGGGCCTGGAAGACATGGAGAGCTAGGGAACTGCAGTGATCATAACCAAAGAACCTAGGCAGGGGCAAGGGAGGAGGGGTGAGGAGGGAAAGTATGAAGGCTTCCAGTTCCACCAGCCAGGAAAGAGAATACCTGCCTATTGACCTACATTTCTTTAAGCTACCCTTCAATAACCACAGACTGCTTTAGACTCATAGAATCTAGGTTGTAGAAGGCTACTTCACTGCAGAACAGCTGACCGAGACCCTCAGTACATTGACCTTCACAATCCCCTGTTCAAGGAGGTGAGATAAGAGGTCTGTCTGAAGCCCTGGCCTGACCCTCTGGCCACTAATAGTGCCCATAATAACTAGGACACCAGCTCACACCTTCATCCAGCCCTTGGTGCCTCACTTTGTTCCTGGACACCATTTCTTTCAGTGGCAGCTATCAGTCATTCAGTTAATAAAGAGTTATGAAGCACCTACTATGTGTCAGGCAAAAGACAGTCCCTGCCCCCAAAGGAGCTCACAATCTAATGCATCCACCCTGAGTAAGAGTCATAGGTCATGGTTTCTGGGTAAGTGTAGTTGTTTATATGAAAGGCTGCCTCTTCCTCTGGTTACCATTTCTGAAATGTTTTGCATGACTTCACATGTACAATGGGTATCATAACATTTGCCTACTCAATGGGTGGGGAAGGGTCTAGAGGAGGGAGAATTCACAACTCAAAATTTTTAAAAATGAATGCTAAAAAATAAAGCATTTATGATTTCCCTCAGTTATGTGGAAGAAAGACTAAAATAATTCTTCACAAATCAAGGGGACAACTAGGGCCAATAGGTAGAAATTTCGGAGAAACACATATAGGCAGAAAACAAGTAAGAATCATCCTGAAACCTTTAAGCTATCTAAGAATACTTCATGAGTTAGTGAGCTCCTTTTTGCTGCTGCTATACCAGGGGCTGGATGAACTGAGATATTGTAGTGAAGATTCATAATTTGGGTAGGCATTTGGACTTAAGGACCTCCAAGGTGCCAATTCTGATATTCTGATTTCCAACAACCATGACACACGTCCTTGATAGTGCTTAACACAGTGCCTGGCACATAGTAAGAGCTTAATAAATGCTTATTGACTGACATTGACTGGATCCAGCCTCTTCAAAGCAAATTGGCCATTTCCCCAGGATTGCAGGCCTCTAAGCAGATTTTTCCAAGGCTACAGGGACAAGAGGCTGCATAGCACAATGGAAAAAGCATGAATTTGGAGTCAAGAAACTTGGTTCAATTAACCTGTGTGATCACAATCAAGTCACTGAACCTTTCTTGGTCTTAGCTTCATCATCTATAAAATGGAGAAGTTGCTCTTTGAGGTTCCTTCCAGCTCTAAAGCCTACTGGGGTTACCTCTCCAACTCCCACATGCAAAATTCTTAAGGTAAAGTTCCATCCACATGTAAACTTTCCCCTTTGTAAATTCCAAGTTGCTTTTTGGGTGAGACCAAACTTTGCCTCCCTTAAGACTATGCCCTCCTCTACTTTTCTGCTGAAGTTTAATAACTAGAGCATCCCTGGTATTAGTCATCTTAATCCCACATCTGATCTTGATCCCTGATGTCAGCTTGCAGAGAATTCTGGAAAAGTCATGTCTGCCTTTGGGGAGTCACGGAATAGAGAGCATTCTGTAAGTACATTCACACATAAGAGATACACTCAGACCCAGACATACACATAGAGACACACTTATAGACACACAGACATACTCCCACACATGGACTCACTCTCATACACTGGCAGATCTCTCCCAGCCCCATCCAACCCTCTCCCCTCCCTCTAAGGAGCTATGAGACAATGAACAGTTCTCCTCATCTGCTTTCTGCCAGGAGGGCAAGAGAAGTGGCAGCCCTGTATGTCCTTCACACGACCCTTTCCAAGCTCTGACAGGGCTCTGGCTCTTCAGCCCCTTCAATGGAATTTAAGCAACTCTAATGCCCAAGCTCGTTCCCCATGGATACCTGGGAAGCAGAGTCCCAAAAGAAGTTCCCCAGCCTATCATAATCTAAGAGGTTCTTAGCACTTTTCCAACACTTGACAGTGACACCAAAATTGCTCCAAATTTTTTGATTAATATACACTGAATTCCAAAGTACGTCGTCTATGGAAGAAGGTAGTAAATGAAGGCAAATGCAAGTAAGGGCTCCAGGAACCCAGAGACACCTCATGCTATAAAAGTGCCCTCAGAGGTCAACAAAACTAGCCCCCTTCTTCCAGGCAAGTTGATACATTAAGCCATTTAAAACAGATGGGCATTTCTTCATACCTTAAAGAAAAAAATGAATAACTTTCTTGGGGAAGCCCAGCCCTGTGACAAACAATTCCTCACTATTTGGAAGTTCTTAATGTCTAACCATTCTCTCTCTTGCTGTAGTGAAAAATCCACTTTCCCCTATTCAATGCTTAAATCAATTGGTAGAACAGCAGTTTTTCCCTTCATAAAACCTCTCCCCGGCACCCTACCTCCAAGGTCTGAATATTTCTTAGTCCTCTCTCAGTCTCTCTTTCCTAGGGTGAATTGGGTTAATTCTGTTATTTCTTTTGCCCTCTCACTAACTGTCCCAAAGCAGTAAACTAGACTAAATTTGATAAGGGTAATTGAAAGTGGGCAAGGAAATGGGAGAAAAACTGGCAGGGAAGATGCCAGGAAGCCTAGGATGTTCAAACACACACCCTACTCAGACCTAACGTCTTCCCTCTCTGCAGTCTTTCACCTCGTGACTCAGTTTCCTCACTTAAAAAGAGTTGTGAGACCCTTCCGTAGCAATGTACTATTCAATTCCTTCCTACATTCTTTCCCCTATCATCCTCCAGAGCCCCTCCTTCTCCAAAAAAGGCCGGCGGGGGGGTGGGGCGGCCAGGGCTGGGGGGCGGCACTTCATTTCAGGTCCCAACACCGCCCCAGTTTTGTGCGTTTTCTGCAAAGGGCGCCTCCTGCTGGTCTGTTCTGCCCTTGCACCTCAGGGATGGGGGAGGGGGCGGGGGAATGCCTGCCCTGCCCACCCCTTCCCCCACTCAGTTAGAGGGGCGTCTCTCTTTAGGGCTGACATCCATCCACGAATACCCAGCCCCGCCCGATCGTTCCCTTCTGGCAGCGGTCTTCGCCAGCCTTTATGCACTTGCCCCGCAGCCAGATCGTCGGCTGGACGCAGGGGACCATGAGCTCAGTGCCCTGGCACCCACCCGCCTTCCTCTTCTCTGACTTCCTTACAAGGACTCCTTACAAGTCAGGGGTGCCACACCGAGCCGAGCAGATAGATCCCTTTCCCCAGTCTTCCGTCTCCCAAGCCAACGCTAGCACACGCACGCACCAGTCCCTCTTTTACTGGGCTTCCCTCTTTGGTGCTTCCCTCCCCCCTGTTTGGGGAAAAACAAATAGAAAGGGGGGATCCCGCTGAGGTTCCGATCTGAGGACCCGCAGGGAATTCCCCCTTTCCGCTTTGCTTTGGACCTGGGGGAAGTCTGCCTCCTCTGCTCAGTACTTCCCTGGGAAGTTTGTGCACGGCTTGGGGAGAGGTGTGGGCAAGGATGGCAAACACCCCACGGCCATCGGGGAGGCTATCGAGGGCACTCAGGGCACAGGATGGAAGCCGGATCATTCTGGAGTACTGATGAAAAGCGCCCAAGCCCCTCTGCTCGATGTCCACCTTGCCAAAACAGCAAGGTGATCTGACCTTAAGCTGCCAACTGCGGGGAGGGGGCCGTCTGCTGCCCGCGGGGCTGCAGTGTGTGTGTGTGTGTGTGTGTGTGTGTGTGTGTGTGTGTGCGTGTGTAGCCTTCTCGGGTCCTTATTCCCCAATCGGATAGCAAGCCAAGTGCGCCGCTCCGATGAGGGGTCTGGATGCGACGAGATTCATTATGGGGGATGCAGGGGACACCCCCACTAAATAACCTGCGAACTGACTGCCTAGCTAGCCACAGTTGAGAACAAGCCCTCTCGAAGCCTTGGGTTGTCGCTTCGCTGGGGAGAAGCACTCCGTCTTATCAACAAATTTTCGCCAAAGGAAAAGTCTACAGAACTGGAGATGGGGGAGTTGTGGGGAGAGGAGGGGGATAACCACCGGTCTATAGGGAGCATTCTCTTTCGGATGCCGGGTCAGCCCCAGGGGCCCCAAGCACGTTCTCCCCCTGCTGCCTCCAGCTCCTCCAGATGCCGGGGTGGATGGGATGGATGGGCAAGTTTTCTTCCCTTCCCCGGTAGGTAGTTCGTCTGAGTGCGAGTCACCAGATTCGGGGGACTCTCTTCAGCGGCAAGTCACGGATGCCGGGCGAGCAGCGAGATCTCTCCCTCAGCCTCGGGAAGCAGGGAGTGGGGGGAGCCCGGGGAAAGGGAAGCCCGGCGAGCTGGGGGGATTGAGGGGGAAGGGAGGGGACGGAGAGGTGGTGACAGGAATGGGGGCAGAGCAGACACGCTGTACTTCAACTCACCTTGAGCTCCAAGACCTCTGGTGCTGATCACACTTGCTATCAAAGTGGCCACATACCAAATCATAGTACTACCGCCCGCCAGCAAAGAGCGTCATCATATCTCAAAAGTGCTCCTCTTTCCGCAGACTTATCATGCCCCAGCCCCAAAGCGGTATCAAGGAGCCCCCAAAGATGCCCTCTCTCATGTCCTGCTCCTTTCTTCTTGCTGCCTCTCCTCCACTCTCTCCATCCCTCCTTTCCTGTCACAGCCCCTCTCTACCGTTAACCAGGCAGCGGCAGCAGCACCTGCACTACAAGCAAAGGCAGAGCTGAGCCAATGCTATGGTGAAGCCTAGCGTGGGCCCCAAGCCGCTAGGGCCGCCCCTATCTCCTGCCCATTGGTTATCTCCCGGGGGAGTGGAGGGTGATTGGCTCAGAATGCTGCCCGTCCCCGTGCGAAGGAGGCGAGCCCCGTTTCAAGGTGCGTTGAAGTGTGGAGAGCACAGAGCCGCAGAATCATGCGCATTGCCAGGGAGAAGGCGTTTTAGCGTCTCTGCTCTGCTCCCTGTTCACACTGCATGGCAAGTTTCTGGAGGGAGAGATGGGAGCCCTTCGGGGCTGCTACTGGGACCCCTCTCCCCTGGTCTCACCTGTCCTGGATGACTGTGAAACGGGAGAGGCCCACACCCATACACCAAAAGAGCCAGACATGTTGTCGTCAATTCTGCGGACAGCAGCTCCCGGGAGGAGGGAGGATGCTGATTCAGTAATGGGGAGACCCAGAAACAGGCAGCCTAGGGATGAGGGGGAATTTCCTTCCCTGGATATCTTTCCAAACGGGAGAGAGTCGATCCCCACCTAGCTTTTTCCAGTCCCACCTTCTCGTTCCCCAGGAGCCTGGAATAGGTAGGCTTTATCCAGTCCAAAGGCAGGGGAATTGACAAAATGACCTCTGTGATCCCTAGGATTCAGGCTGACTCGCTCAAGAGTGGGAATGTCACAGACCCCTGACTTCTAACACATACACACCACCCCTCACCCCTAGACCATGTTCACCAAACAGTACTCCTAAGTCTTAACTTTGAGCAACAAAAAAGTTTTCCTCCTAAATGGAGTTGCCTTTTCATGTACATGACTCCTAGGCTACTCCATCCACCTCACCCTGGCCCCACACTGTCAGCATGAGAATGAGAGGGGAAAGAGAGCAAAGAAAGGGCTCCTTTGGCATTGGAAGCTTGATGGGGAGCCCTGGAACAATCCGCCAGCTGGAGGAAAGGAAGAAACCACCTCACCAAGCAAAGCACTTTTAGACTGAAGGGTCTTCAACACTCCTCAACTACACCCACCAAAGGTATTTGCAGAAGGACTAAATGAGTGTCATGGAAACATCAACTGCAAGAAGTCACCCCATGCTGGCATTTTGAGACTGCAGTGAAGATGTGTTCCTTCTTTTAAGGAGCAGCAGCAGCAGCAGGGAGAGGCTCACAACTAACCAGAATGGGATTCTGGGGTAGAGGGGAGAACAGTGGTGCAGAGAGAGAGAAAAGATGGGGGGCCTCCCCTGCCAAGCAACTCCTGAGAGAGACAGAGACACGTAGAGAGAAGGGGGATGCATTTTTACCCAGCGTGGGCTTGGAAACCCAGAGGAATAGCTTCCCCCAAGCCCCTGGTTCTAGCTGAACCAGTCAAAGTGATGGGTTAGATGATTTGGACTTTGAGGACAGTGGGATATAACTCATCTCCAACCAGAGAAAGTCCAAATTTGAGAGGTGTGATATAAACACAAAAAAATCAGAATGGGGGGGGTCCTCCCTTCCCACCAGCTTAGAGGGGAAATCTCGAATTGAGCCATTGCTTTAATTTCTCTCCCCTTCAGCCATAATTCATGTCCACAATAGGAGATGCAGTGAGTTGCACCAGAACCCTAAGCCCTTGGGCTAATCATTACTGCATCCAGACCTCAAAGACTCAGAAATTCCTGGCTATGCAAACTCTCCCTTCCCAAACCCTATCCACTTCCCACCCCCAGGGTTTGGAGGCTATAAATCCTTTAATGAGTCCCTTGATGCAGTCAGGATCCCTCTTTTCCAATAGTTCTTAGGGATGTGATGGTAATTTGTAGAGGAATGCAGGGTCACCCACACACTGCCCTCAGCTCCTTACCCCCCTTCCTTATTTTAACCAGAAAACAGTGAGACTGAGAGGGTATCTAGGCAGCAGAAAAACAGCAATGGTAATGCAGGGACAAAGTGGCTTTCATCATCCGTCTTGGTTGGGTTTGCTTAGCCATCCACTTTGTCCTACTCAGATGGTAGTTGTCACTAAGAAATGAAGTTGTTGGGGTGGAGGAGAAGACTCTGAGGGAAGAAGCTTTGGGTTGAGAAGGTGTTAGGGATAGAAAGGACTATATTAGGGGAGAGAGGACAACTATCTCTTGGATGAGAGTATTAGAAAAGGAAAAAGACAGGAAGTAAAGAGAACAAAAATGGAAATGGGTAAAGAGAGGAAAGGAGGAACAGGGGATAAAGCATAAGTTAAAAAAAGAAAGAATGATGTCTTTCTTGTGAGTTCATCCTCTTCTCTCTACCCCCCCAGGCATAGAACCTAGCCTCAGAAAGATCTGGGTTTGAATCCTACCACAAATACGCTAACCCTGGACAATTCATTTAATTTCTCTGCACCTCAGTTTCCTCCTAGATACAACAAGGGCATTGGATTGGATGACTTCTTAATGTCTCTTCCAGGCCAGAACCATGCAGCAAGCAAGACACATACAAACCACTGCAGGAAAAGTAAACATAATTGGTAGCAAAGAAAATTATTTTATGTTTTCCTACTTAAGAACATATGCAAAGCAATGACTCTGTTCTTCACTGGACAATGGGTTGACTGTACATGGGACATCAGGACTTCTGGTTCCACATATAGAGCCAGGGAGATGAGTTGCTCCCTTGTGTACTAAGTCAGCGAAACTAATAAGCTCACTGATTCATCCCAAGAACACTAAACACCTCAGACCTGGGAGAACCTTATTAATGTCATAGAGGTATTCAACTGTGGTAACACAATACTCCAGATTGGTCTAAACAAATACCATCATTTTGGAACACTAGCTACCTCCCTTCAATGGAGGCTGAGACACGGGCCTTTAGGATCTCTGAAACAGGGAGAAAAAGTAAGTGACAGGAGCCCAAGGGATAGATGTGAATGTCATTATTCCCCCACTCTGACCCACTGAGCAAGGAAGATACAAGAGCTCACTCTCTTCTCTGAATTTTTACCCCAAGTTATGAGAGTCTGGAGGGAGGAGGTATCTTTTGTAGAAAGATGGGCTTGAGGCTCAGATAAGTGCTAGGGAAGAGGGATCCTGAGCAGAAGGGGAAGCTCCTCTTAAAACAATTTAACAAAAATGAATGTCAGAATGGCATTGTGTGTGTGCATGTGCACATATGTATATTGATTACATGCATACTTTAGCACACATATATTTCGAATGAAACTTTTGTAACACTGTGAGTTTTCCCTTTATAGGTCTTTCTCAAAGGTAACACCATTCGTGACATCTGAAATCAGAAATATTTGTTTTTACCAAAGCCACTTCCCAGAGAATTTGTCAAGGATTCCCCCAGTGCCAGTCCCATCCAAAACAGGAACTTAACTAGAAAAGGAAATGGAAGAAAATGGATGATACATTTAGGAAGGAAATACTGGGAACCTATGCATGTATAACCACCATTACCACCACTCTACCCTACCCCAGCACTGGACCTGGAGTCAAGAAGACTTGGGTCTGCATTTGGCCTCAAACACTTGTTGTCTATATGACACTGAATCCCTTTGGGTCTCAGTTTCCTCACATGTAAAATAAAGGGGTTGGACTAGATGACCTCTAAGATCTCTTCCAATCTTTTGGTCCTATGACCTTATGGTCCTATGAACCACCCTTATCTTCTCTGCTGTTATATATTCTTTAGAGGCTAGCTCAGAGCAGGTGTCTTTTTTAAGAATCTAGGGTTATTTTTGTTTTGTTTTAAATGTTCATTTTTTTCAAAGTGGGAGGGGCTTTGGAGATAGCTCCCTTACTCTAATCCATGCTCTATCCAGGGGGTTCATTGCCTGAGTGAAAACACCATCTAGTGATACCTCCACCACATACATAGAGAGTGAATCTCCCATCCAGGAAGGTCCCTTAAAGGGACTTCAAACTGTAGATTCTTCTAGCATCTCTGGCACAACTGTTTGAACCCTAAGCCATTCTCTCCCTAGGTAAAGGATTTACCATTGCTATTCAGGCCAGAAATGAGGTAAAGTGACAGCCTTATTCTCCCCTTGTTCAGTTGAACTTACTCTTGGTATTTGGGAATTTAAGAAGGTAGAAGACAGAACTCCAGGATACTGTCCCAGCTCTAGCCTTGGGGAGCCTGAAGGTAGTGGACCATTTATTCATTCAATAGCCATTTTTTTCCAGAACCTACTATGTACCAAATATTGGTAATTTCTGGAAGAAATTCCAAATATAGATAAGACATGCTTCTGCCTCTTAGAGCTTACAGTCAAGTCAATGGACAAGACACAAACACAAATAAGTAAAATACAAACATTCATGATTGTGTGAGAGGTGGAGAACAAATTGCTATGTGAGATCTGAGAAGGGGGAGATAAGGCCATTATAAATGGGGGATCAGGAAAGGCTACAAATAGAAGGGGACATTTGAGGAGGCTTTGAAAGGATGATTAGGAATTCAGTAGGGAGAGAACCAAGTCCCTTCCATCTGAGCCTCAGTTTCCCCATCTGCAGGAGGAGAGATGGTACTGAAAATCTAAATGATAGCAAATTCCCTAAGTTACCTAGTGTGAGCTATGGTCCCATTCAATATCTTGGTTTCCCCATCTCAAATGGAGAGAGTTGTGCTAGCCCTTCCCATGAGCAGAAATTATGTCATTACTACAAAATTCTTGGAGAGCCAAACTGTCTAGGTGTCGACTGGGATTAGGGTTCTGACAGTGGTGAATAAGAGGATTCAGGGCTTCCTAGCCCCTGTCCCAAGGTCCCTGGGGAGATAGAAACAAGCATCTCTGTCCCCGGGATTAATACAACCAGAGAAGTGGGGAAGGGGGAGGAAATAAGGAAACAACCTACTATGTGCCACGCATTGTACTAAGTGCTTTACAAATATTATCTCATTTGAGCCTCACAGCAACCTTATGAGGTAGATGCTGTTATTATCCCCATTTTACAGTTGAGGAAACAGAAATTAAGTGACTTTGCCCAGGATCACACAACTCATAAGTGTCTGAGGCTGGATTTGAATTCAGCCCTCCTGAGTCTAGGCCTAGGGTTCTATCTACTACACCACCAGCTACCTAGCAGGAATCAGGGAGGCATGAACCACAGTGAAAGTTCCAAACAACAGGTTGGGGGAGGGGTAGAGGGGGAAGAAAGAGACCTAGATACTGAAAGATGAGGAAAGTAGAAGTCAATTAATCAGCTAGTGTTATAAGATGGTAGGATCAGAGCTGGAAGAGACCTTAAGAAGGTATCAGGTTACAGATAGGGAAACTGAGGTCCATAAAGTTGAAATAACATGCCCAGGGTATTAAGTAGCTGAGCTGATTCAAACCTAGGTCTTTGGATTTCAAATCCTGCTTTCTTTCCACTGTATGCTTAATACACTAGGCATCTGAAGGAATAGAGAAGCATAAGGCATGTTCTCTGCCTTCAGGGAGTTTGCAGTCTTGTAAAGGAGACTAAAACATATAACACTGAACAATACAGGACATTTTATACCCAGATTATAAATTGCATGGTGGAGACCATAAGAGCCCTAGGAGCTCAGAGGGAAAGGCTCAGGATTCATGAATCCAAAAGGATTCATGGAGGGAGCAGGATTTAAGCTAGGCCTCAAAGGATGTGATAGATTTGGATAGGGTAGGTGATGGGGAGAAAGAAAAGCATTCTGGACAAAGGGAACAACTTTGGCAAAGTGCAAACGGGAACAGGAATGAATGCAACGTTTTCATAGGACAAGTAAAAGCACATCTATATGCCAGGTCAAGGGTTGGACTAAATGACCTCTAAGATCCATTCCAATTCTAAAATTCTGTGATATTAAGAGACAAATCTTTCTTTTAAAAGGAGCAGGGGGAGGGGCATATATGCTTGGAAGTAATGGAGGATAAAGTTGAATAGGACAAATGAGAACAGAAGGAACTGAGTGAGAGTAGAGGGATAAGGATGAATGTAGGGTTGGTTGCAGATGAGGCCCAGAAGGAGACAAGAAATATGGGGAGCTGTTCTTAAGAAGAACCTAAGAAGAAAACATCATTCTTGTCTCAGAGAGGCAGAATCACTGGAGTGTGGAGATACAGGGGAGAAATGAGAAGACAGGGGAAAGGGTGTAAGGAAGAGGCCAAACTTCAGGGCCCACAGCTGGAGAGGCTAGGGGTTGGTGGGGAGGGGACAGGCACCGGGGACTCAGCTGGAAGAGTTGAAATGGGGTCTATTTCTGGCATGTATCCAGTCTCTAGATCCCCTTGTCTCCAGGCCCCATCCAGGCCCAGTTCTTGGTCTCCACACAGAAGCGCCTTGTACAGGAAGAAACCAAGAGATGCCAAATGCATCTCTATCCCTCTCTTCCCCCACCCCCACTCCCCAGAGTCTTGGCATGAATACCATCTCACCAGGTGCAGGAAGTGGGAAGGGGAGGAGAGAGAACAGGGCAGAAGTTGGAGGTCATATGGAAATGTCAGTGCCCCCTTTGCCTTTCCTTTTCTTTCTCTCTTGGCTCTTTTGCTCAGTTACTCCTCCTAACCCATATTCTTCACCGCTTCCTTTTTTCCCTCACCCCCCCATTTTAGTTTTTTCCTTCCCTTTTCTCTTCCCTCCCCTTCTCCTTGATTCTTCTTCCTTTCCTCTGACTTTTTCACTTGATATTTCTCCTTCTGATAGTTTTTAGAGCAGTCAGGAGAACCTTGGAGACAAGCCTGAGTTTGATCTTGGAGATAGGATGGTACAACTCTAGGAGATTCCATAGCAGCATGTTTCCATGGTGTTTGGCCCTATAGCAAGGCTAGAGAACCTTCTACAATCTTAGAATCACAGATTATTCCAGAGACCCAGAGAAAAGAACACAGCCTGGCTTCCATATCCCGATGAAGATAAAGCAGCTATGTCTCTGGATTAGGAAACAAGGCTCGATGCTCATTCTCTAATCCCAAGAGAGCCTGAGCTCTGCTTATCCACTGAGTCTCATCTTCTCAGAAGGATTTGGGCAATATGAAGAAATAAAGACATTGAAAACTTGTCTACATGAGAGGCTGGGGAGGAGGGAAGAGGAAAGAGGGGCCAGGAAAGCTTAGATGTCTAGAAGATCCTAGTGCATGTCAGAAAGGGTTAGCAGTAAGGAAGGTAGGGGAATCATTCTGGATCCCTGATTTCAGATAGATTGAGAACCCAACCTCTTCCCATTCTCCCAATTCCCTTCCCACCCCCCAAGGAAACCCACGTATAAAGGCAAATATTTGTGGGATTGAAAGTGGGCAAACTTGCCTGGTCAAGAGTACTACTGCCAAACTGCCCACCACCACTTCCCAAAAGCCCCTTGAGGCCTCCAGCCCAGAGGGCAGGAATCAGTTCAGTCACTGAAAGAAGAGTCTCATGAGGGATTGGAGACAATGAGGCAATAGAAGGAAGAAGTGAGGGGAGGAGGAAGATGGGTTGGGGTGGGGGGAGGAAAGCTGCCACGGCTGCTGCTCTCCTGGCAATTTCCCAAGGTTATTTGAGGGGCACCAAGCAGACTCTGTGCCATTTAGAAAGGAGGGAGACTCATTTGAAAAGAGCATTTCTGTGGGGAGAAGGGCTCTTTCTCTCTTCCAGGCTTCAGCTCTTTTGTGGAGGTTCTTGAGGCATGAGCCCTGGAAAGGGGGGAGGTAGTGGGATAAAGATGGGGGCAGGAGAACAGAAAAGGAGGTTTGTCATTCATCACTTCATGGCAGAGACTTCATGGCAGAATACACAACCCATCCCTAACAAACAGGAAGCAGAGACAGAAGTCTGGCCCCTAGAGGCCCAAAGTGGCATGAGTTGGGGGAACCTCTGCAAATAACTTTCTGCTAGGAAACTTTTCACCTGGCTTCTGGGTATTGAGAGAGAGGGGAGGGGAGGAGGAGGGAAATCTAGGTTTCTGAGAGGAGTCAGGCATAAATATTAAATTGATAGTTCTTGAAAATGAACTGGGAGGGGGAAGGTCAGGGCTTTCCACTGCAGAGGAGAAATGATACTTTCTCACACCTCCCCCAACTCATCTCTATAGTGAAAGAAATGGCATGGTAGAAAACTCCAAAGCTTTCACCATATGGATATGTTTTTACATGTGCATCTGACAATATAACTGAGACCCCACCCACATCTCTACAAAGGTGCATATACACAGGGACACACACACATACACTTACCCAAAATATAAATGCATTTATACAGGGAACGCTAACCTACCCAGAGACACAGAGGACACACATGCACCCACAAATATACAGATAACACTCATATCCACATATTACATGCATGTCATAATGTATGCAGAATGCATAATCACAAAGACTGGACACATACTTTCATGAGGGTATGAATATACTATTTGTACTTGCACCACAAATAACACATACATATGCATGTATGCACACAACCCACAGGTATATGCATACACATACACATACACACATCTGTCTACCTGGCATGTTCCCAGAATACTCTCCACTTTCTTGAGTAAGTGATGCTTATTCGAAATCCTTCAGGAATTTCATCATGATCTTCCTCAACAACCTAGAACTCACTGTCCAGATTGTCCAGGGTTCCAATCCCAACTCCTGTTTCCCAAGTGGGGACCCTTAGGTCACTCTCCCCCACACACCCCATTCCTAACACTAAATGCCAGCAACCAGCAGGTGGCACCAGCAGGAGCCTATTAGCCAGGAGTTCTATTAATAAAGACGAATGAATAAATCTGGAGAGGAAAATCAACCATGCTTCCCCCCTGCCCCAACACACACACAGCTTACCCCTAATTGTTTAAGGGTATATGCCCTAGAAATGGATCTTCAAAAAGCTCTAAACCAATAGGAACATGACAAAGGTGGAAGAAATAAAGAGATGATGAGCAGTCGGAACAGCTTCAGTGGCACATGTCAGGGGTTTGCGCCTGTCTGTGTGCATATGTGTTTATGTGGGAAGATACAGTATATTCAGAGATAAGTACATATGTGCATATATTAGTGAGTACTAGTGTAGCAGTAAATACACAAGTGTCAAGTTTATGCAAATTGGGGAAAACGTGTGTGTGTGTGTGCTTGTCTGAGAGAGAGTGAAGATAGAGTAGAGGAAGAGCTATGACTCCTCACAACCACTGTAGCATCAGCCCTGCATAGCCCACAGTCATTAGCCTCCTCCCACACACACTCCAGGGACACACACACTCTTTCTTACACCACCCACACAGGCAGGTGCTCTGCCCGCCACATCCAGACCTGCACACCCACGCACTCTCACACATATATAAAAGCTCAGTGAAGAATCAGTGATACATATATATTCAACAAAGATACATACATTGGCACATGCACACACAAGTTTTGTACTTCTCTTGTAAATGCCCTCAAACTCCCAGGAGAGGGAGAAGAAAGCTAACTGGAGAGAGAACAGAGTCTGCTATCCAGTACAGTACCCCTGAATCTCATGGGGTCATAGAGAGATCTAGGACACAGTATCAGATAGTTTTCCTCCTAGTTTGGGGGTAATAGAAGCAGAACCAGAAGATTATTGACTAGCAAGAGATAGTTTGGTGGATCCCTAAGTTACTCCTACTCCCAAGAGTGTGAGTAGAGTAGCCTGGGAGCTCACAATTTCATTTAGTAGCGTAAGAACCATGGACAGCGCCTATATTCCAGACACTTAAGAGAAAATTGCAGGCCCCACACCCCAGCTTCTGGCTCTGTCCCAGAATGAGACAAAATCCTCAAAATGGGTGAACAGGTCCTAAGGTTGCCAGTCCACAATACAGTTTCCAAGGGTTTTGGCACTAGCTATTCCAGGAAAGAGCAGAAAGTTCAAGTTGTTATCACAAATCACTGAGCACATGCCTGACTATCCAAAGAGACCCTAGTCTTCCATGTCTGCCCTGTGTCTTAAGTGTTAGAGACCTAAGGGTGAGCAACTGGAGTCAAGAGCAGCAATTGGTTTGAGTGAAGAAGGCATCGGTGGGCTAGAAAAAATACTGGACTCAGATTCAGAAGAAACTCAAGTTTCTTCAACTGTAATGTGGGGATAGTAATACCTGCTTTGTGTACATTTCAGGATTGCTGTGAGCATTCAATTAGCAATGTGAAAATCATTATAGGAATTTTAAAGTGCTATAGAAATGTAAAGTATGTAGTATAGTTTGGCTCTTGCTATAGGCAATTCCATGAGGATGGAGAGTAAGGATTATTATAAAGGAAGGAACTGGGTGCCAACAAACACAGGAATCAAAATAGGGAAATAACATTGTCTGATTCTGGTATAGCATATGGCAGCTAGGTGGTACAGAAGCTAATGCAAAAATTGAAGTTAGCAAGATCTGAGTTTGGATTCTGACTCAACTGTACACTAACTGTGTGACCCTGGGGAAGTAACTTAACCTGCCTCAGTGTCCTACTCTGAAAAATAGAAATGATAGCACCATGTATCTCACAGCATTGTGAGGCTCAAAGGAGATAATGTATATAAAAGTGCTTTGCTACATATGCAATGATACAATGTATTTAAAGTGCTATAAAATGCTAGCTATTACTAGATGGAAAATTCGGAAGATGGGTTGTGAAGGATGGACATCAATGAGCTCTCTTACATTCTTGTCTATGTTCCTTCATTTTAATTCAAGCATTTATTAAGCATCAATAATATCCTAGTTTCTAGGGACAGGAAGAAAAAAAGAACATTATCTGTCCTCAGAGAACTTACATGCTGCTTTGGAGGAAATTAAGAAGCCAAAGATCACATGTTCTTGAAATGGGTAAAGAATCCTGTTGATTCTTCTTCTATCCCTTAGAAAGGATCCTATTGCATTCATGGCCCATATAGCTATGGGGGAGATGCAGGGTGGTATCACATTCAGAGCACTCCATATTTTCCCTAGAAATCAGGCTGACTTCTGCCTTCCAGTCGACATAATGATACCTCAGTGGTCCCACGGCATAGTCAGTCTCTTCTGACAATTAATAAAAACCCCTAGTATGGAAAGCAATGGCATAAATGCATTGGTTAAGAAGCCAGATCATAGTCATAAATATTCTAAGGCCATAGTGCCATAGATTTAGAGAGACTCAGGTTGAAGGAACTGGGGGGTACTTAGCCCAGGGAAGAAAAGAATAATGGGGGACATGATAACTGTCTTCAAGTATTTGGAGGATTGTCATCTGAAAAGGGATTATACTTGTTCTGCTTGGCCCCACAGGGCTGAATTGCAAAGAAGGAAATTTAGACTTTGTGTGAGGAAAAACTTCCTAACCATTAGAGTTGTCTGAAATGAGAATGCTGTGCTTTGGGAGGGAGTGGTTTGTCCCTCACCTGAAGTCTTTAGGCAAAGGCTGGATGAGAGCTTATCAAGCTCTGTCCCAGAGGGACAGGTTTTTCAGGTACAGGTTGAAAAAAATACCCTCTGAGGTCTCTATTAAGCAAGGAATTCTGTGATTCTAAGTTGGAAGAGATGATAGAGGTCATCTAATTCAGTCCCCTAATTTTTTATATAATAAAACTTGTCCCAGGTTATATGAATAGTAGATGACAAAGCTGGCATACGAACCCTGGTCCTCTGACTTCAAATCCAGTGCTCTATTAAATAGTCAATTAGCGAGAATCACAGAATTTCCCGCAATGAAATATGAAGAAGAATTCTTTAGAGGCATACAGATTGATAGGACTGACCTCTCTGAGACCTGTGCCTCCTCATCAAGTTTATGGGAACAATCACCAAATTTTAGGGAGGTAGTCAAGCAATATAAAATGTCCCCAAAATAAAGTCAAGCAATATAAAAGGTCTGGATTAGAACAAGTCTAGGAAGTAAAATATAATGACTAGGGCATGAATTTCAACTGCATGTGGCCCAAATAAGGAAATTCAGGTTAGGCTTCTGGGCACAAGGTCATAAGACCCTGACACTCCCACTAACCCTGGAACTGACTTATTCTGAAATGGCCTTGTGCCCTGCCTGACAACCTCCTAGAGCTGTTACCCTGACTCCAAGGGTAGGCTTTTCCCAGTCCAGTGGAAGGTAGCCATATCTCTTGAAAGGAATCCCTTCATTTTCAGGCTGCTTCCCCATACCTCTATTGGATGGAACTGAATGATCCCAAGGAGGAAGGGAGGAACTTCTTTTCCCTCATTGCATTACACCTCCAGCTTTCTATCAACTCCACTTATTTCTCTAAGGACCCCCAGCCATTTTATCTTCCCTACAGAGACAAATACACATAGCAAACTCATACACTTTCCTTCTCCCTCTGCCTTGATGAATTCATTAGCATAGGACTCACCCCACACTCCCCTTAAGCCAGCAAAATGAATCCAGCCGTTTAATAGAAATTTCAGCTCATCTGTCACTATTAGCAGTGCAGTGATGGCATCCAAGGACTTTCCTCCAAAACCTTACTTTGCCCCCTTTTCCATTGCCCCAGTCCCAAACACACACGTTGACTCTTTAAAGAAGAAGCCATTCTTCTGCCTAATCTTCTGATTAGTATCCTCAAGTCTCTTGCTCAGAGTTTTGAAGAAAATTTGTCCATGTTTGGGGAAAGAGGTAGTAAGAGAATTTCAGCTTAATAGGAACTGCCTGAGTCTATGTAATCACATACAAATGCACACACATGTGCACGCACGCATACACACACACACACACACACTCATACTCATTAATTCAGCCTACTCCCCTTTACTCTATCCCTTCTAACACGTTTCTTTCTCACCCCTCTCCATGCCCTTTACTTAATATTCCTTCAACCTTGCTTAACACTGCCCACCCCCCACATGGAGCTTCCTCCAAAGTGATTGCCTCCTTCTCTCTCCCAGCTACAGTCCCAGGGTTATTGTGGAGCCCAACTTGCAGGAGTAGCGTGACATGGGGGAGAGAATGTTAGACTAGGAGTCAGAAGATTTGCTTTCTAGTCCCAGCTTGCATCTAGCTCATCACATGAGCTCGTCATTTAACTCTCTAAGCCTTCATTTCCTCATCTATAAAATGAAGATACTGCACTATACTGAATTCACTGAGCTGTTCTGAGAATTAAATCAGAAAATAAATAAAAATCTGAACGTTCATTGAGAAGTTAAAAGCCCCGTGCAAATGATTGTATGGTATATTTTTATTACATTGTAAAATATAGTTAGTATGCATAGGCAAATGGGAGGTATGTGGGAGAGGCAAGTAGGTAGTGCAGTTCAAATTTGGCCTCAGACACAAGCTGTATGACCCTGGGCAAGTCATTTAACCCTGTTTGCCTCAGTTTCCTCATTTGTAAAATGATCTGGAGAAGGAAATGGCAAACCACTCCAATATCTTTGCTAAGAAAACTCCAAATGGGGTCAAGGAGAGTTGGACATGACTCAACAACAACAAGGGAAAGGACTACTGCGGGGTAGGATGAAGAGAAGATATATCAGAGTAATATACTCCCCCAGAAGTCAGTTGGAAAGGCAGCATAACACGTTGGAAGGGTGCTGGATTTGAAATGAGAGAATCTGGGTTCAGGTCCTGCCTCTGATATCTACCACCCGTGTGCCTTGGACAACTTCTCTGAGCCTCAGTTTTCTTTTCTATAAAAAGAAGGTGTTGTGTTAGATGACCCCTGAGGTCTCTTCCAGCTCTAAACTAGTGATCCTAAGAGCTGGATCCTAAGTCCTAGATCTACTGCTGTTGAAATAACATTGACTCTGGAATCAACCAGTCAATCTACACACATTTATTAAGTGTCTGCTATGTGCCAGGCACTGTGCTAAGCACTAGGGGGATAAAAAGAAAAGCAAAAACTAGTCCTTATTCTCAAGGCACTCACAGTCTAACAGAGGAGACAACATACAAACAACTATGTACAAACAAGATACATCCGGAATCAAATGGGAGTAATCTCAGAAAAAGGCACCCAGATTAAGGAGATCTGGGAAAGGCTTCTTGCAGAAGGAGGGACTTAAGGAAGTGAAGGAAGCCAACAGGAGGAGATGAAGTGGGAAAGTGTTCCAGGCATGGCAAACAGCCAATGAAAATGCTCAGAGCCAGGAGATGGAACAGTAAGGAGGCCAATATCACTGGATCATAGATTCACATGGATTGGAGTAAGATGTAAGAAGACTGGCAAGGTAGGAAGAGCCAAGTTATGAAGGGCTGTGGAAGCCAAACAGGAGATGTTATATTTGATCCTGGAGATAATAGTGATCCACCAGAGTTTACTGACTAGAGGGGTGATAGAGTCAGATCTGTTAATTTAGGAAGATCACTTTGGCAGATGAGTGGAGGATAGATTGGAGTAGTGAGACTTGAAGCTGCAAGATCAATTAGTAGGTTATTGCAATAGTCCAGGCAAAAGGTGCTGAGGGCTTGCACCAAGGTGGTGGAGTGTCAAAGGAGAGCCAAGGGCATATTTGAAAGATATTATGAAGGTGGAAACCATAGGACTTGATTAACTATTGGATTTGGGGGTCAAGGGGATGCTCAGAGAGAGAGTGAAAGAAGAGTCAAGTATGATATCTAAATTACAGACCTGGGTAACTGGGAGGATGGTGGCAATCTCAACAGTAATAGGGAAGTTAAGAAGAGGGGAAGGTTTGGAGAAAAGTAAATGAATTCAGTTTGGGAAATGGTGAGATTAAGATGTCTATGAGATGGGCAGCTAAGTAGCACAATGGATAGAGTCGCAAGCCTGGAGTCGGGAAGACTCATCTTCATCAGTTCAAACCCAATCTCAGACATTTACTAGCTGTGTGACTCTGGGCAAGTCACTTAACCCTGTTTACCTCAGTTTCATCATCTGTAAAATAAAATGAGCTGGAGAAGGAAATGGCAAACCACTTCAGTATCTTTGCCAAGAAAACCCAAATGGGGTCATGAAAAGTTGGACACGACTGAGCATGAGGCTTCCAGTTCCAGATGTCTAAAAGGGACTTGGAGATGAGAGACTGGAGGAAGGAAGAGGGTCTCCACTAGATCTGAGAGTCATTTGCGTAAAAGACCACTGAAACCATGGAAATTGATATGATCATCAAATGAAATAGGATGGAGAAAGAAGAGAAAAGAGCCCAGAAAAGAGCCCAGAAAAGAGCCTTGGGGATCCCCACTGTTAGTAGGTATAATATGGATAAAGATCCAGCAAAGGAGAAAGAGAAAGAGTGATCAGGTAGGTAAGAGAACCAGGAGAGAGCAGTTATGCAAGCTTATAAAGAACAGTGTCAAGGATAAGGTGACTGACAATGCCAAAGGAGGCTGAGAAGTAAAGAAGGATGAGGACTGAGGCGGGGAAATATTAGATTTGGCAACTAAGAGATCATTAGCAACTTTTGGAGACAGCAGTTTCAGTTGAATGATGAAGTCAAAAGCCAGACTGCAAAAGTTAAGAAAAGAGTAAGAGGACAGAAAGTGGAGGCACCTATTGTAGATTGCCTTACCAAGAAACTGAGTCACAAAAGGGAAGAGATATATAGAGCAATAGAAAGCAGGAATGGACAAATTAAGTGAGGTTTTGGGGGATTTTAGGATGGGGGAGACATAGATATGTTTGTAGATAATAGGAAAGTAGCCAGTCAGCAGAGAAGTTGATGTTAGTGAGTGAGTAAGGTTGATAAAGAGGTCAATCTGCTGAAGAAGATGGAATGGAATGGGATTACTTATGCATGTAGAAGGGCTTGCCTTAGCAAGGAAAAAGTCCACCTATTCAAATGAAACAGGGGTAGAAGAGGAGAGAGATGCAGAAGTCATCTGAATGATGTGAGATAAGGAAAAAGAAAGAAAGAAATCTCTGAGTATGACCTCATTTTTTTCAGTGAAGTGGGAGACAAGGTTCTCAGCTGAGAAGATAGGGAGATGGGAGCCATGAGATGAAAAGGTTTGGAAAAGCCATTTTGTTGAGTGGAATAGTAAATCAATTAAGGAAGAATAAAAGGATTGCCTTACTATGGTGAGGGTCCAGTTGAGATTATATAACAGAAATTGCAGAGGACCCTGTGAGCAGTTTTGTTATTTTCTCCAACTTTGTTCAGCAACATATGAGTAATAATGAAGGCAGTGGATGATGGGAGTCATCCTAGGCTGGGGTATATAAGGGCAAAATCTTCTATAGGATAAAGGATCAAGGGATTTGAGAGGAAAAGGCAGTGTAGAGTTGAACTGGTTGACTAAGGAATCAAAGTAGGGAAGGGAGGAGCACATAGCCAGTGTGAGGATGACGGTACAAGGGGAAACCGAGGAGTCAAGGGATTAGAGAGCACAGTGAGGAAGAAGAACAGTATTTGGAGTTGCAAAGCAGAGGAAGACAGAATGACTCTCAAAGGAATGATAAGCAGATAAAATAATTTCAGAGTTCGTGAACTCTGAAAGCGGAGCGTTTGTGAGAAATGTCAAGATCAAGGCTATAACCATTTCTAAGCGTAGCTGTGGTAGGTGTAGAGATATAGGTCATAGGAAATAAGCAGGTTAAGGAATTGAGAAGTTAGCATGTTTGAGGGAGAATCAGTATGTATGTTGATGTCCCCTAGAATAAGGGCAGGAGTTGTCGAGGAGAAAAACACTATGATCCAGGCACTGAATTCATTGAAGAAGGAAGAAGAGTGTTCCCACAGGGCCCTGTCCTGGGCCCTCTTCTCTTCTTCCTCTGTACTACTTTACCTGGTGATCTCATCAGCTCCCATGGATAATTCTCAAATCTACCTGTCCTACTCTAATATCTCTGCTGACTTCCAAGCTTGAATCTCCAATTGCCTTTCAGACATCTCAAACTGTATGTTCAGTAGACATGTCCAACTCAACATGTCCAAAACTGAACTCATTATCTTTTCCCCTAAACCCTCCCCCATCTTTACTTCCCTATTACTGCCAAGGGCACCACTATTCTCCTAGTCCCCCAAATTAGGTATCATCCTTGACTCTTCATTATCTCTCACCTGCCCCCCCCTCCATATTCAATCTTTTTCCGAGGCCTCTTGAATTCAGCTTTGCAACATCTTTCAAATACTGCCCCTTCTCTCCTCTGATTAACAGCCACCACCCTGCTACAAGCCCTCTTCACTTCAAACTTGGAACTATTGCAATAGTCTACTGATGGGGGTGGCTGCCACAAATCTCTCCCCACTCCAATATCAGTTGCCAAAGTGATTTTTTTAAAGCAAAGGTTTGACCATGTTATCTCCCTACTTAGTAGATGCCAGTAGCTCCCTATCATCTCCAAGATCAAATACAAAATACTCTGGCATTCAAAGCCCTTCATAACCTGCCTTTCCCACTCCTTTCCAGTCTTCATGCCCCTTACTCCCTGCCACATAATCTTTGAGCCAGTTACAACAGCCTCCTGGCCGTTCCACTAGGAAAACATTCCATCTCTCAGCTCTAGGCATTTTTTCTGGCTGTCCCTCATTCTTGGAAATCTCTCCCTCCTCATCTCTGCTTCCAGGTTCCTCTGGCTTCCTTCAAGCCCCAACTAAAATTCCTCTTCTACACAAAGTCTCAACCCCTCTTACTCTTTTAGTGACTTCCCTCTCTTATTTATTTCCATTATTTCCCATTTATCCTACATATGGCTTGTTTGTGCATATTTGTTTGCTTATTGTATTTTTCTGTGAGCCCCTTTAAAGTAGAAACTATCTTTTTCCTCTTTTTGTATCCTCAACATTTAGCACAGTGCCTGACATACAGCAGACACTTAATATATGTTTATTGACGGACTGACTGATGGATTTTTGGAGATCTGTAGACAACAACTACCAGAATCTTAATTGGGTGATACATACATATTGAGTACAACTCGAAAGAGGAGAGGTAATTGAGGGTACTCATGGAAGTGGAAATGATAATCAAAGAGTAATTCTCTCCCCCACCATGACCAGCGAGTCTGGGTGAATGAGTGAAAATACAACCAGTGAAAGGAAGAGTAGCCAGAGAGAGAAGGAGTCTTCAGGAGTGAGCCAGGTCTCAGTGAATACAAGAAGATGGAGGGAGCAAGAAAGAAAACGTTTCAAGATTAAAATCTAGTGTGTTAGCAATGGAACAGGCATTCCAGAGAGCAGAGTGTATGAGTTTGGTGGCTTGAGAGTGGGAGACTGGGGGGAGGGAGGATTGTTGGGTTGAGGGGGTTGGAAATAACAGTGCCATCTGGGAAGAGGGGATAACTTGGCACCCAGAATTACTTAAATGGTCTAGATATGATAGCTGATCAGTGATTTCAATCATGTCTGACTCTTCATGACCCCACTGAGGGTTTTCTTGGCAAAGATATTGGAGTGGTTTGCCATTTCCTTCTCCAGGTCATTTTACAGATGAGGAAGCTGAGGCAAATAAGATTAAGTGACTTGCCCAGAGTCATACAGTTAGTAAGTGTCTGAGGCAAGGTTTGAACCTTCTGACTCCAGACTGGGTGCTCTATTCACTGTACCACCTAGCTGCCCATGATGGGGTGGAAGTCTGTTGAACATTGGGAATGCACTCAGGTAGATTATCATCATCCACAAAGGTTATTCCTTGGTGAAAGTTGTCCCAGGGCACCAGCCCTGGGACCACGTGTGACTGGAAGGGGGCCAAGGGCACTGAGTGGAGGGTGCCTGGGCAGAGTAAAGATGGGTTCTGAGGAGCTGTAGGTGGCCACAGATGGTGCCTGCCTGGAGCACCAAGGCAGGGCCCAGGCAAGCCAAACCTTAAGATAAGGTGGCCATGGATGAAGTCTGCCTGGAGCAAGATGAAAGCACAAGACAGTCCCAGAGTCAGGGGGCCTAGGTTCAGAAGCTGCCTCTAATGCTTCCAACCTGTGTTACCAGGAGCAAATCACTTGTCTGGGCCTGTTTCCTCATCCTCATCCAAATGAGGGGGTTGGATTAGATGACCTCTAAATCCCTTTAAGTATTTAATCTATGAGCCTACAACATTTGCTCAGTGATGTGTAAGGTAACCTTGACCTCTTGCATTTTTCTATAGGACATTTAGTGCAGTACAGGAGCTGCAGCTAGGTGGTACAGTGAAAAGAACATCAGACCTGTCAGGAAGAAGACTTAGTTCCAATCTGGCCTTAGACATAGTAGGTGCTTAATAAATGCTTGTTCCTTTCTAGCTACTGAAGGCCTAAGTAACTGCCTGCCTGCCTTGAAGAAAGGTTTTTCAACCTGCCAAAGACCTGACTCCATCCTGTCCCCCCAGTGAAAATTCAACCCAGTAATACAGATCTGGGAACTAGCTTCTCCTACAATTTCCCACTTCTCTGGCCTGAGATGAACTTAATGTTGTCATATCTCTTCAAGAGTTTGTCCTGAGCAGAGGAGCGGAAGGAGAGAGCCCAGGGCAATGGTTAGAAAAGCATTTCTTGTGCCTCCTTGAATGAACTTCAGTTCCCTCTGACCCCACCCCCTCTATTGCCACTCCTATTTGCCCCACAGGTCCTGTCCTGCCATTTCCTAACAAGGGCAGGGCACCCAGCTCTAGGCATCGGCTCCTGTCCCTCTAATTACTCTCTCACACTCTGGCATAGGGCCCTCCAACCAAATTACAATTGATTCTTCACTCCTCCTGGATCAATGCCATCGACCTGGAATGAGGAAGACAGATCCAACCTCACCCTCTATGCAGAGTCCAGGACAAACATTTTCCCCTAGCCCCAGGAAATGCTCATACCCAAGATCCACTCACACATTCTCTCACATGAAAATGGGCACATCCTCTCACATACAAACTCACACGTGTATAAGCAGATTCATAGCAAATTTGCATGTACACAGGCACACACAACATATGTGCCCACAGAGTTCATATGCATTTGGAAATGCATGGTTTCACATAAACAATGTTACTTTCACACATCTTCGTACCTATCAATTCAAGCATTGTTAGACACCTATGGATGTGTCAGGCATTGTGCTAGAGATGCAAAGACAAAAGCATTAAGAGAGGGAAAAAAGTGCACATACAAATACAAATGCATGTGTGCTTATGTGTGTCTGCAGATGGGCACAGTTTACTGGTGATGGGGATGCAGCTTTGCAGATAATGGGGACAGCAGTGCATTGGCCATGTGGGAAGAGGAAGCCCTAACTCATTGTCTTTAGCTACTTTCTCACCTTGGCCTTTTAGATGCACACTCAGTAGCACGGGTTGCCTGTGACTCATGGATGTGATGAGTCTGACATCCTCATGACACGCATTATTAATCTGGTAGTTCTGATGCTACACATGTGGGATTCTGGATCCCACTCTTCTCTTCCATAGCCTGCCAGCTAATGCTTGGGGGTGGGAGAGAGGTGTGACAACATTCAAGCCACCCTCCACTTGCCCATCACCATTCCTTCTCAGAGGGGTGCTGCCTTTGCCTCAATGTCAGAGGGCCTAGGAGTGCAACTAGACCTGCAGTCCATTACCAGTTGAATAAAAGGTACAGAATCTAGACCAAGGCTTCCTACTCTGATAACAAGAGGTAGGAGTGCAGGAGAGAAGAGTGACAATATGGGATAACCTGAAATGAATCCAAGATGACAGACCACAAAGCAGAGATTTCAGAGTCTCAAATCATATTCAATCTTTTTCCTGCTGCCAAATGCAAACATTACCCTTCACAAAGGTCACAAGGAAAATGCTACAGGCTTCTCTGGAGTGTCCATAAATCATTTATTGTTATTAATAATCATTATTATACCTAGAATTTATATAAGTCTTTAAGTTTTGCAAAGTACTTTACAAATTCCTCTTTTGATCCTCAAAACAATTCTGTAAGGTAGGTGCTATTATTATCCCCATTTTACAGATGAAGAAACTGAGGTAGACATAGATTAAGTGACTTGCCCAGGGTTACAGAGCTAGTGAAGTGTCTGAGGCTGGATTTTAAACTCAGGAGTTACTGACTCCAGATTCAGGGAGCTATCCACTGTTACCTTCCTGCCAAAATGGTTTGAGTTCTCTAGCCAGAGTATAATCTGCTAAGTACAGGAATTACATATCAAAATTTTCAAATTTGATGAAGATTTATAAAATACCTACCAGGGTCAAAATATTGTTTAGGGTCCGAGGGACATCAAAGTTAAATATATATATATATATATATATATATATATATATATATATATATATATATATATATATATATATATATATATCTCGTATATATCATATATGTGTGTGTGTGTGTGTGTGTGTGTGTATGTATATCTATAGATAGATAGATAGAAAGATAGATATGGTCCCTGACTTCAATAAGGTTGATTCTACTGAAGATATATTCCATTTGCTTAGATAAATATAAGACAAGATAGGGAGTGTTGGGTACAAAGGAGAGAGAGTGACAAATGGCCCTAAAAGGAGAGAGAGCACTTAGCTAGGAAGAGGACAAAGTCAGGGATGAGGGAAGGTTTCCCAAAGAAATGATACTTAAGCTGAGCCTTGAAGGATAAGGATTCTGAAAGGCAAATATGATATAGCATAACAAATCTTTTCATTCTCAAGCTATCAACAGTTATTTCAATTGATCTTCATACAGTCTGATTTCTAGTCCCTTCCCATCATCATTGTCCTCCTCAACACCGTCAGCTGTCCATCCCCCTTCTACATATCTCTTCATATCTTCCAATACAGGACTTTTTATGTAAAAGATACTCAGTGGCTGACTAACTGCAGCAGTCTGACTCTGGAAGGGAACAAGAGTTGGGGATCAAAATGTGAAGGGCCCCAAAGCTCAAGCAAGGTCACAGAATCACAGCACTTTATAATGTTAGAGTTGGAAGTCACCTCAGAGGCCGTTTAGTCCAACTCATACACGACCAGAAAATCTCCTCTATACTAATACCCGACAAGTGGTAATCTAGCCCTCACTGTAAGACCTTTAGTAAAGGGGAACTCATTGTCTCCTTTGGAATTCCATTCTCTTGGAGGGAATCTCTAATTGTTGTAGAGAGGGCTGAGAGAGACCAAGTTGTGATGTATTGCTGTGGGAGAAAGTGGGACAAAAATCAATGCTTTTCAGAATTCTCTGACCAGCACAGACATTGCTATTTACATAGAAAAAATGGGTTCCTGTAGTAATGGTAAAAAACAGTTTCATTACTACAATGCCTCTCAATCCATTTTCCATTGAGAAAGAACAGTCCTTGTAAGATTTACTTCAGGGAAACGGTATGATAAGACCTAAGAGCTAAAAAGTTGTTTGTTTGTTCACAATAAGCTAGGTGACACTTGAATTGGGAGATTCAAGGGAGATAGTAGAAGGCAAAGAAGTTCAGTTCAGGTCAGAAGATAAGGACAGAGTAACAGTTAACAGAAAAGTTCACAGGGAAGACATATTCTCAGCCTAAGCATCTATACCTCTTGGTGCAGCCTGTCTAAAGAGAAGAGAACTTCATAATAATTGATTGAGAATCTTGGCTGAGACAATTAAAGGGAGCTTCAAAGCTATTGGCTGAGATTACTGACTGTGGAGAAGAGCTATAGTACTCTTCACTTGGGAGAAAATTACTCATCACAGCATCTTCTCTAGATGAAGGACTAAGATGCAGATGGGCCTGAAGATAGCAGCTCAGTTGAGGAGCATAGATGGCCAAGATTCAGAAGAGATCCAAAAGAGAAAGCTGCCAGCAGCCTCTCCTCTGCAGGAGAGAGGTTTATTAACCGCAACAACCCCAGTAGATGCTGGAGGTGGCTAAAAAAGCTGGTAAAAGAGCTATAAATCATGGCATTCATAGTAAACACTGTACCAGACATTAGAAAATACTGAAAATAGGCAGATTTGATGACCAGATAGAGTGAAAAGCAACACCAGTGGAGAACAATGTAAAGTTATCAGTGTAAGACATCAACAGCTTTGCAGTGTCAGAGATGTGATTCACTTCTCCATATATTTGCCCAGCTCACACATATTTGCTGAGTTGTGAATCCATTCACCTGTGGATGCCCGCATGTTTAATATGTATGAATGCCACACATCTACTTCTTATAAAACTCCACTCTTCCCAATGAATATATGTTTTATTTTCTTTAAGTTGCTTTAATTTACTTTTTATTGATGTTTTCTGTTTCTTACATCACCATAGTAGCCCATGTATTCCTCTTTTTCCCCTTCCCTAGAAGCCATCCCTTTTGAGAAGTAGTGGAAGGTAGGTTTTAGAAAGGGGGAATAAAGTCAGCAAACTGATCACTATATTGAGAAAGTCCAAAAACATATGCAATGCATAACACCAGTGGACCATCCCCCTCCCTGAAGGGGTATGTTGGGGGTGTCTTCTGATATCTCTTCATTTAAATCCCACTTGATCTTTTTAATTTTGTTGCATTTACTTTTGACTTTGGTGTGTTATTTTTCTTTCCTTTTGTATTGTTAATAGTTATCGTGTAAGGAACTCATTTTTTTTCTATGGCAGTTCATCTTCATTTGCAGATTCTAGTTAAATCTATACCAAAGCCAAATGGGCATTCTTCTGCCTCTCCATGATGTAACATTCTTACAAGACCTAGAGGGAAGTAAAGGAACTAAAACCCATCTCAGGCCACCTCTTTAAAAAATCATCTCAAATAGGCTAATTCAGACTGTGCTATTATGCTACAACTACATCTTTGCTACGGGGATAAGCAGGACAATGATGATGAAAAATAGGGTAGAAAAAAGAAGGAAGGAAAAGGGTATGAGGGGAGGACTGGAAGAACCCAAGAAAATGGAAGAAAAAGAGAGACAATGGAAAATTGGCAGCAGAAGGGAAAGAACAAGGCAGGATGAAAAGAGGGAGTCATTGAAAACATCAGAGAAGAAAGGAGGCAAGCAAAGATTGGAGATGTAGGGGAGAAGGACATAATTGGATAGAAAAGTCACTAGCTTATGAAATGAAAAAGGAAAGATGCTAGCTCCATATTGAGCATTCCCTAATGCATTAATAAAACTGACTAGAGGAAGGTGCTGAGGCAGGCAACAATAAGCAGGTTACTGTAGCTGCTGTCACATATATCCTGTATTAGAGCCACGTACCAACCTGTTTCTCTCCCATTCCTTCTCTCACTGGATGAAAGGGGTTTCATTCTAGCCTTTCTCAGCCTCTATCATATTTAGATCACTGGAGGTATTAGGAACCGTGATCCCCTTGGCCTTCTCTCCCCAAAGTCCTCCCCACCTGCCACTTTCATATTAGTTCCAACTTCCTTCAGCTGGCACAGTCACAGCTCAAAAAGCCAGAAGTCTCGAATTCTAATTCTAGCTGTGTCTTTCAGTACTGTGAATTATAATTTCTCTATTGACAAATCTTCTGGGAGTGTGGTGAGAAAATAACAAAATGGAATAAAACAGTTTTAAAGCACCTTATAATCACTAGGAACTTCTGATTTCCAGCCCTCGTCTAGAACTGAGATCCTCAAAATTCCTTTAAGGACAGAGATTTTTCTGGGTCTCTCAGTCTTCTCATGTAGTCATGTTCTTCCTGGTACCATTCCATCCCATAAGGGGATTCAGTGCAGTGATCCCCTTTAAGCTTTCTCTTATCCAGAGTAAATATTCTCAGTTATTTAACCAGTCCCCATATTTCATAATCTCAAGAGCCTTCCTCACCATACTGGTTGTCTTCTTCTAGGCACTATGGAGCATTGAATCCATGTCTTTCCTAAAATGAGATGCATAAGACTAAACCCAGTATTCCTGTCCAGGGGTCTGACCAGTGTCTCAGACTTACTAGAGTTCTTGTGAATCACATAATTATGCTATATTAATGGTTCCATGTGGCACATCTGACTGCTGAGTCAGTCCCAGGTGGGTGCATAGGATCAATGAGCAAGATTTGAGAAGGCATTTCCCAAAGTTGAAGATCCAACTGTTTTCCTTCCCTTGAAAGGAGCAGCTTTCATCTGGTTGACCACAGGCTAACTATTGAGAGGAACTATTGAATGAACTGATAGTTCTGGAATCAAACTTTACTCAGGACAAAAAACATTAAAAAAACTAGAACCAGGGGCAAAAAAAACAAAATCCCTAGCCTAAAATTTCCAGACTCAAACTTGGAAGAGTACAATCTATAGCAGATCCCCATATATGTTCACCAACATCCCCCCGCAACCCCAAAGTAAATTAAGCCAGTTCTTGAAGAAGCCCATTATGTGTTCTTTAATGTTATTTAGTGGAGTGATTTAATTTGTGTAAAAAGAAATATCAAATGCTTGCAAGTCTAGACAAACTGGAATAGAAAGAGAGATTGGCTAAGATGGTCTTACAGATCGAAACAAAAAACGCTTTAATATACACTTTTAATATACACACTTTTTGTAAATGTCAGCAAGGATGTGTAGGCATTATGCAATTCCCTATATTCTCGTGTTTCTCTCTCTCTCTCTCTCTCTCTCTCTCTCTCTCTCTCTCTCTCTCTCTCTCTCTCTCTCTCTCTCCCTCTCTCCCCCCACCCCACCCCCTCTCCTGCTTCTTTTTAGGGATGGAGAATTCTGTCTGTATGTGTATATTTCTAGTCTTTCTCTCTGTATTGAAAAAGAGCTCTGAAGTAGCTTTCCGCTTTCCTGGCCTTTTCTCAGAGAACTCCCATTTTTTCTGAGGTTTGAGAGACTCAGAAACTTTCTTGCTTTTTCTGCCGAACAAAGAAGTCCAACACATGCCACCAAAAACAGCCAGAAGATGTCACATGGGCTTTTCTTTTTCTTTCTTGTCTTCTGAAGGAACTATCACTACATGCTGCAACCTCCACCTCTCTCCAATACTAGCAGAGATACACAAGGGGAAGGCAGCACAGACTCAGAAGTCAGTCCCATGTGACTCTAGGCCCCTGCTTTCTCATCTGTAGAATGGTCCTCCATTAAAAATGAGGATTGAACTAAATGGCCTGAGGTCTCTTCTAGCTCTAGAACTACGATCTATCCTATTACATCTTCCCCCTCTCATGCACCTTGGCCCTGTTCTTCTCCCCTCTGTGTATACATCTTCTCTGCCTGATTATTGATTTACTATTAGAAGTTGTTAAAGTTAGGTTCCTAATAGAAAGTTGATTACTTGATTACCAGTTACATGACTGAGTCAATGTTTATTTTGATGAACAATGATTCCCATATTTCTATGCAGAAAATAGCATCTTGCTGTGAAAAAGCATGACATTATGATTGTGATAGGATGCTATTGTGTTATAAAAAATGACTGCATGAACTGACGCCGAATGAAGTGCACAGAACCAGGAGAACATTGTACTGAATAACAGCAATATTGTATGATGAAGAACTGTGAATGACTTAGCTATTTACAGCAATACAATGATCCAAGATAGTTCAGAAGGACTCATGATGAAGAATGCTATCCACCTCCAGAGAAAGAACTGACGGCATCTCAATGCATATTGAGGCATACCTTTTGTTTACCTTATTTTTTTCTTTTTTGTGTGGGGTGGGGTTTTTTTTTGGTCTTTGTTTTCTTTTGCAGCATGGCTAATATGGAAATGTTTTGCATGGCTGCACCTGTATAATCTATATCAAAGTGCTTGCTTCTCAAAGAGGGAGGAGAGAATTTGGAACTCAATTTTTTAAAATGTTAAAAAAATATATTTTTACATGTAATTGGAAAAAATAAAATATAAAAATTTTCCCCCAAAATGCATGAAATTTAGAGTCAGAGGACCTGTGTTTTGGCCCTGCAAGTCTACCATTTACAACCTGTAAAACCCGGGCAGATCATTTTATCCTCTCTAAGCCTTACTTTCCTCATTTGTAAAATGGGGGAGGTTGGATGAGAGGACCTCTAAGGTTTCTTCCAGTTCTAAATCTGTGATCCTATGAAGCTAACATTTCCCCAATATGATAATATGCATTTTCATTCTGTGTACTTAATAAATTTACTCTCATTTTCAAAGAAAGATTTATGAAAATATACATTCTAGACAATCTTCTGAAACACTGTTGCCCAAGCCAAAAGAAAGCAAGTTACTAGACTTCTGGAATATGTGTAAAAACAAAAGCGTATGCAGATAAGAGAAGCCTCACTGACAGGTCCCACTGCAGAGTAAATGGGAACTAACAGCTCCATTGTTCAGGACATTATGCTTTTCAATGCAGCCCGAGAATGCATTAGCTGTTTTGATTGCCGTATAGAAGTATTGATTCATATTAAACTTGCTGTCCATTAAAAACTCAAATCTTTTTTTCCAGACAAACTGCTATCTGCCATGCTTTCCTCAAGCTGTACTTTTGGAACTAAGCTGATTTTTTGAACCTAAATGAAGTACTTGATATTTATCACTATGAAATTTTCTCTTATTGGGTTTTACGTAGTTCTAGCCTACTGAGGTCTGTTTGAATCCTAACTGTCATCCAGTTCGTTAGCTATCCCTTACAGCTTATCCCTTTGTGTCATATAAGTGTACGGCAACTAACTCTGCCTTCTTTCATCCAAGTTACTGAAAACAATGTTTGATGATGCAGGATCAAGAGCAGATACTTGAGGAAATCTGCTAGAGGCCTCCTTCCAAGTTGGCATTGACCCATTAATGACTGCTCTTTGAGTCCAGTCACTTAATCAGTTCTGAATCCATGTATACTGGCATCTAGCCTACATCTTTCCATCCTGATCAGCCTCCTCCATCTCCTCCTCTTCCTTTTTTGCCTCCTTTCCCTGTTTTGCTCATTGATGGAGTCTCAATGCATATTGAAGCATACTTTTTGCATACAGTCAGCTCAGACTGGATTTACAGGGGCGACTTATGGATCCAGTTCCACTGCTAATCAACACAAAAGCTTTAAACACCTCCATTTCTCACCTGGGCTGGTTTACCTCACCTTAAGCAGCCTGAAGCTTACCACACTCTCAGAGGCTCACCACATTGATGCTGGACTTAGCTAATACCTAATTGGCTTTCACATTACACAGCACAGAACTCCGGAGTTCAAGCTATCTACTGCCCTCAGTCTCCCCCAGTAACTGGTATTATGTGCCAACCACACCCAACCCCAAATATACCACTCTATTCCCTATATGACTTCCCAAATGAGGCTTTTATTAATTGGAAACTTGTTACTTTCATCACCTATTGGCTTTTACTCAATTTTCACTAAATTTCTCCTCCCTTCCCACAGTGCTTTTCCCAGAAAGATCAGTCTACCATATTTTTGATCAGATGTGGTGAGAAGAGCAGACACCAAGAATGAAAACCCAAAGAAGCTTAATGATAAGTGAAGGAAGTACATGAAATTGGAATATCCAGAGGTCAAAAAAGTAAGGACTCCACCTATGATGCCCAGGTCAAGGAGGCATGAAGACTCTAGCATGACCTGTGGCATCCTAGGTGTCTTTTCTATCCCACAGGGTGGGCAGGAGAAATCCATTTGCAAACCTTAAACTGTTAGATAAGTGTGGGCTATTATTCTAAATAGTAGGTTGGTAAGGCAAACCTTAAACTGTTAGATAAATGTGGGCCATTATTATTATTCTAAATAGTAGATTGGTAAGGAGGATGAGAATGGGGAAGTGTTTTCATAAGTGCTGAGAGCAAGAACTAAGTCTTATTTATGTTCCTATATTTCATAGTACCCAAAGAAGGGTCTTTCAAGAATATAATTTGAATCAGCAAGAACATACAGAAGTTCTTTATTGTTAAATGAATTCACTCACTGTGGTAAAGGAAGGTACATTAGAAACAGCTTAATCTCAGATTCTCAGAACTGGAAGGGTCCAGTCTTGCCCAAATCTAGTATTCTAGTAGAAGTATTGGTACTTGATGTTAAAAGCATATATAATAGGGGTGCATTGCTGGTCCATGATGGCCAACTTCTACATCACCTCATTATGTGTATGAAGTAAGGAAACTATCTTTCATCACTCAAATTTCCAGGGCAGCAAAAACCCATTGGACTAAATAAATAATACATTTTTTTAAAAAGATGAGATATCCCATAAGGGAGAAGGAGCGGGAAGGGAACAAAAATTTATTAAGGATCTACCACATGCCAGGAATTGTATTATTTTACAAATACCTCATTTCATCCTCTCAACAACCCTGGGAAGCAGGTAATATTACTATCCTCATTTTTCAGTTAAGAAAACTGAAGCAAAGAGAGATTAAGAAGATATCATCACAAACAATCAATGAACACTTATGAAGTATCTATTATGTGCACTGGGCTAAGCACTGGGGATACAAAAAGAGGCAAAATACAGTACCTGCCTTCAAGGAGCTTACTATCTAATGGGGGACAGAGCATAGAAAGAAATATACACAAAGCAAGCCATATTCAAGATAAATAAGAAATAATTCAAAGAAGGGAAGCACTGGAATTAAGAGGAGCTAGGGAAGGCTTCCTGCAAAAGGTGGGATTTTAGTTGGGACTCGAAGGAAGTCAGGGAGGTCAGTAGTTGGAGTAGAGAAGGGAGGGCATATCATACATGGGAGACAGGCAGAAAGGAAAGAAAAAGAGAGAGTGAGTGAGAGAAAGAGAGAGAAAAAGGAAGGAAGGAAGGAAGGAAGGAAGGAAGGAAGGAAGGAAGGAAGGAAGGAAGGAAGGAAGGAGGAAGGGAAGGAGGGAAGGGAGGGAAGGAGGGAGGGAGAATTTTGTTAAGTGCCAACTATGTGCCAGATGTAGTGCTAAGTGCATTATAATTATTATCTTATCTGATCCTCACAAAACCCTGGGATGTAAGAGTTATTATTATCTCCATTTTACGGATGAGGAAACTGAAGCAGACAAAAGTTAAGTGACTTGCTCAGGGTCACACAGCTAATAAGTGTCTGATTTCACATTTGAACTCAGTACTTCCTTACTCCAGGAAGGACAGAAGGAAGGAAGGGAGGGAGGAAGGAAGGAAGGAAGGAAGGAAGGAAGGAAGGAAGAAAGAAAGAAAGAAAGAGAAAGAAAGAAAGAAAGAAAGAAAGAAAGAAAGAAAAAAAGAAAGAAAGAAAGAAAGAAGAAAGAAAGAGAGAGAGAGAGAGAGAGAGAGAGAGAGAGAGAGAGAGAGAGAGAGAGAGAGGGAGAGAGAGAGAGAGAAAGGAAGGAAGAAACTCACTGGACTTATGCCTGGAAATAGGAATTTTGTCAGGAGGTACAGGTTGAGCTGAAGAAGAAGGAGCTAGTCAAAGGAAAGGCACATGCTGGTGACAACACAGCTTTCTTGCTAACCATGGAGAGAATAGTGAAGATCGTGGAGAGCTGGGGCCAAGGGATGTCATTTGCTGAGTCTAGGATGGTGTCTTTATAGTCCACAGTTCACAATTTCAAGACAGAAACTGTGAAGGATGGAAAGCCAGGAGATCAACTCAATGTGGAAGGAGTAGCTAGTACAGTGCCAGAATCAAGGGAAATCCCTGAACCTAAGGGGTTATAGCCAATCTTAATGATGGCCCTGGAATCTAAGTTTTACCACCAAGAGCATGTTTGCTCTTTTCCCCAGAAGTTAGTTATTCCCTTATTGGCATGGGAGCCAGTAAGAAGTTATATCTTTTTGTTTATAGTAGGAGAATGGAGACAGGAGGGAAGAATTATAATGATTTGGTTGTCTATTTTCCTGTATGAGTTACCTTGATACTCTTAATTAAATACTCTCTTATTTGATTTATGAATGCTAAATGTTCTTCAAATAGAATATGCACAGCAATAGAGGTTCAAGCCATGTTTGCATAATTAAGAGTCACTCAAAATACCAATACTGAACCCAAGGCAGCTACCGGGAGTTCCACAGATGAGTGGGGCTCCAGTTCCACATGGATATGGTTTTTAGAACCAAAGTGACCTTTGGCCAAGCAGAAAATACTGATGTGAGCTTCCACCTGTGTGTGCATACATAAACAAAAATAAACAAAGTCAAGGTTCTTTTATAGTCTTCTCTGTTTCTCCCAGTGATTTCTGCAAATGCATAATGGGGTTCTCAAAAAATATGAATGTTGAACTCCTCACTCACCTTCTAGATTAGCAATCCTTTTCTAGATGTCCACTAACCATCCCCATGATTCTATGTTTTAGAATTTTTCTGATAATCAAAAATCAAACTCACCAACTTAAAATGTATAGCCTCTACTCTCTTCTCTATTTGAAAACCAGGACAGTTGTATATTTCCAGACCTATGGGACCTCTCCCAGTCCCCAAAGTCTTTCCAACATCATTAACAGTGGCTCAGCAATTGCACCCACCAGTACAATGAGCTGCAATAAGTCTGGGCCTGGCTTGAACTCATCAAAGCAGTTAGGTGTCTCATGATTTATCTTGAGTTTCAACTCCCTATTAAGCCATTTTTTAGCACAAAGGTCATTCTCCTTAGCAGAGAAAACAGAAGTGAAATAAAAGTTGAATAGTTTTACCTTCTATCTACCATTTGTTATCATTGGCTCATCCCAAGCAGCAGTCTTATCTTTCTTTGATCCTTCTTTTTCCCCAAATAACTTTTTTAAAAAACATCTTTTTTGTCCTTAGCATTCCTTGACAGCCCAAGCTCATTCTGAGCTTTAGCATTCCCGACACTAGGCTGCCCCAATGGTTGCTGCAGACAGTAGAGATAAGGGAGAGGAACAAGAAAGATTTCATTCTTGTGCTCTCTCATTCTCTCATTCACCTCACTCGCTTGCTCAAACTCCTCTCTCTGTCTCTGTCTCTGTCTCTGTCTCTCTGTCTCTGTCTCTGTCTCTGTCTCTCTCTCTCTCTCTCTCTCTCTCTCTCTCTCTCTCTCTCTTTCTCTCTCTCTCTCTATGTCTGTTTCTCTCATACATACACAATACAGGATGAATTTTTCCACAACCAGAAACAAACTGTCCTCAAAAAATATGGAGTTAGCAACCACCCCCAAGGGAGCCCCTAAAGAATAGGAACAGAATGGGAAGGGACTATTGTTGTTTGTCCTTCGTTCTCAGGACCATGACATCAGGAAGATGATGCCATAACTTGCAAGTGAATTGGATTTAAGTGAGGAAGGGCTGTGCAAAGTCATCAGCCTCACTTTCTCCTCCAGAGCAATCTGGGTCCAGTGGCCAGATATTCATCAAGAGGACTGGAGATGGGCCCCGGGGAAGGGACTAAGGTTCATAATGGAATCACTAATGCAGCTACTTCCCTCCACCCTAAGAAATCTGGGCAGAATCTGACCTGGGATCAGAGAAGGACTATTTGGCAAGATTATGACTGTAATGTCATCTTAGCAGAAAATTTTTATAATGGCATGTGTTTGGGGATTAATAATAAGCTTATTAATTAAGCTTCATAAAACCACAGGGTATGTTCTTTATGATATGCTACAAACAGAGCAGTTATTTGGGGCACATTCAATTCTCATTTGCATGGTAGGATCTATGACATTGTGTGGGGCAGAGGGGGAGGATGGCAGTTGGAGGCCATTCTAGACCTGTGCTCCAGGAAATGGGCTAGACGACAGGGGTGGGGAACCTTCGGGCTCAAGGCCACATATGGCCTTCTAGGTCCTTGGGTGCAGCCTTTTGACTGAGTCCAAGTTTTATAAAACAAATCTTTTTAAGGGGATTTGTTCTTTGAAGTTTGGATTCAGTCAAAGGGCTGCACTTGAGGACCTAGATGCCCACACGTGGCCTCAAGGCAACAGATTCCCCACCCCTGCCTAGAAGGAGAAGGTTGGAACAGAATCCACTTTCTTGGACTAGCTTCTCCTAATTACACATCTATCTAAGATGCAATGAGAGAGCCCTGACTAGTAAAAATCATCTTCGTAGAGGTAGAAGATGAGGGTTATCTCATCCAGCAGCAGGGAAATGGAAAAGATTCCTTAGGGCAATGCATGTATGTAACAAGGCCAATTTTCATGAATTTTGAGTTGGCAAAAGTACTTTAAACCAAAAAGTCAGGAAGCCTAATTTCTAGTTCTCACTCTTCCACTACCCATGTGACCTCGAGTAAATCATTTAATATCTTCTCTGGGATTCAGTTTCTTTATCTTTAAAATTAGATGTAAGGTTAGTCTAAATCAATGGAGTCAAACACAAATAGAAATAAATCCCTGGGAGTCACATATTGACTTAGAAAACCACAAATAAACATTATCTATGTTGTATCATATTTTCCTTTATTTTGTTAAACTTCAATAACTTTCAGAGTTTTGCAAGGCTGAAAGCAATCCTCAGGCCACAAGTTTAGCACCTTTGGAAATTATCTAAAAGGTTCTTTCCAGGTCTGGAATCCTACAATTCTAAGATTTCATGATTATAAAGTCCTGCAGTTTGCTGTGCATTTAATTCTCAGAATTCTAAGACTTAGAGCTGAATAGGTCTTTAGAGAACATCTAGTTTACCCCCTCATGTTAAAAATGAGGAAACTGAGGCCCAAATGGGGAAGAAAGTTTGCATAAAATGACAGAGTATGCACAGTAAGTAGCAGAGTCAGGATTTGAACAGAGGCCTCCTAACAACAAATCTAGTGTTATTTCCACCATATCACAAGATACAGAAGAGCATGTACATGGTACTACGTTTGTCAGCTGTGTACCACTCTGGGGATACCTTCAGAGTAAATGAGGTAAGAGGGGAATACTACCCAAAACTGGCCTATCCCAAGAGAGAATGGTAATTTGGGGAGTAACCCATGTCATTTATATTTTTTCAAGGAGAAAGGGATTAACAGCAGCCAATGTCTATAGAAACTCTTCCTAATGGGCTGTGCAACACCCTTCTCTGGGCTCATTGGACTAATCCCCATTCAGAATGAAGGGTTGGATCCTCAGGAAAGTGGTTGCTACTACTTCTGGGGCTCTAGAGGTAACCCTGTGTGTGGCTATCCTCCTAACACTGGCTCTAAGAACCTCCAACTCTGCCCTTAACAATCAGCCAAAACATAGGGTTCTTCAGTGAAGGCATTTACTCAAACAATGACACAAGAACAAGAGTTACAAAGTGTTCCCCAACACCAGGGGTGCACTCTCCCACTAGTGCACATGGACTGGGGAGAGGGAAAGTGGGCAAGAACTTACAGTACAATGATATTGAGGCACAAATGTAAGGAATACTCATGGCCAAGAGAACCGACAACTCTGGACCTGCATGGTATCCATGCCCTTTCTTTCTCTAAAGAATCCACACAAAATTTGCTGCAGGGCATAGCATCGGTGAGGGATAAAAGGATATAGAGTCATGGTCATGGACAAATGGGACAGTTTACTGCTGGGTTAATCAGGTTACCCAGGTGCTGTTCTTGATTTCCATTAGGCCTGGCTGCTGCTGTACTCACCAGATAAACTGGTCTAACTCTGGGCAAGTCCCACCAGACAGTACCAGGAAGCCCATTGGGCTCTTCTCAAGATGTGACATCTCTACTGGTTAAAAAACACACTGGCATCCTTGGGCTCTCTTCAAAGGGCAGCTGTAGGTTTTTCTTCCCCACCTTCACCCATTGGTTTGGCTGAGTGTCATGTTCAGTTGACTCTCTAGGGCACTAATGACCCTTAGCTTATGATTAGCAGAAGCCTCTTACTTTTGACTCCCTCAGAGATAAAGTTCTGAAGTGATTTGTTACCTCCAGGTAGAAGATAGCAAAGAAATGGGCCATCTGAGCTTGAGTACAGTGACCAAGGACAGGCTACTGAGAGACCTGAAATACAAAAGGAGGAGGAAAATTGCCCTAATAGGTTCTCCAGAAAGAAAGCATCTTCTCCTACCCTAGTTCTCCTAGACTAGTTAGCCTCCACCACCACCTTCAGGCCACAACAAATTTTCATCTTTTTTTATTCCTTCCCTTCCTGCCATGGGTCATTCCTCCTCTATTCTCCCCCCGAAAAAAAACATAACAGGTGGCAACACTCAGGATGGGAACAAGGCCGAGGGACTATCTCCTTTGGCCAAGAGAGTGACAGCAGCAGGTCCCCAGGCATCTGTCTATCTGGAGACGTCAGGTGGCAGCACAGTGTAAATCACACCTAATTTTACCAGCCAGGGGATCCTTGGCTGTGTGTCTCTGTATGTGTCCCCTGCAGACAAATAGGAGATTCCAAGGGTTACTGGTTTACGATTCTGTAATTCACAATACAAGCAAACCATCTAACTGACTCTTACTCCTAAGATGTGCTCTGACATAGTCAGTGCACTGAGAAGAGTTAGTGGCAAAGCCCAGGGATGGCATAAATTGTCTCTGTGTAGCATGCGACTTCTCTAAGGGAAGAGATATTCTTTGGGAAGGAAACACCCAAGCACCTGGATGCCAAGGGAGATCTAGGGCACAGAATAAAGCAGACACCAGTGAGCATTACACATTCCTTTTCTGAACCATTCTTTTGGCAGTGGTCCAAGGTCTGGATCTATATTCTGCTAGGATTTGCATGTCCCTTGGAAGTTTTTTCCTTAGCTTCAAGGACAGAGTCTCCTTCATAATCATAACCCCACCCTGAGGATGCCCCCCCACATAAAAAGGCTGCTCTCTTTTGAATCTCATGCCCTGGTAATGACGGAAACACAATGCAAAGGGATCCCAGAATCTTTGCACATCCCAGAGGTCAATGCTGCCTCTAGTAACTCAAACTTCCCAGAAATACAAGTTTTTTCTATTCTTAAAGGAGCCCTCAGATTCTCCTTCCAGAGTTTTCCAGGCCTCCCTCCAGTGACTGATATAGAGATCTGACTATTGGTGTCTTCTTTAGTCATCCCACATACCCAATGAGATCAGGGCCCTCTCACGCTTACCTGAGCCAAGATGTAAGATGCATAAGAGACCAAATTGCCAATCCTGTGGGAGGCTTCAGATGGTGTTTTCTGTGAGTATTATCTTTAGCCTAATGTTGTATTAACACAGCTCCGCCTGGTGATTAGTCTATTATTATATATTAATCATAGGATAACGATGCATACTTTCTGTAGTCTTCTTATCTCATCAGCATCAAAGAGCCTGTGACTCGATCCAGGCCCAGAGCCTCAGGCCCCATCCTACTCTCTAAGCCCACGCACAGATCTGTTCACTCTTCTCCTCCTGTCTCAGATACTCCAGGGGGGCACCCTGGGCAATGGTACCCCGCCCCCTTCCAATATAGGGGGAAATGGAGGCAAAAGTAGGAGAGCTGCCTATGCCTGAGGTCTAAAGCCAGAATATAAAAAGAAAAAAAAAGTCCTTATATCTCCCCTCAATTCAATCTAATAAGCATTTATTAGGCACTTACTATGTGTGTGGCTCTATGCTAGACACTGGAGACAAACAAAGATGCATTCAAAGAATATACACAGTGGGGGGAAAAGGAAGGCATAATTAAATGCCCTCTAATACGGATACAGTGAGAATAGAAGAACATTTATAGAGGTACATAAATACAAAATATCTCTCACCCAGAAGATGGAGAGCCCTAGGAAAGGCAAAGAGCTAGGAGGAGAGACATGAAGTTTTGGCAAGAGAAAATGGAGAGAGAGAGGGAGAGGGAGAGAGAGGGAGAGAGAGAGAGACAGAGACAGAGAGGCAGAGACAGAGACAGAGAAACAGAGACAAAGAAAGGCATTGTGATTATCCTAATCAGGGAAGACTACAAACAGTTGGCTGTCCCTCCACTCACTCCTACTCCAGGTTCTATCCAGGGGTGGGGAATCTGCCTCAGGTTCCCCATCTGATGGTAGACAAAGGAACACAAAAGACATCTTCCTTGCCTTCAAATAATATATAGTTTCATAAGGGAAATGGGATAGGAATACACTAAAAGAAACTGAAGAAGCACATAGACACAGGATTTAATGTCCAGAATAGCACACACGCAAACAGGTGCTTAATAATCATTGAGGATCAACCACTCAATCAACATTTCTTGTGTCAGGCACAATGCTAGGCACTGAAGACACAAAGACAAATTGGAAACATTCCGTGACTTTAAGGAGTTTACATTGATGATGGTGATGGTGGAAGTGGGGGTGGTTAGTGACAGAACTTCATACGTAGAAGAGATGGTTGATTGGCAGGAATGCATATAAGTAGAGAGACTGGGGGTGTATGCTGAACCCAAACTGAGCCAATTTCTCTGAATAGGAGAATCAATAAGGAGGTGTCTAGCTCAGAGACCTTGCTGCTCATCCTCTCCCAGTCATGCAAACACATCAGGTTGTAGCAGGGACTATTTTTTTTGCCTTTCTTTGTATCCCCAGCTCTGAGCACAGTACCTGACACATAGTGGGCACTTAACAATAAATGTTTGTTGACTGAATGACTGACCAGGAACTGTGTCAACGTCCTAGTGGCTAGGAGGGGTTAGGGCCATCGAAAGCCACTAGCCGAATTCCCACAAGGAGAGCATCTACCTTCTCCATATATGTCTCTCAGGGAACCTGGATTCTAGCCTAGAGTTACACAGACCCTAAGGTCAGGACTCAGGATAGCTCTACTAAGGCCATCTCTTCTCTTCTCATTGCATCCATGTTAGAGAGCATCTAGCTAGCCCATCAATGACATGTGAGCTAGCCTCTTAGCAGAATTCTTAGAATTCTCAGGGAAATGAGATTCCCACACCCTCCTACTTTCACACCTAGGAAAAGGAAAGGGGGAGTCTGTTCCTCATTTTCATCAGCTAAATACAAAATCCACAGGAAATGCCACACTGGTTAGAGTTGGGAGTGTTGTGATGGGCAAGCAAGGTGATGACTCTCCAGGAAACTGCCATTCACAAAATCTCAGAGCCCAGAGCTGTGAACTCCCCAGAGGAAAACAGACACTGCATCCTGCATGTGGAAAGTCCCTTAGGGATCATCTAAGAAACAGCCTTCAAAGCCATCACCCAGAAATATTTGCAACCATAGTGACTAATCCCCTGGAGAGAGGAGAGGACTGTAATCTGTAAGGGACAACTGCCTCCCAAGTACCAAGATGCTTATAAACCAATCACTGGGAGAAAAAAAAAGGTAAGTAGGGATGGGGATAGAAAAGAGAAAGGAGCCTAGATTATCGAGTATAACCAGAGGGTATAGGGTGAGTAAAAGTCACATAACCCAAAGCAAAACTATTTCTTAGAGAAAGTTTTTCTTCAGCCCCCTTTCCTCCCCTTCCTCACCCTAGTCCCAGTTTTAAGGTTTACTTTTCCCTACTACTTCCACCCCCAAACACTCAAAGCCCCCCAGGGGGTCGCATAGAATGAACTCAATCAGATTAAGGCTTTAGGGACTTCTGGTGGGAAGCATGCCCTCTAGATATTTGCATCCCAGAGCAAAATCCCAGCACCCTAACCTAGGAGATTCTCTCTTCACTATTTTGCCTAGAACTTCTACATTTTAAATAGAGCATCCTGGGAGGACAGAAGAGGTGAATCAAGCTTATCCAAAGAAGGGAAGAAATTAACCCCTGTTTTAATATGAATGTATATGTAGAGCCTATATCAAATTGCATGCCTTCTTGGGGTGGAGGGAGGGGAGAGATGAGAAAATTTGGAATTCAAAATCTTATGGAAGTGAATGTTTAAAACTAAATTAATTTTTAAAAATACTCAATATGAAAAAGAAAGAAATTAACTCCTGTATTCTCAATAGGCCTACAATACTTTGGTGAAATGGAGAAGGGAGGATAGAAAAGGGGCCATAATGCTCCAATTCCAGGGGAAGCATTGTTGTTATTTGTCTTTTGTTTTCAAAGAGGAACAATGACATCATGGTTGATGTCTTGCCTTGTTCATGAATTGGATTTAATCGAGGCAGAGTTGCATAAAGTCATCAGACTCACTCTCTCTTCCAGAGTCATCAAAGAAAAGTTAGGATGACTGGTGATGACCTGGGATGCAATGGATGACCTTGGTGTCCTCAATGGCTGACCAAGCTCTAGGGACTCCCCGGTGCCTGTTTCTGCCACCTTCATGGCCATTGGAACAAATTGTTCTCATCTACCCATTCTGCTGGGGAAGCCTTCACATGCTTGGGGTAGACATTCCACTAACTCACTGACAGGTTTGAGGCTCTCAGCCTCATTTGCCCTCAACCTGGTTTAGCCTGTCTGCTGAGATGGTTTACTGGGGTATGGCCGCTGCCAATCCTATAGCTTCTTGGAGCCACAGGTGAGTGCCAGGTAGATGCCAAGGTGGATGAGCAGCCCTGGAAGGACTTGCCAAACCCTCACACCAAAGAAGCTAGTTCTCCTTAAACACTCCCATGCATCTCAAGGGAAGCAGAGCCTAGGGAAGAAAGCTTAGTGTTCAAGACTCAGTAATTTCTTCCTTTTGATCCTGTGTCTTACTCATCTAATCATTGTCTACCTGTTTTTTCTGACCCTAATTAAGCCTAAAGTCTTTTCTGTTGCTGTTAACTTAGAGCAAAAGCTTCTTGCACCTCTGGACCGTGATAGATCTTTGTTCAGAGAAATAATGGGAAATTGTTGTCCCTTGAGGAAATTTCTAGGGGTGGGGCAGAGACAGGGAGAGACCTTGGGATACAATGGGCATAAGGCCCTGTAGGTGAACACTCCAGAATGTCACTGCAGAGAAAGAGTGAGAGGGAGGATAGGAGGAACCACAATGAGGAAAGCTCACCCAAGTGTGAGAAGAGATCAGTATCCCATCTCAGCAGATACGTTGCTGGTCTTCACCTTGATTGCCCTGTGGGTGACTTTGTGACAAGCAGAGCTGGATGTAATGTAGTGCCAGAGGAGGCACAGAATGCTGCCACCTCCCAAGAATCCAGCCCCTGGGCAATAGTCAGGAATGGAGGGAAAGAATGCTGGTGACTGCCATATTGATAGGGGAAGGAGAGCCTACGAATGGAACATGGAAGAGATGAGACCCTGGAAATGGTGCTGCCCTTGGGAAGACAGAGAGGATTTGTAGAGAACCATTAGACAAGGAAGCATGCTTTCTTGATGTTGGCAAAGTAGAACAAATCCCCATTCACTCCGCCTAGTTATAGTTCTAAGTTTGTAGTTTTGCCTGGAGTATCTATGTATAATCATCCCTTCTACAACACGGTGGTTAGGGGTAAGATGCTCCTACCATCTGGAAAATCCACATAAAATTTCCCTTTGTACCAGAGAAGAAGTCTGAGGGTTTTTTTCTTTTATGGGGTATTTACAGTATCTAATTGTTGCGAGTCCCCAGCCTCACAACAAACGTGGGGGTCTATTCTCTAAGTCCTTAGAGTAGCCCCCCACACCCAGGCCTTTGCCTAGCAAAGGGCCTGATCTCGCGGACAATGTACGGGGCGGGAGCCGAAAGGTGGTGAATGACTCCGAATTTTATTTCAGCAAGCAGCATTTTTATATCTTTAGTAACATAGGTACATTCTTTGGTTATGTGGGTGAAAGAACAGGTAAAATCAAGACACCTGGGTACTAAGACCACCCCGACTCCACCTACTCTCCTCCCATTCTCTTCTCGAGCTAACCCGAAGCTCCCTGCAGTCAGGCAGTCCAGGCAAAGAACCGGAAGTTCCATGTGCTCTGGCAAGCCCAGACAGAGAGCCGGAAGTTCCATGTGCTCAAGCAGGTCCGGGCAAAGACCTGGAATTGCTAGGGAGGCAACAAAAGCGAGACCCCTCCTCCTGGCTCCACCCATCTCAGAGCCCTGAGTTTATCTCAGCAGGCCCTGGGCCTGGAGGTCTGAGGAGGGCAGGGCTGGGCTCTAACTTGGCCGGTAACACCTAATTGTAAAATTTTGGTTGAGTATTTGATCGTAGGCACTGTGTCATCTGCTGGCCTTCCCATGTAATCTGCAGCTTCCACCAAACTTCCAAAAAATTCCCATACAATCTCTTTTGCCAACCCACAATATATTGAAACTGCAGTGGGGAAAGTCATGATGTGGAAGGGATAGCTGTACTGACAAATTCCTCTGGGGATTCTAAGAAGCTCCCATTTCTCTGCCTCAGGCCCAAAGGTGGACACACTCCCTCCTCCAGAGGACATTTGATTTTCTGTTCAAGTGGGACAGAAATAGGAATAGAGATGATTGACTCTAAAGTATCAGTGAGGAAGGTTTCCCTAGTTGTCAGGATCTGTCTAGTGTCCTTCAGAGTATGAATATATAGGGTGTCCCAAAAGTCCAAGTACAGTCTTAAGCTTTAATATAGAAGGGGTTTTGGAGGTCAGCTATTCAAACCTCTCCATTTTATAGATTTAAAAACTGAGTCCTATGGGACTCAATGAAAGGGTGAAGGGTCTTGCCCACAGACATACAGCTAGTTAGTAGTAAGACCAAGACTAAAACCCAGGCCCCCATGGCTCTTTCACCTTCACTATCCACCTTTTAGGACATACATATTGGCTGCCTTTTTAAGAGCTGGATGATATAAGATAAAAAGTGCTGGGGGACTGGAGAGGAAAAATCCTTCTGTAGGTGAGTGTAAGCTGTCAGGAAGCAGACTACACAGTGACAGCAAAAGAAGGGGTAAGAAGGAGAAAGTGAAAAAGAACTAAAATCTATTACCCAGCAGAAATCCATAGCTAGGTCTGGAGCCAAAAAAGAGGATTTGCAAAGAAAACTCTATTCGTGGGTATTTCCTTCTTATCACAGTAAATGGTCTGCCAAAGTGGTATTGCTCTGTATTGAAAACCTGCTGTTGTTAGAGAAATGGCATACAGGCACCGCACATTATATCTGCTATATGCACACAAAGAGGGAAACCCATCCTCTATTCCCATTCTTGCATATGCAGAGCACAAGAGTCTGATGTGGGGGAGGTGACTGCAGAGCAGTCACCGCGCTTTTGTCCAAGGCTGATTATCCCATTGAAGGATTATCCAGGGTTCTCTTTGATTCCTTTTCCTCCTCTGACTCCCCTCATGTTAATGCACTTCACTGATCATTCACATCTTCCCCCAGAAGGTGAGCTGGGAAAGGGAGAAGAGGAAAGACACAACAACTTTACTCCTTTTGAGGAACTCTAGACTTGTGTGATGCTTGGGGTTGGGGCACACAATAAAATATAGGGGTTTTTGGAGAAGTCTACACTTTCCTAGTCCTCAGTTTCTATAACTCATTGAAAACTAAGAGTGACTATTTCATGCTTTTGTTCAAAAGCTTTAAGTGGCTCCCCAATGCTTATGGAATGAAGTCCTAACCCCCAAACCCTTTCAGAGCATTCAAGCACATCTACTACCTGGCCTCAGCCTTTCTTTCCAGCCCTATTTTACTCTAATCCTTTCTATAAACTCTATGATCAAGTAATGATTTCTCAGAATCCTTCCCTCCTTTTCCCACCTTCCTGCCTTGGTTAGTATTTTACACTACTGTGGGACTTTGTGGGGAGGTAATAAGACTTTACTAGTATTTTTTATTACTATGGGACTTATAGGCAGCAGGTGACAAGACTTTCCAATCTGTCCTCCCCATCATTTAAAGTCAAGAGAAGGCAGAAGCTGACCACTTTGATAAAATCTTAAGTCAAATGGCCCATTGATCAGCCCAGGCCCATTGATCACATTCTCAGTCAGGGTCTGTGCCTTTAGTCTCCTGTTTTCTTTAAGCTAATTTATGAGCTTTGAAGTTTGTAAAAATAGTCTCTGTCCAATATTGAAAAGTGTAATTGTTCACATTGGAGCATCTCCCATTTAGGGGAATAGCTAAACAAGCTGTCCATGAATATAACTGGATGTTACAGTGCTATAAGAAGCAACAAGCATGATAAATACAAAGAAACATGGTAAAACTTACAGAAACTGATGGGAAGTGAACTAGCAAAAGTACATAAACAATGATTACAACAGTACAAATGAGTGGGGGAACCAATCACCCCAAAAGAATTTTTAAAATCAGTATTTTAAAGTTATAAAGAACAAGCTTTCCCCACCCTGATAAGAAATATGAGAAGACATATCCCCCTTTCCTTTGCAAAGTTAAGGATCCACCAATGTGAACTGTCACGTATGGTGTCAGATTTTTTCCAATGTGGTAATGGGTTTTGTTGATTTTTCCCTCTTCCTCCTCTTTTCTTTCTCTTAAAAATTCTTCATTATAAAAGACAATTCTCTGGGAGGGGGCAGGAAGAGGGAAGAGAGAGGAAAATCTATAAACAGAAAATATCAATAAAAATCTTTTTTAAAAATCTTGCATTTATGAACTCAGTGAGGTAAGTGATGCACATATAAACTTGGGATGTACCCTCCTCCTGCTCTACCTTTCAACTTGTCTGAGATCCTCTTCATCTTTTCAGGCCTAATTCACAAGCCCTCCACAAAGTCTTTCCTGGTCCCCTACATAGATGGGATCTGTCCTTCCTTAGACCTTTTCTGCTCACTTCTATTCTAATGCACATTAAATATTATTTATGTACTTATCTTTCTTTACCAATTCGATTCTAAGCTTCTTGCAGGCAGAGACAATGTTATTCACCTCTGCCATCCCTACACCTAGCACAGTGCCTTGAGCATGGTAGATATTCAATAAACGCTTGTTGAATTGAATAACTGAGAATTGACCAAGTGATTAGCTCTTACACACTTTGACAATCAGGCCTGGAAGAGTTTCTCAAAGCAGGTGAGAGGAAATGTCTGTGCTGCCCAGCCTCTAATCAGGATGCCCAGAAACCTGAACTCTCTCTCTACTTCTCTACTAGCACACGCCCAACTGTTCCCTAGGGGACTCCCGCCATACCAACAACCTCACTTGATTCAGGAAGACTCCAGTTCCTGGCACCTGGTTCAACCTTCAACAGCAACACCCTGATTCGAAGACTTGGTGAGAGGAGAGAGCAAGGTTCAGAATAAACCAAGTCAGACGGATTTAAAAGGTCAAGAGGAGACAGGGCACTTTCATTTGTGGAGTCATTTCCCAAAGGAAGCCCCAACAAGTTCTTCTACCAGGATTATTCACAATGCCACTAATCTTTTGTCCTGATGGCTGCTGTTTCAAATCTCATTAGCATTTACAAAGGTTGAATTAATCCTCCCTTGATAATCTGATATTTATTGATTTTTATTTTTAACTTTTGTTTTATGAAAATAAATAAGGGCAATCCTGCAGCACGGAGGATCCCAGGGATACAATGGATGAGAGCAGAGAGACTGAGACAGAACCAAGGAATCTCCCATGGGTCTGAAAGGAGGTCTTAGGGAAATATAGAAAATCATGCAATTGGGCAGTGCACGGGGATATTCGAGATGGCACGAGAAACACCAGAACCCTCAGTCTCCCCTTTCAGTACCATCTGTAGGTTAGAGAGAGGCAATTCAGATTCATTTTAACCAAATGCAAGCTAAAAATAAACATCAATAACTGGAGAAATAACCAGCATTTAAAAAGAAATAGTGAACCCCAAAATCCAGGGAAAAGAAGGAAACTGTATTGCTTTTCTTTCCCGAGTCTGTTCTGTTTGGGAATGCTTTGGGAACTTCTCCCTGCCTGTAGACATGATATCAAGAGAGCTCTGGAATTCAAAGCAGGATTAGGGGCAGAGGAGTGTCGTTTCCCTTAAGGTTTTGATGACAGGGGCCATAGTGACAACTTGGTTCATCTGGAACCTAAAATGCATTGATGAATGATTATTAATCCTGGAGAAAAACCTGCTACAGTAGAATCTTCAAGTGTGCACAAGAATGTTTTAAGGAGAAGCAGATGACCATCTGTTCTCAACTTGTCACTGAAGATAGGGCTACCGTGCTGTGATTATAGCACAAAGTACCTTGGTGAGCCATCAGGAAGAACAATGAGGCTGTTGGTACTTGTCTAACATCTTCCGCATAAAGCCCCTCCTCTAAGCTCACAGAAGCGCTCATCACCTCTCAATAGCCTCCTAGGTTGGTCTCCCTGCCCTCTCTACAAATGCCAAAGTAATTTTCCTGGAGCAGAGATCTGATGGTGTCCCAATCCTCACCCTTCAGCAACTCTGGTGGTTCCCTATTGCTCCTAGGATCAAAAATGAACCCCTCTGGTTGGCCTTTAAATCCCTTCAAAACCTGGCCCCATTTTATCTTTCCAACCTCAATAAACATTAATCTCCTCCCTGTACTCTTTTGTTGTTGTTTCTGTTCAGCCGTTTCAGTGGTGTCCGACATTTCATGACCCCATTTCTTGGCAGAGATGCTGGAGTGGTTTGCCATTTCCTTCTCCAGCTCATTTTACAGATGAGGAAACTGAGTCAAACAGGGTTAAGTGACTTGCCCAGGGTTACACAACTAGTAGGTATCTGAGACCAGATTTGAACTCTGGGATGTGAGTTTTCCTGACTCTAGGCCCAGCACTCTAGCACTGTACCACCTAGCTATGCCAGCACTCTATAATCCAGCTAAACTGGCCATCTCTCTGTTCCTCACACATGGCTCTTTATTTCCTATCTCTATGCCTTTAAATTAACTGTTTCCTTTGCCTGGATAATATTTCCTCCTCCCTCTTCCTCTTAGACTACTCCCTGATTTCCTTCAAGACTCATTTTAAACGCTATCCTATATAAGAAGTTTTCCTTGATTTCTCCAATTGCTAGGTTATCTCTCCCATAATCACCCTGTATTTGTTTTGTATAATACACACACATGTATATATACATACATGTATATATGCATGTGTGTATATGTACATATGTATGTATATGTACATATACGTGCATGTGTGTGTATATGTATGTATATACATATTTATACAAATACATCTTGTTTCAACCTTTAGAATGAAAGCTCTTAGAAGGTAAGAACTGTTTCTCATAACAAGAATCAATGCTGTGTCCAAGGCTTCGGGGTATGGTACTCCCTCCCTCTCCCTAATGGGCCATCTGTTTTGGACCAATGCACTCAGTCTTGGACCAGTTTAGCCCTGGGGAACTCTGGACTGTAAAGAATGTGATGGATATGGCTCCCTTTTCTCACAATCCTCAGCTTGTTAAACCCCAACCCCAGTGCCTGGGATGACTTATTTAGAACTAGGTTGTGGCTCATGTCTAAAGACTCCCCAAAGAGAGGGAATAGAAAGGTATTCCATGTACAATGTATATCAGGCACATGGGATGGGTATTTATTTCCTATACACAACAAAAAAAATGTTAAAAGACACAAAAGACATACAGCATATATTGACAGAAAGATTTCAAACAGATGAGGGGAAAGATCTTGTCCCCACCTGCCTGGGGCTCAGAATTCACTAGGAGCACTCCCAATCAAATGTGAGGCAGAGACCCAGGTGACTCACAAAGCAATAGCATTTGCTTTTATGGACATTTTCTCATCAGCATTAGAGCAGTCAAAGGCAGGGGAATGAACAGGATCATTCTAGGAGGCCCTTTCTAGCCTGAAGAATTTGTGATTAACTTATTGCAACCCCCCCCCCCAGCAGCTGAGCCCTTTCCTTTCCAACAGAGCTCTTTCCTTCTTCTCCAAGCATGACTGCAGTCCCATAACTCATCCTCATTAACGTAAACTCCCTGAGCTTCTCCCGCCCGCCCCTGCTTTCCAGCTCTGCTTGTGTCTGGTGGGCCTTCCAGCCTCCCTGTCCCATCCACCAGCATCTGGGCGGGGGCTGGCAGCTCACTCACTGTATTGCTCAGCCCATCATCAGACCCAGCACAGGCTGTCATAGTCACTGTTAGCATCCCCCACCCTCCCACTTCAGGAGCATTTTACTCACCCCCAAATCACTTCCCCTCGCCCCTGGTTTGGGAAGATCAGATGTAGCAATTGGCTGACGAGGAAGGGTGCATTAACACCCAGTCAAAACAGCTCTTTAAAACAAGCTTTGACAAAATTGTCACATTAGATGTATCTGAATAAAGTCAGCTGTACAGCTGGCAGAGTGCGATTCTAGATCATTTTGACAGCTCACATTAAGGAGCTGCAGGCACAGCCAGGAAATTACCTCCAAGTTAAAGCCAAATTGCAGCCAATTCAACATGTTCTCCCTACAAAGCTCCTGACCTTCGGAGGAGAAAAGGAGGGTCCAGGGGAAGGATGGCAGGTGGAGGAGATGGCATTCTTGTGTCTCAGTTTCCCCCAACCAGCAAGAAGCAAGGAACAGGCCACAGGTCAGTAAGTGAAACAAGATTCTAGGGCAGCTCAAGCTGGTCTCTTCTCCTGACTCGTCCTCCTTCTCTGAAAGAGGCTCTCATCTTATTAGAAGGACACATTATGTGCCAGGCACTGGGCTCAGTGCTTTACAAATATGATCTCAACTGATCCTCACAACAAATCTGGGAGGTAGGTGCTATTATTATCCCCATCTTACTATTGGGGAAACTGAGTCAGGCAGTGGTGTAAGAAACTTGCCCAGTATCACACAGCTCAAAAGCATCCAAGTTCAGATTTGAACTCAGGTCTTCCTAACTCTGGACTCCCCCCTCACTGTATCCACTGGGACACCTAGCTGCCTAGGTCATCTTAGGAAAATTTAATTCAACTCTCTCATTTCACAGATGACAAAACTGGTACTTAGGTTAGTCAATGAGCTTTTATTAAGCCATTAGTATGTGGAGAGAGCTGTAGTAAAGGTTGGGGATTTAAAAAGAAAGGCAAAAAAGCCCCTGCCTTCAAAGAGCATAGAGTAGGCAGCATGTAAAGAATTAGACACTTACAAGATACAGACGAAGTAGGTAATTCTCCCACATGTATACATATAGAAAGTGGACAAGCTAGAATTCAAAGCCAGATCTTGTTACTGTGAGAAGAGTGACTCATATTAAAGGATATGGCTCAAATCCCAGCTGGCATAACTGACTCCTTATGTGATATTGGACAGGTCCCTTCACCCCAGTGGGTGCCTCAGTGATGACCCCTAAGGCCTCTGCTGCCTCTAATCCCTCTCATCCCAGATCTTGCTCCCTTTCTGCTATGACCACATGACTGCAGCTCTAATCTCAGCTCTGCTGCTCACCAGCTCTTCTCAATAGGGCAAGGCATTCTCTCTGAGCCATGATTTCCTCATGTCTATAAGGAAGGATTATAATTAGTGGATCTCCAAGCCCTGTTTCCAGATCTAATAGTCTATAAATCTAGCCCCATAGATACCAGAGACAAGGATGGATCTCCCATAAGGATGTTATTCATTTGCCTAGTGGCACGTGGGTGACACTCAAACCTGTAATTTTTGCACTTTTCCAAGATCCCTGGGGAGAAGTGATAATCAGAGCACAATAATATTCCATCACAGTCATATACCACAATGTGTTAAACCAGGGGTGGGGAACCGGCGGCCTCAAGGCCACATGTGGCCCTCTAGGTCCTCAAGTGAGGCCCTTTGACTGAATCCAAACTTCACAAAACAAATGCCCCTGGCTAGACTATAGTTAGACTATAGCAGCTGGGTGGTGCAGTAGTTAGAGTGCTGTGCCTGAAGTCTGGAAGACTCCTCTTCCTGCACTCAAATCAGACCTCAGACACTTACTAGCTGTGTGACCCTGGGCAAGTGATTTAACCCTGTTTGCCTCAGTTTCCTCATCTGTAAAATGAGCTGGAGAAGGAAATGGCAAACCACTGCAGTATCTTTGCCAAGAAAACCTCAAAAATGGGGTCACGAAGAGTCGGACATGACTGAAAAACAACTAAACTGACGGCCTAGACTACCAGGTCTGCAGGAGGAGGGGAGGCAGTGAGCTGGAGATGGCAGGGAGCCACCCAGACACCATGGCAGTGGGAGGGATAGAGGACACTGAAGCTATGTGGTTCCACTACTTCCCATCTAGCAGGGTGTTACTAATGAAATCTGATGGAGTAAAACGCCAGTAGAGAGAAAGTGTCTGGTTTTCAAGTCAGGGTGGGGGAAAGATGTGGAAAGGGCTAGGGTGAGAGGGGAGGGCTCTGAATATTCATGATGCTAATTAAGCAACAGCTAATTGGAAAATGTTGGATTTTTATTAAGATCTCAGACTTGTACAGTTGCAATGCTCGCCGCCATAATAACAATCATCTAATGGGTACTTTGGGCTCTTTCCAAAGCTTCTATCCTGTTTCCTCAGGCTGCTAATGTGCAGGAAGAAGCGAGCTGGTGATTGTAGAGGGCCATAGGGAACTATCTTTATGGCTTGTGTGCAGCTCTGCCCAGGGGCAGAGGGATGGATTAGATGACATCTTGAGATCCCTTACAGAACAACGTGTTAGAGTGCCCGAACCTGGAGTAAGACAAGACCTGGGCCCAAATTCTGCCTTTAATACTTACTAACTCTCTGCATAGCCCTACATAAATCAGTTACCGCCTTTGAGACTCAGTTTCCCCTCCTATAAAATGAGCACAATATTGTGCCAACGTCACAGGATCATAGTGAGGATCAAATGAGAAATATAAGGTATTAAATATATATTGAATGTACATTAAATACATTAAATGAGATAATATAAAGTAATAAAGAGTATGTAAGGTACTTTGCAAATCACAAATGACTATATGAATGTCAACTATTAGTATGATTATTAAGGACCCAAAAGTCTAGTGTGGGGAATAATTTTGTCCCTTCTGCAATCCCAGGATTTGGGGGTGGGGTATATTGCTACAAACTCCAGAGATAGAAAGTGTTCCCAGGATTCAACACGCGCCATACACAGAGTAGGCATTCAATAAATATTTGTTGATGATAACAATCATAAGAAGAAGCTAGGTGGCACAATGGATAGAGCACCGGCCCTGAAGTCAGGAGGACTTGAGTTCAAATTGCACCTCAGATGCTTACTAGCTGTGTGACCCTGAGTGAGTGACTTAACCCTGACTGCCAAAAAATCCAACATTAATAAAGTTGAAGCACCATTATGGCAAAGCAGACAGATTACTGAACTTGGAGTCAGGACAATCCGAGCTCAGTTTCCATCACTGACACTCCCTAATTGTATAATGATGGACGGGTCATTTAATCATGCAAGCAATCATTCAACATTTATTAAGCACCTCTGTATTCCAGCACCAGTACCATGCTAATAACTGAGAATTTAAAGGCAAAAGTGAAAGAGTCCTCGCCTATTGGGTTGAAATTCTAATAGGGAGGCAGCACACGCATGTATAGGCAGCTAGGTGGTGCAGTGGATAAAATGCCAAGCCTGGAGTGAAGAAGACTGACTGAGTTCAAATCCGGCCTCAGATACTTACTAGCTGCGTGACCCTGGGAAAGTCACTCAACCCTGTTTGCTTCAGTTTCCTCATCTGTAAAATGAGCTGGAGACAGAAAGGGCAAACCACCCCAGTATCATTTCCAAGAAAACCCCAAAAGGGGAGTCCTGAACAGTCAAAGATGACTGAAAACAACTGAACAACAACAAATGTGTATATATAAGTATGTATACATAAGGAATAGAAGGTAGTTTTGAGAGAGAGAAAAGGCACTAGCAAGTGGGACTATCAGAAAGGTTTTATATAGAAAGTGGACCCTCAGCTGAATTATGAATGAGATTAGAGATTCCTAGAGGTGGAGGTGAGAAGGAAAAGCACTCCAGGCAGGGGACACAAACAATGTAAAGGCAAACATACAAGGGATGGGGTGACGTGTTTCCTCCTCTGTACAACAGGAACAACACCTGTATCTGACTTGACAGTGTCATGGTAAGGATCAAATAAGATAATGTGTGTAAAGAGGTTTGCAGACCTTAAAGGACTATATAAAAGCCTACTGTTTTTGATTACTATTGCCCTTACCTGGTGAGTCTTAAGACTAGGCCAGACTCCAGGATTATGAAGACAGCTCGAAAGGGTACAACACAAAGAAATGGGAAACCCCGAATCTGCTTGGGAAAGCATCCTCTCCCCACACTGTCTACCCCAGGAAGGGTCATAGTGTCTTGCTGAAGAAATAAGGCCAGATAAAAGAGTCTTGTGTCCTCTAGGAGTTGTCCGGCATGACATTAAACCACGAAGGCAGACAAGAGGTGATCAAAGCAGGGAAGGGTTTGAAATAGAGGAGTCCTAGCACATCAGACACAGGGCTGGAGCCAGCCCCTTTCCTTGTGCGACCATCAGGGCTCCGCTACTCACTAGGGTCACCAAGCAAGCTCTCTGAACAAGCCTTTCTATCACAGAAACAAAAGGAGGAGGGGGAAGTTGGAAAGAAAGGGAGGGGAAAAGGTATTTATTATATGAATGACTTTTTTGAAAAAGAAATGCTGCCCATTAGAGGCAGAAGGGGAGGCAATAAATATATCCTGAGTGAGGAAGAAAGAGCCCCATCTGATTAATCTAACAGCCTCACTAACTGGCCGCAGCCCACTGGCGACAGGCAGCAGCCGGGCACACACCTGAGTTGTTGTAGGCAGTGCAGGGCTGACAGCCTGACTCCAAGAATAATGGGCAGGAGGCCGAGCTGCTCCTGAGCCCAGAAGCAAATGGTCGACACGGTGAGACTGAGTTAATATTATTCTCCTGTCAATTGACATATCTTTCCAACAGCTACCACTGTGCCCCCCAAACCCTCACCCTCCTCCAAACAAGACACACATAACATTGCTGAGTATGCCCAGACTGGCATGGAGAGAAAATCTTTTGATTTTTTGACATTTTTCTTCTATTTTTTATTTATTTTTAATATTCTTTTCTTCTTAAACTTTGAGTTCCAAATTTTCTCCCTCCCCCGCCCACCGAGAAGGCAAACAAAATTATATCAATTATACATGTGAAATCATGCAAAAAAATTTCCGTATTAACCATACTGCAAAAAAAGCAAAATCAGTGAGGAAATTATACTTCAATTTGAACTCAGAATTCATCAGTTCTGTCTCTGGAGAAGGATAGCATTTTTACATTCCTTACAATCCTTTGGAGTTTTTTTAGATCACTGTATTTATGAAAGTAGCCAAGTCTTTCACAGATGATCATCATTATAACATTGCTGTTACTGTGCACAATGATCTCCCAGTTCTTCTCACTTCACTTTGCATCAGTTCATAAAGGTCTTTCCAGGTCTTCCTGAAACCACCTCTCTCATCATTTTTACAGCATCACAGCACTCCATCACAATCATATGCCGCAACTTGTTCAGTCATTCCCCAATTGATTGGCATCCCCCAATTCTTTGCCACCACAAAAAGAGCTACTATAAATATTTTTGTACATGTAGATTCTTTCTCTTTTTCTTTTGGGTTTAGACCTAGTGGTAGCTCAAAGTGTATACACAGTTTTATAGCCCTTTGGGCATAGTTCCAAATTGTTGCAGAGGGAGAATCTTGTAAAGATATGCCCCTAGTATGCTGCTAACATCTTTTACCACAGAATCCCAAAACCATTGCTTCAAAGGGTTTACTCTTTCATTTTATCTCCCACTGCCACCAGCCCAGCCCCAAGCCCTAAGGAATCCTGAACAGTCTTCCTTTCCCTAGAGCAAACCACCTGTCTCTTAATTGATATATATTCAAGGCTCTAGCCCACCTCAGCTACTAGGTGGCTCGGGGGACACATCACTGGGCCTAGACTCAGGAAGACTTGAGTTCAAATTCCAGCCTCTGATATTTACTAGCTGCATAACCCCAGGCAAGTCACATAACCTCTGTTTGCCTCATTTTTCTCAACTGTAAGATGAGGGTAATAACAGCACCTACTTCACAAGGTGATTGAGAGGATCAAGTGACATAAGATTTGTAAAGTGCTTAACACATAACACCTGGTACATAGTAGGTGCTTAATAAATGCTGGTTTCCTTCCTTCCTTATTCCAACTCTTACTCTCACAGATAAATCTTTGGTCCAGAGCAAGGCTACATCTTCTCCCTTAGAGGTCTAAGGATACCTGTGATGAGCCAGCGATGATGCTCTAATGAAAGCGACTCACTGACGTGCTTTTCCCCCAATTATCGGTGGAGAATCATTTAGGCAGCCTTAGGTAACTTTTAGAAAGAGGCATTGACTAAGGTGGTACAGTAAGGGATATTGACTAATTTTTGTTGTTGAATCATTTTGGTCATGTCCTCCTCTTTGTGATTCCATTTGGGGTGTTCCTGACAAAGACACTGGAGTAGCTTGCCATTTCCTTCTCCAGTTTATTTTATTTTACAGATGGAAAATGAGGCAAACAGAGTTAGGTGACTTGTCCAGGGTCACACAGCTAGTAAAGGTCTGAGACTGGATTTGACCTCAGGAAAATGACTCCTGGCCCCAGGCTTGGCACTCTATCCACTGTGTCACCTTACTGTCCCATCGATTATTACATCACTATCACATCATTATTACATCACTGATACTCACTCATTATGTACCTTGGATAGATTCGTTAATGATACAAAACATTCTCTCCTACCCCTTCTCAAAAGTCTGTGACATGTTCTCTCGTAGATACACAGATTCCAGAGAGAAGTGGGCTCAAGGTTAGAGAATACATGTAAAAAGGAGTCACTCACAGATCATAGTTATTAGAAATCTTTTTCTCCCATTTGTGGGGTGTTCAAGAAGTTCCTCTTGAGCCTGGTGAATCTGGTTCTAGCTGTCCTTGGCTGCTGATATAGATGCTGCTGTCAACTCATCTGGGAATGTAAGCCAAGATACCAATGGGACGATGGGATGTGCAGCATCCTCTGGACCCAGGAAAGCTTCAACATCTTCCTCTGGCCAAAGCATGGACATAAGGGAGAAAAAAGGAAAGAATACTTTGCCAAGGTCAAAGTCAATGCCTGTTCTTCACACCACCATGCCTCCCCCCTCCCCAGGTTAGTTCCTCCTTAGGGATATGCTGGAAGTTCAGATTTGCTCCAATTTCCAGAATTCTCTGATTCAAACTAATGTGATGCTTTTATACTGGACCCAAAGGACATAATGACATCCCTCAGACAAATGGAACAGATTTCCTGCCAGATGTTAATTTTAATATTAATAATGATAATAATAATATGAATGTTTTCTTAATTCCAGTGCCTTCCCTCCCTTATTTACTTCCCATTTATCCTGATAGAGCTTGTTTGCACATACAATCAATCCTTAACTTTCGCAGGGATAAGGTTCCTAGAAAACAGTGCAAAAGTCAAAAATGCAAATGTTGATAACATTGAACCTATGGGAAATAGAGGGTTAGGTTCCCATGACCACCAAAAACTATAATCTTTCACTAGAGATTGCTGAAAATACACTTTTCTGAATACAATTCTTTATAACAAAACATTAATTCTGATAATATGCACTTTTCCTAACACAGCAACCATAAAATGAAATAACCCATAAAATGCAGTACACAAAATAAAATTGGCAACATGCAAAACCTTTTTTTCTCACTACCAATTCCCTAGAATTCTGTGACCTATGTTACCATCTCAATTTAAAAACAACATTGATTTCAGACAATATTCACTATTCATAATACACAAAATGTACAGTACCATAAATTCTGTACAGGAAATAAAATTCTTAAAACTAAAATATTTTTTAACCTGAATCTTATTTTCCATTGTGTCAGATGATGGCGTGAGGTCATTATACTGCATACTATACTGCTACAAACCTCTCTACCTTGGTCACCCTCTGAAAAACAAGGGAGAGGTTACTGAGATTTTAGTCACTATTATCAGAAGATGCCAAGACTGGTGAGGTCTAGACATCACCCTAGAGCACAGAGGACTAGCACTATACTTTGGGGGCATAATAGCAACATGAAACTTGAGTTTTAAAGGGAAACAATGAAAATATGCAAATTGGGAATTCTTTACCAGAGTAGGGTGAACAAGACCAGTGAAGCATCTAGTAGAACACCAGCCACTCCAGAAAACTTGCATGCATCGTGCCTCTCATTTTTTTCTCTACTGTGCATTGCCACAGATGTGCGTGGTTGCTAACATGAAAGTGAAAATTAGGTTACTAATAAAATCATGAGAATGCTTTAAATTGAGAAAGCTAAATGCACGAATCTTGAGAACTGAATGCAGTGGTTTCCTTATTGTCTCCTCCATTAGATTTTGGGCTGCTTGAGGGCAGCTTGACTCTTTTTCATCCCCATTGCTTAGCATACTATGTGTCCGGCACATAGTAGGTGCTAAATAAATGTTAATTGACTGACTACTGAAGTGTCATTTCACTTCATCAAATGGCTTTCAAAAACTTTTCAAATAGACTAAAGCCTATGATTGACTGCTTTGTTGAGATATATTCTTACCTAGTCAATATATTAAGGCTAAAATGCGGTAGAATAGTGTTGATTCCAAGGCTAAAAAAAACTCTACCAAGAAATTAAAGAATGGCAGCATTTTACAGACCAAAATGTTATAGGAAAAATTATCCCAAGAGGGAAAACAAAATCTCAAGAATCAGATTCTGAGGAAACAAAGGAAAACAATTCAGGTGATGAAGAAGAACAGCTGTCTGAAGAGACCAATGTGGATATACAAGGAGTCACCACCAACATATATGTTTTTAAAATGCTCCCAGAAGATGGAAAAAGGGCATGTAACAAAGGATTATATGATAGAATAATGTGGTCCTTTAAGAATAGTGTCAGAAATTCTAAAACTCAGGATGATATGACACTGATGAGGAAAGATAAAAATGACAAAAGGAAGGGTTAGCTATTGGGGAAACTGAGGATCAAAGAAAGGATAGGACTGCCATTTGGAGTGGTTGGAACAATGATAACTGACTAAAGAGAACTTATTTTACTTCTGTTTTCCCTGAAAAAGAGAATGACCTTTGTACTGAGAGAGAAAAGAACCCAAGAACTAAAATATTGAACAGGGAGTTGTTACCCAAGGTAAGTTAGGAGACAGTACAAGAGCACCCAGCTGCCTTTGATTATTTCATACCACCTGGCCCAGATGCATGAACTACATCCCTAGCTATTGAAAGAACTAGCAGGTGTGATTGTTGAGCCATTGTCAGTGGTATTTGAAAGATCATGAAGAAATGGACTGGAGAAGAGTGAATAGTTTCCCAATTTTTAGATAAGGGAAGAGAATAGAGTCTGCAAACTATAGGACAATAAGTTTGGCTTTGATTCCTGAGAAAATTCTAGAATGGATCATCAAAAATGTGATGAGCCAATATTTATAAAAGAAAACTGTGATTACAAAAAACCATAATAACTTCATCAAGAATATATCATACTCCAAAAAAGAGAAGAGAGTATTATAAGATATAAAATGGATAATTTTGATTATATTAAATTTGAAAGTTTTTGCACAAACAAAACCAATGCAACCAAGATTAGAAGGAAAGCAGAAAGCTGGGGAACAATTTTTACAGCGAGTATCTCTGATAAAGTCCTCATTTCTCAAATATATACAGAACTGAGTCAGATTTGTAAGAATACAAGTCATTCCCCAATTGATAAATGGTCAAAGGATATGAACAGGCAGTTTTCAGATGAAGAAATAAAAGATATCTATAGTCTTATGAAAAATGCTCTAAATCACTGTTGTTTAGAGAAATGCACATTAAAATAACTCTGAGGTACCACTTCACACTTATCAGATTGGCTAATATGACAAAAAAAAGGAAAATGTTGGAGGAGATGAGGGAGAAATGGGATATTAATGCACTGTTAGGGAAGTTGTAAGTTGATCTGACTATTCTGGAGAGCAATTTGGAAATATGCCCAAAGGTCAATCAAACTGTACATACCCTTTGATCTAGCAATACCATCTTAAAGAGATCACAAAAAGAGGAAAGGACTTATGTATACAAAAATATTTATATTATCATCTTTTTGTGATGGCAAAGAATAGGAAACTGAGGGGATGCTCATCAATCAGGGAATGGCTGAACAAACTGTGGTATATGAATGAAATGGAATACACTACTATTGTGCTATAAGAAATGATGAACAGGCAAATTTCAGAAAAACCCGGAAATACATGAACTGATGCAAAGTGAAGTGAGCAGAACCAAGAGAACATTGTACGCAGTAAAAGCAACATTACATGATGATCAACTATGATCAACTTTGCTCTTTTCAGCAATACAATGATCTAAGACAATTCCAAAAGATTCATGATGGAAAATGCTATCCACATCCAGAGAAAGAACTATGTAGTCTGAATACAGATCGAAGCATAATATTTTCACTTTCTTTATTTTTTCATAGTTTTTTTTCCTTTTGTTCTGTTTCTTCTTTCATATGACTAACATGGAAATATGTTTATACGATTGCACATATGTAACCCATATCAAATTGCTTGCCATCTTGGTGGGGAAGGGAGGGAGAAAATTTGGAACTTAAGATTTTACCCAAAAAAAGGTTAAAATTGTCTTTACATGTAACTGGAAAAAATAAAATACTATTTAAAAAGAAAAAAGAACAGGTCATGCTAATCTAACCCCTATTTCCTTTTTTGACAGTTACTAAACTGGTAACTCAAAGGAATGATCTAGATGTGTTTCTCTTATAGCAAAGTCTTGTGGGGAAAGTAGAGAAATGTGGATTAGGTGACAGAACAATTATATAGCTCTAAAACTGATTGAATAGCCAGATTCAAAGAGTAGTCAGTAAGGGTTAAATGTCAACTTGGCAGGAGTTCTCCAGTGGAGTGCCCCAGGATTGTGTTTGGCCCTGTGCTACTTAACATTTTCCCACACTGAACTCAGCAATCTGTGTGAATCCAAATTAAGTGACATATGGCTTGCATTTTGTAGGGACTTCAGGTGTCTTTGTGGATTTTTTGGACTCTTGGGTGAAAGTGAGGCTATCTGTACTAGCATTTCAAGGATCAATTGAAAAGTTGAAGAATTTTTTTTTCTTGAAGGGGAGAGCTCTACTAATTAGACTATACTAATGGTTTTAGGAATTTTAAGCATAGATGACATGCTCATCAAATTATAGCAGGTAACATAAAGTTAATACATTGGGTGACAGTCAGGATCCAAAAAGATCTTGATGGGCCAGAGTGTTGGTCTGAATCCAGTGTAATAAGAGGACCCACCAATGAGGGCCCAATCCTTAGACCACTTTCATATTTGCCTTTATTGGTGTGTTATACAGGGTATATGCTGTTGTTCCCTGACTGTTGTTGTTTCAATCTAACATTGTGAAACTTTGGAAACTTACAATTCATTAAAAGCCCCAGGTTTTTTCAGACAAAGTAATTCCTAAGTATGCCTCCCTCATCTTACATTTGTAAAGTTGATTTTTTTTAATTCAAGTATAATACTTGGATTTCATCATATTGCTGTACCTTCCCCTCTGGAAACACGCTCCCAACCTGTAATTGAATTCAAAATTGAGGTCCCTAGAAGTTGGTTCCTCTTAGGGATCTAAGAGTAACCATAGGGAATCAGGTTTTCTAATACTGTTTCACACGAGCCCCCATTGGTATACTTCCTGTTATCAATCAACCACTTGACCTCCATTAATTTATCAAGGTGGCATAGCAGTTACTACAAAAAAGTCCCCCAAAACAAAGAGCACCCTCTCATCTTGTACACACAAGGACCATGGGAAGAGCAAGTTCAAAATTATAGTAAGATGATAGTGAGGCACACATGTAGAGAAGATTTTTGGCAAAGGGATGCCTTATAGCTCCTAGGAAGTCTTTTTCTCCTTTTGTGGAGTTCTAATGAAGTTCAGTGTCCTTTCAGAAGTCATACATAGCCAGCACTCTTCTCCAACATGAGGTGGTCACAATCTCACTGCTATCCTCAGGTTTTTCTATATCCATCTGAAGGTGTTTCCTTTGTTGTTGGTAAGTACTGCTTTGGTGGCTGCTACTACCACCTCTGGTCACTTATGGGACTTCTGATAGTTCTAATGGATCTCCAGGACTAATGTGGTTACATGTCTACTCCATTCTTGGCATATTCATTCACCTAAAATCAGGAAAAAACAAACATAAAAGAATATTTTGGCCAGGTGAGAGATAGGGTATTGTTGCCTTTCCCCCACCCAAAAACTCAGAGCAATTAACAGATCACTTGCCACCTGAAAGGAAAAGGGACTGAGATTAACAGGTGATCCCTTTTATAGGAGAACTCATTTCCAGTTCAGCACCCCCTGAGGTGTAGGTTCTTCTGGCTTTGCAGCCAATTAGAAGATTTTTCATCATTGTACAGTACCAGTCTCTCAGTCAAGCATATCTGGAATAGGTTTCCAAAATTCCATATGTTGAATTAGACCCAGGGAGGGAACATCTACACATGTTCTGTACAACATGTCAAGAAGAACAAATCTGAGCATACCCAAGAACTGTGACCTCATTGGCCAGCTCCCTTTTCCCATTAGATTCAGACCAATGCTCTAACCTGTAGAGCTATTTTTGGATCCTGACTGTCATCCAGTGAGTAAGTTTTATGTCACCTATAAACTTAAGGAGTATGAGATCTATACTAAAAATACTTTAAAGCACTAGGGTAGCCTAGGCCCTCCCCCTCAAAAAAATTTTTTTCAATGGACCCCTGAAATGCTAGTGCAGGTAGCCTCATCTTGACCCTAAACTCCAAAAACATCCACAAGAAATTCCAAACAAACCCACGCAAAATATAAACTAAATATCGCTTAACTCTGGCTTCGCATACTGAGTTCAACACAAGAAATTTTATCAACAAAAACGTGAAGTAGCTGGGGAACAAACACAGAACTCTGGGGAGCTCCATTGGAGGCTTCCTGGCAAGTTGACATTGAACCCTAAATGATTACCCTTTAGAGTCCAGCCATTCAATCAGTATATGAGACAAACTTAGACTTGATGTCAGGAAAAACTTCTTAGTAATTAGAAGTGTCCCAAAGTGAAATGGGACTAATGCATTACTTCCTTACTGAAGGTCTTCGAGCACAGGTAGGTTAACCACTTGAGGTTGTTGTGATAGTGATTCCTTTGGGGATATGGACTGGATTGGAAGACCTCTGGAGTTGCCTCTCAATCTAAAATTCTGTGATTTTTGTGGCAACTAAAATTAAAATAAAAAACAGCTATAAAGTGGAAGATGGTCATGTCACTTGGGCATCAGGTAGAAAGGCGGTGGTGGACAGAGCCCTAAATATAGACTCAAAAGACCAGTGTTTGAATCCTTCTCTGTCCTTTGTGTGATATTGGACAAGTCTGTTCCTTCACTGGGCCTCAGTTTCATCTGTAAGATAAGAGGAGTTGAAGGAGATGAGCCAGAAATGCCCTTGTAGCTCTATATCTTATGCTCTTGAGTTTAACCCTGCCTAACCTTTTTTTCTCTTGAATTCTCTTCTCAACCCAGACTCATCTCTATATCCACATCAGCAACCTCACATTCTCTGTAGGTGTAGATAAGGCTTGTATTCAATTTATGATGCTGCTTAGCTCTTCCACCTCTAATGGGCTTCTCTTCCTTACCTCATCCCAATTCATATGACTCTAAAGGCCACCATTGGCCCTTTAAAACTGTCACCTTCCAACAACACAGAATCAGAAATATGTCCCTCAGGCCTCAGCCTCTATCCACGTGAGCTGACTTGAGAGGAGATCCAATTAACATGTCCCACCTGCCCAGTCCCTGATGTTCCATCCAGCTCTTACACCACACATGCTCACAAAGGGGGAGCATGGCTCTCTTTGAAGGCACAGTGCCCATCTCTGAGGTTGGATGATCTCAAGGTGATGAGTCATTTTCATGTTGGCTCTCACCCTTCCCCACAAAAGAATATGTAGTCTCTTCCCAGAATCCCATCTTGCAGTTTTGCAATACTTCAGAACTTTTCAAACACAATAATAACATGTTCGACAGTAAGAGAAGGTCGGTTTCATCACAGACCTTGCTGACAGATAAGACTACTCTCAAGGACAATTATGCATTATCCTGGATGCCCATAATGGGGAATCCATATTGAAGAGAGAATTTCTACCCTAGATTGTCTTGTTATGCCCCCGTCCAACTCACTCACCCAAAGGCAATTAAGCAATAGACTGATTGGCTACAAAAAAACTCTACACTTTTTCTCTTAGTGGGGCAGAGGGGAATTTAGAGAACAGCAACAATTGTCCAAGTCACTGGAAATTCTCCCCAGTGGCCTAGCATCATAAGGATCTGATTGACATGTTTTAGGGGAAGGGGGGAGGGGTTGTCTGTGAAGTGATTAGCACAGTGTCTGGCACTTAATAAATGTTTGTTACCTTTTCTTCCCTACCTCCTTTCTGCAATCTCTGGACAATTCTGGTGAACACTATACCCTCACCTCCCTGGACTAGTAAGAGAAACTCCTGTTCACCTTGTGTGACACTATTCTAACAAGAACATGCATCTTTTTATTAATGTTTTCAAACCACTTTACTGTATATCACTGGATCCCCACAACCTCCCTGTGAGGGGAACAGGACAAAGTCCTTTATTCCCTTTTTATAGGTGAGTTAGTAATTGACCTAAGAATAGAACTCAGGTCTCTTGACTCCCAATTCCATGTTTTTCCCCCATTGGAGCACACCGCTCTATGTCACTACAAGAGAAGCCATTGACAATTAACATACTCATTTTCCAAATTAACTTGTAACCTGAGAATCCTGGGGGGCCATTTGGGAGGTTCTTTCACTGTCCCCCAATGCCTTCCCGGAATGGACAGTGTCCCAAGGCACTGTTTGTAAACCTTAGGAGAGTATTCTGGGGCAGCTCAGCTGAGTTCTCAGAACCCCTCAGGGGAGTGGCAAGCCCCAGCCCTGACACTAGCAATTAGCCACTCTGTCTGCCTCATTCTCCCAGAACCAAGAAGGGGCCCTTGCTATGAGGAAATCTAAAGATTCTGGCAGCCTCCTGGGCCAAAGGGAGGCTAATCCCACCCTTGCTGTAATACCTTAGTGGCCAAAGAACTGGCCAGAGCTTGAACACACAAGTTCTTCTGGACTCTGTGGCCATTTCCTGGTGAACCAGGCATCACTCCAGGGGCTTGGTGTCTAAGAAACAAAAAGTCACAGGGCTTTGCAGACAGGAGACAAAAAGAAGAAAACCGAAGGTGCTTGTAGCTTCCTGGCACTTTTTGCTTCTCTCTACAAAAATGAGAAGACCTCAGCTCTCCCTAGGCTTCAACCTGTTTCCAGCACTCTGAGCTCTCAATTTGTTCTCATCACGAGAAGGTGATTTACAAGCACTTTTTCCCCTTTAAAACTTTGTAACATTAAAAATAAATAAATTTTGTACTATTGAAGAAGGTGGGGTTTTTTGTTTCATTTAGTTTACAACATATGGTCCAAACTCCTAATTATAGTATTCAAGGCCCTACCTACCTCTCTCACCTTGCTTCCCACTATTTTTCAACAATCGCTCCCTCATTCAACCAGACTGACCTACTCACTCTCCCCAAGCATGTCTTACTCATACTGCCTCCATGATTTTGCCCTCACTCTTCCTACACACAGACCTGGACTGTCCTCTCTAAATCCCGCCCTCCTCCAGAGCTCCATTCAAAGCTTGCTTCTTCTATGAAGTCTTTTCTGACCGCCCCAAATTACAGTTCTCTCATTTGAACTCATAACACTTCCCATCTGCACCATTCATTTAGCACTTGGCACGTCTTATTAGCAGGGCAGCTAGGAGGCACAGTGGATAGAGTGCCAGGGCCAAAGTCAGGAAGACTCATCCTCCTTCACTCAAATCTGGCCTCAGACACTTCCTCTAGACACTCAGACCCTGGGCAAGTTATTTAACCATGTTTGCCTCAGTTTCCTGATCTGTAAAATCTGGAGAAGGACATGGCAAATCACTCTAGTATCTGCCAAGCAAACCCCAAATGGGGTCACCAAGAGTCAGACACAACTGAAACAACTGAACAACAACAAAACATCTTAATAAGGGTGTTTTCATATTCTTAATCTGATAAAGATAAAGAGCCAGCCTTCAAGTCTAGAAGACCTAGATTCAAATCCTACCTCAGGGGAAGGGGTTTCCACACCAGGAATTGAACCCCTCAAAGATTTTCCTTTAATGTTTTATGGATTTAGATCTAAAAGTGCCTTGAGAGATCATCTAATCCAACCCTCTGATTTTATAGATAAAGTAACTGAGGACCAGAGATGTTATTTTTCTGAGGTCACATAACTAATAAGTAACAAGAGTTAGAATTCTTCCTTTACCCCTAACCCATTCAATGGCCAAAGCCCATTACAATGTAATTAACATCTAGTATATTTGGGGCAGCTAGGTGGCACAGTGAGTAAAGCACCAGCCCCGGAGTCAGGAGGACCTGAGTTCAAATGTGACCTCAGACACTTGACACATGTACTAGCTGTGTGACCTTGGGCAAGTCTCTTAACCCCAATTGCCCTGCCAAAAAAACAAAAGAAAAAAAACATCTAGTATATTCTACAGACCAAATCAGGGGTGGGGAACCTTTGGCTGTGGCCCTCTAGGTCCTCAACATAAGTGTTCAACATTTGGATTATGCCCAAACAAGGCATGGAATATCAAAGCACTAGGGGCCTTAAGGCCACACGTGGCCTTCTAGGTCCTTGGGTGTGCCCTTTTGACTGAGTCCAAGTTTTACAGAAGAAATCCTTTTATTAAGAGGATTTGTTTTGTGACATTTGAGTTCAGTCAAAGGGCTGCACTTGAGGACCTAGAGGGCCACAAGTGGCCTCGAGGCTGCAGGTTCCCCACTGTGCTAAGTAATCAAAAGGAAAGCCAGGTCTAATATAGTGTCTCCATGCCATTAGTCCCTAGAAAAAGGCTGGAAAGACAATGTAGGCTAACTCCTACAATAGCTCCTTCCCATCTTCCCTCCTCCCCTCAGACTCTAGGTCTGGCCTTTGCATAATGACAGACTTGGCTGCTTCTCACCCAGATGCTTCTCTGCCTCCTGGACAGCCCCAGGTTTCTGCTCCCTGTGAGTCACTCTGTCCCTGATTGCTGTGTGCCATCAGGCTCTGTTGACGCTGCCATCTCTTCCTTGGAAGTGACAGCTCCCCAATCACTCCAGCTCACACTTCTCACCACGTCCTTGAAGTATGTTCCTTGATTCCGGTGCATTCTGATCCACTCTGTCCACCACTGCATCATACTTATTCTGATGTTATCCTCTCCCCAGGGCCCCCTGTCCTTCCCAATGTGGCTAAGGTTCTTGATGTCTATGCTATGAACTGCTCACATGGGAGCTCATCTCTGCCCTTTGAAACAGCCTTGGGTAAATCATTTAGCTCCTCTGAGACTCAGTTTCCTTTTCTGTAAAATGGGGTTTGACTAACTGACCTACAAGATTCTAATTTTATTCTTGAAATCTAGAGCTAGAATCTGCAATTAGCCCCAATTTGACCAAGTGTTCAGACATTCAGGATAGAAACCGGTTAACCTTTAGCTCAGTCTGAAATGTAACTCCTCAATGACTCTAGACAGCTGGAGACACGATGGCTATATATTGCTTCTTGGCGAATTCTTTATCTGTTGGTGTCTCTGTGGACAGCTGCTTCTGATGACCAATTTCAGGGCCGGCTGGCTGAAGACCATGGTGAGGATTAATGAGATAACAGTTGTGGTGAAGGAAGCACCAGCCTGGGAGAAAGGGAATTGACTGTCTTTTGCTTACTTCAGCTATGACTTGTACATCTAGCTGAATTATTTTTCCGGTTTTCGAGGTTATAGGAATGTGATACCTACAGTGTTTCATATTTCTGATTGGGGAAAAAGTAACAAATATTTATGTTTTGTTTGTTGTTCAGTTGTTTTTTAGGCATGTCTGACTCTTCATGACCCCATTTGGGGTTTCCTTGGCAGAGACACTGGAGTGGTTTGCCATTTCCTTCTCCAGCTCATTTGACAGATAAGGAAACTGAGGCAAACAGGGTTAAGTGACTTGTCTAGGGTCACATAGCTAGTAAGTGTCTGAGACCAGATTTGATCCTCTGTGCCACAGTGTTTATATAGAGCACTGAATATGGAGTCAAAGGTCCTGGGTTTAAATCCCAAATGTTCTATTTAGTACCTATAAGGCTTCGGACAAATCATTTTACCCCTTTAGGCTTCAGCTTCCTCATCTAATAAAATGAGGTTGTTAGACTAGTTGACCTCTACAGGGCCTTTCATCTCTAGATTTACACTCCTACGTCATTGATACATGTATAGAAGAACAAAAAGTCACCACATGAGCTCAGAAAGCTTTCTGATTGACTAAGAGCAAACCAGAGATTGTAGAACAAACAAATGAGATCCATCCAGTTCATTCAAGGGTGCTCCTAAAATCAGCTTAAGAACATTCTGGGACAAGGAGACATGTGTCATATCTCAGAGTACTGGTAAAGAGAAAATTACGATGGACCAAGCTAGTTCTAGAAAATTATACCCAGGCACAATCATTTAAAAGTTAAGGGTTATTTAGTCTGGGAATAGGTAATCTTTTATTCATACTTCTGATTACTTACTCCAGTATGTTATTTCTGAATTTATATATTCTCTTTTCCATTATAAATAAACCCAAGAAAATAGACTCTTGAATCTGAAGCGTGTATATGTAGGGGAAGAGATAATGTGGGAAGTAGGTGCTGCAATGAAGACTAACAAAGAATCACTTGGCTAAAAGAGGAAGAGTCTGCAGAGGTTCCATATTCCAGCTCCCCACATTTATAGATGATCAAAAGATTGAGAGCTGCCCAAGACCATAGGGGCAGAAAGCAGCAGAATGGCACCATGAACCTAATTCCTCTCACTCCAAGTCAAGTGCTCTTTCCACTACCCTAGCTACCCATCTTGACGGAGAAGGAAGAAGAAGGAAAGGCAATTAGGACATGAGTGAGTCCTTACCCCTTCCTATCTTTCCAGTTTTCTTGATACTTTATTCCTCTCCCCTTTATTGCCTAGAGGCAGCTAGATGGTACAGTAAACACTGGTCCTGAAGTCAGGAAGAACTGAGTTCAAATCCTGTCTCAGAAGCTTGCTAGCTGTGTGACCCTTGGCAAGTCACTTGACCTCTGTTTTGGTTTCCTCTACTGTAAATTGATGATAATAACACCTACCTCCCAGGGTTGCTATGAGGATCAAATGAGATAATATTTATAAATTTGTAATATAATATATATATAACATATAATATATAAATATTTGTAAAAATTTGTAAACACATAGTTGGTGGTGGTGGTGGTCCTTCATTTTCAAAGAGGACCAATGACATCATGGGGTGATGTCGATTCGCACAAAGTCATCAGCTTTACTCTCTCTTCCAGAGTCATCTAAGTCCAGTGACAAGACAAAAATTAGACTGACTGGTGATGACCCAGGATACGGTGGATGACCTTGGGGTCCTCGACGTTTGACCAAACTCTAAGGACTCCACAGCACCTGCTTCAGCTGCCTTCATGGCCGCTGGAACAAATTGTTTTCATCCACCCATTCCTCCAGGGAAAGTCCTCACATGCTTGGGGTAGACATCCCCCTCAACTCACCAACAGGTTTGAGACTTATCAGTTATCCTCAACCCGGTTTAGCCCGTCTGCCAAGATGTGCTACTGCCCATGCTATGGCTTCTTGGAGCCACAAGTGCGAGGTGAGTGCCAGGTGGACACCAAAGGTAGATGAGCAGCCCTGAAAAGGGGGCAGCAAGCCCTCATACCAGAGGTGCGAGTCCTCCTTAGACACTCCCCACACCTGGGTAGGAGGTGCTTAATAATGCTTTTTTTTTCCTTCCAGTACTTTAACATCCAGCAAAACCTGTATTATTGCATGTTGTCTCCCTGATTAGATTGTAATGTCCTAGAAGGCAGGGAGTGTTTTTGCCTTTCTTTTTATTCTCAGTGTTTTGCTAGGTGCCTGGCATATAGTAAGTGCTTAATAAGTGCTTGTTGACTTACTGAATTTAGGGAGCAAAGCTAGTCTGAAGCATAAAGATCCAGGAGATACAATGCCTTAATTTGAAGATTCTGCACTAATGCCTTGTTGGTAGAGTTGTGAACTGATCCAACCATTCTGGAGAGCAATTTGGAACTATGGCCAAAATGGCAATCAAATTGTGCATACCCTTTGATCCAGCACTACCACTACTAGGTCTGAATCCCAAAGAGATCATAAAAAGGGAAAAGGACCCACATGTACAAGAATGTTTATAGCAGCTCTTTTTGTGGTAGCAAAGAATTGGAAGTTGAGGGGATCCCCATCAATTGGGGGAATGGTGGAACAAGTTGTGGTATATGAATGTAATGGAACACTATTGTGCTATAATAAATGGGGAAGATATGGACTTCGTAATAACCTGGAAAGACCTCCATGAACTGATGCTGAGGGGAGCAGAACTAAAAGAACATTGCACACAAGAATAGCAATGTGGTGCGATGATCAACTAAGATAGACTTAGCTCTTCTCAGCAAAGCAAGGATCTAAGACAACTCCAAAAGACTCAGGATGGAAAATGTCATCCACATCCAGGAAAAGGACTATGGAGTCTGAATGAGGTTAAAGCCAACTATTTTCACTTTTTTGTTGCTTTTTCTTCTTCATGGTTTTTTTCCCTTTTGTTCTGATTCTTCTGTCACAACACAACTAATGTAAAAATATGTTTAACATGATTGCACATGTATAACCTATATCGGATTGCTTGCTGTCTTGGGGGAGGACAGAAGGGAGGGAGGGATAAAAGTATGAAACTCAAAATCTTACAAAAACAAATGTTGAAAACTATCTTTATATGTAATTGGAAAAAATAGAAAACTATTAAGTGGAAAAAGAAAAAAAATGGGGATTCTGTCATTGGAGAAGTTTATTCCTCATGATAGAATGTAAGCTCCCTGAAGACAAGGACCATTTTCCCAATGACCCCAAAGCACTGTGGCTGATATGTAATAGATACTTAAATGATTATTTGATTGACTAAACAGAAAGTAGTTATGGGAGGCATGAGCAAAGTTCCAGGTAAAACAGCTGAAGGACCAAGAAGATGATTCAGTCCCTGGAGATCTCAGGCCCAGGGCTTGATTCTCCATGCAGTCCTAATGGTAGTATTGTTGAGGTCCACATCTGAGAGCACACAGGTGAGGGAGGGTAGGGCATAGGTAGCACACTGCCAACAGAAAGGATGTGGCCTAGAGTACAGATTTTGCTTGAGATAAATTGCCATTCCTTAATGCTTTGTTCTTTTTCCTTTTCCTGTCTTCATTCCATATAGACCTCCTCCTAATTTTGGACCCTCATACTTTCTGTCTAGATCTCTAAAATGGTTAACCCTCTAAACTTTTTGGGCAGCTAGGTGGCACAGTGGATAGAGTCTGATAGGCCTGAAGTCAGGAAAACCTGAGTTCAAATCTGAACTCAAATTCTTACTAGCTGTATGACTCAGGGCAAGTTGCTTAACCCTGTTTGCCTCAGTTTCCTCATCTGTAAAATGAGCTAGAGAAGGAAATGGCAAACCACTCTGGTATCTTTGCCAAGAAAACCCCAAATGGGGTCATGAAGAGTTGGACATGACTGAACAACTAAACTTTTTGACTCTGACTCTCTCCAACCAGAGACTGAATCATAGCCTCTCCTTTAGGCAAGTTCCCTCCTTCCAGGCCTCTTAGTTGCCTCTAATTATCAGCACTACTGCCCCTCCCCTCCCTTATCCCCAAATGGAGAAAAGCATCACATCCTGGTGCCTGCCAGACAGAGATGGGGAGTGAGGTCAGTTAACAGAATGAAATCCATCTTCCTCAGTTCCCCTTTCTGGAAGGTGCCCTGTCCAGGCTCTGGAACAGCACAGACACATGGCCATGAGCTCAGTCACCTAGAAAACACATACACATACCTGCTTCCAATTGTCTTCCTCAGGCAACCTGGTGCATGCAGAATAAAGACGCCTGCAGACAAAACACAAACTGCCATAACTAATCTCCCAGACACTGCCTTCTGTTAGTTCCATACATCAGCCCTGCTCCTCAATGCTCTCCGTACCTAAATCCTTTCCCTACATGAGCTGAGGTGCAGGTGGAAGCCGCTGGCATTCATCTCCCGCAGTCAGCTCCCGCTGGATTCGTCCATCCTAACAGGCATTGCTCTATGCCAGGCCTGCACAACCTGCGGCCCACAGGCCACTTGCGGTAAGCCAAAGAATTTCCTCTACATACAAAGGATATTTTTCTCTACGTTTTTCGGGGCTGCTTGAAATCCTTTGGCACACTGCAAGCCACCCGAGGGCCATAAGCAGCCTGCTGGCCTGCAAGTTGTACAGGCCTGCTCTATACTAACAGACAGGCAGAGTAGGCAGCCAGCCCAGTAGGGTCATTTGAAAAGCTTAAGGAATTGTCTCCCAAAGGCCTCTTTTAAAAGACAAATTTTGTGGCTAATATGTTACCTGGAAGGGGCAAAACATTAACCAGTACTATCCATTATCAAAGTATCCATCATCTGTTTGTAAGATTATTAGATGGCAGAGGGTGGATTGAGAGAACTGGACGTGCAAAGGGGAAGAAGGACTTTCATACTGAAAGGGAAAAGGGAAGAACCAAAAACAAACTATCTACAGCGAGTGAGGGTCTTTGTCAAATTAATTGTGATCCAGGAAGACTGGGTCAAATAAGGACCATTCCAATTCTAAGTAGAGAGGTGAAGTTCCTGAAAAGTTGGGGCAAGAGAATGCGGACTCTCCCTCCCACCCTGCAATTTGTTCCTCTTGCATTCATTCCCAGCACCAGGCCTCCATGTTACTTCCTGATTATTTCTAAAAAATATCACCTAAATTTGACCTCAGTCCTCATTTCTTTCTCACCAGAGCCTGGATTTTTGTCCCTGGGACTCTAGGCTTTTGCCTTCTCTGGAGCCTGAACCAGGACTTTGCATCACTAGCCAGGCATTTCCAAACAAGCCACCATGCACATGTGCTCTCCCCTTTCCTAGCTCCTTTTTATGTGTTGTCTTCCCCCATTAAAAAAGAATTTAATGTACATTATATATTATTCATATGTATAATATTGTGTTGTTGTTCAGTTGTTTCAGTCATGTCTGACTCTTCATGACCCCATTTGGGGTTTTCTTGGCAAAGATACTGGAGCGGTTTGCCATTCCCTTCTCCAGTTCATTTTACAGGTAAGAAACTGAGGCAAACAGGGTTAAATGACTTGCCCAGGATCACAGACAGGAAATGTCTGAGGTCAAATTTGAATTCAGGTCCTCTAGACTCCAGGGCTGGAATTCTATCCACTGTTCCACTTAGCTGTCTTCTATATACACACACATACATATGGAGGGGCACATATATAACACACACAACATATATATCATATATATACATACACATATACATATATTCATCGTTGTTCAGTCACTTCAGTCATGTCTGACACTTTGTGACCCCAATAGAGGTTTTCTTGGCAAAGACACTGAAGAGATTTGTCATTTCCTTCTCCAGCTCATTTTACAGATGAGGAAACTGAGGCAAACAGGGTTAAGTGATTTGCCCAGAGTCACATGGCTAGGAAGTGTCTGAAGCTAAATCTGAACTCAGGTCTTCCTGACTCTAGGTCCAGCACTCTATCTACTACCCCACCCACCTGCTAACTAATATAAGATAACATAATATGACAATGTTCACTGAAAGTAGGAACTGTCTTTCTGCTTGTTTTTGTATCTCTAGTACTGGAACATAGCAACACTTAATAAATGCTTTTGATACATTGATAAATGTTTGTTCATACTGTCTCTCTCTAGATCTGGAAAGGACCTGAGATACCATCTAGTCCAGCCTCCTCATTTTACAATTGAGAAAAGTTAAGTGGCCCACCCCAAGTCACACAGGTAGTATCAGAGGCAAGACTTGAACCCAGGTTTTCCGACTTTAGAACCAGCTCTTTTTTCCACTGGGCCACAAGGCTGCTATTGTTGATGGCCTAAGAACTAGAAGGGACTAAGAATCTCACCAGACTTAGCAATGGTGTCAACCTAAATCTACCTCATATTATGGGGTATTCAGGAGGACTGGCACCTCTGTTGTGAGGGCTCACCCTTTTCGGGGCTGCTTATCCACCTTTGGTGTCTACCTGTCGCCTAACTCTCACCTATGGCTCCAAGAAGCTGTAGCATGTGCAGAGGCCTCACCCTGGTAAAACCCTCTCAGCAGACAGGCTAACCCACATTGAGGATAACTAATGGGCCTCAAACCTATTGGTGACCTAGGGGGATGTCTGCTCTTCCTCCACCATGGCAGAATGGACAGATGAGAAAAATTTCTTCCATTGGCCATGAGGGTGACTAAAGCAGAAGCTGTGGCGTGCTTAGAGCTTGGTCAGACATCAAAGACTCCAAGGTCATCCACTGCATCCCAGGCCATTGCCAGTCATCCTGACTTTTGTCTTGCCGATGGGCTTTGATGACTGAGGAAGAAAGAGTGAGGCTGATGACTCTGTGCAACTTGGCCTCACTTAAAATCTAATTCACATGCAAATCAAGACATCGGCTGTGAGGTCACTGGTCCCCTTCAGAAAAGAAGGACAAACAACAACCTCGTGTTAGGATGAGTAATTCAGTCCAGCAACACAGATGCAAAAGGCATAGGTGTAGGAACTGAGTGTTGTTTCAGTCATGTCAAGCCAATCTGTGTCTAGACTTTATGCTGGTATCACGGGATCATAGGTCTAGAGTTAGAAGGGACCTCAGAGGCCATCTAGTCCAAAACCCCAATGTTACTGATGTACAAAGTGAGATCTAGAGAGTCTAAGTGACTTGTTTAAGGTCATGAGAAGTGGGACTTGAACTCAAGTCTTTTGACACTAGAGCCAATGGTCTTCCCACTATATACCAAATGAGGTAGAGATCTAGATTAATAATTAGCATTCTGTAAATTCAGGGCAGCTAGATGACACAGTGGATAGATTACCAAGCCTGGAGTCAGGAAGACTCCTCTTCCTAAGTTCAAATCTCACTTCAGATACTTACTAGCTCTGTGACCCTGGGCAAGTCACTTAACCCTGTTTGCCTCAGTTTCCTCATCTGTAAAATGAGCTGGAGAAGGAAACGGCAAACCCTTCAAGTATCTTTGCCAAGAACACTCCAAATAGGGTCATAGAGAGTTGGACATGACTGAAAACAACTGAACAACAACACATTCTATAAATTCATGATTTCCATGCTTTTGAATTTGGTTTTGTTTTTCCATTAGTGTCTTAGTGAATCTCATGAGAAGGATGGGGGGAGGAAAGAGGAATACATCCATTTGTAACGCCTCTCCCCACCCCATCAACTTCATCTCTTTCTTTATTTCCCAGTGGTCCCTTCTACCCACCACCCCCAATAGCCTCTGACTCCATTTCCTGCCCCTTCCCTCTGTGATTTTCTGACTATTAACACAACTGACTCTGCTCTGTGCTAAGACCTGCTAAATATTTCAGGGCTCTCGTGGGCAGAACAGATGCTGAATGTCAGGAGAGAGTGTGTCTCCAGGAGTGAGAACAGGAAACACTCAGGGTTTCTTGCAAATGTTGAAGGGCCCTGCAGAAGCAGGGTTTGGAGACAAAATGGAAAGAGAGAAATGGGGGGTGGAGCCAAGATGGCAGCTGGAAAGCAGGGACTTGCTTAAGCTCTCCCCCAAATCCCTCCAAACACCGGTAAAAATGGCTCTGAACAAATTCTAGAGCTGTGGAACCCATGAAATAGCAGAGGGAAACAGATCTCCTGCCTATGAGAGGCTGGATGGTTGCTGGGAAGGGCCTATTGCATGGTGCTGAGAGCCGAGAGCAGCCCAGCATGGGCCGAGCCGGGACAGACCAGACCTGGAATCAGCCAGCAGGAACAGGCCTTGGGGCCATGAAACAGTGAGCTATGGCAGTTACCAGACTTCTCCACCCACAAGCACCAAAGAGCAGGTTAGGGGGAAACTGTGGGATGGAGTTCCGGCTGCCAGCCCTAGGGGTGGCGGAGGTGGTGCAGTGGTGGCAGTAGCAGCAGCAGGAAGCTCCTGAGGCTGCTTTCAGAGCTCCAGTGTCAGTTGCTTCCCGAGTCCCTGGCCCACACAGTGGGAGGAATCTAGCAGCAGATCAGAGCAAGAGTGCAAGGAGCACTTTATGGGCACAAAGGCAGATTCTCTTGCTGTGCCTTGCTTGGATCTGTATTGCAATCCTGGTTGGCAGTTCTTGGGGGAGGAAGAGTGCTGATGGGACAGAGCCTAGGGTGATGATGGAGTAGAAGTAGCTCTGAAAACAGCAGCACTTGGACCCTAAAGCTTGGGACAAAGTACTCTCTACTCTACAAGTAGTCATATCCTGACAAAAAGCTCAGGGGTCAAGTAATCGGCTGGGAACATGAACAGGCAGTGAAAATGAACTCAGACTCAAACACAGACTCAAACTCAAACTCTAGATTCCTTTTTTGGTGACAAAGAAGACCAAAACATACAGCCAGAGGAAGTTAACAAAGTCAAAGAGCCTACATCAAAAGCCTCCAAGAAAAATATGAATTGGGCTCAGGCCATGGAAGAGCTCACAAAGGATTTAGAAAAGCAAGTAAGAGAAGTAGAGGAAAAATTGGGATGAGAAATGAGAGCGATGCAAGAAAACCATGAAAAACAAGTCAGCAACTTGCTAAAGGAGACCCAAAAAAAAATACTGAAGAAAATAACACCCTAAAGAATAGACTAACCCACATGGCAAAAGAGCTCCAAAAAGCCAATGAGGAGAAGAATGCCTTGAAAGGCAGAATCAGACAAATGGAAAAGGAGGTCCAAAAGACCACTGAAGAAAATACCAACTTAAAAATTAGATTGGAGCAAGTGGAAGCTAGTGACTTTATGAGAAACCAAGATACTATAAAACAGAACCAAAGGAATGAAAAAATGGAAGACAATGTGAAATATCTCATTGGAAAAACCACTGACCTGGAGAATAGATGCAGGAGAGATAACTGAAAAATTATTGGACTACCTGAAAGCCATGATCAAAAAAAAGATCCTAGACATCATCTTTCAAGAAATTATCAAGGAAAACTGCCCTGATATTCTAGAGCCAGAGGGTAAAATAGAAATTGAAAGAATCCACTGATCACCTCTTGAAAAAGATCCCCAAAAGAAAACTCCTAGAAATATAGTTACCAAATTCCAGAGTTTCCAGGTCAAGGAGAAAATACTGCAAGCAGCCAGAAAGAAACAATTTGAATATTGTGGAAACACAATCAGGATAACACAAGATCTAGCAGCTTCTACATTAAGGGATCAAAGGGCTTGGAATATGATTTTTCAGAGGTCAAAGGAGCTAGGATTAAAACCAAGAATCACCTACCCAGCAAAACTGAGTATAACACTCCAGGGCAAAATATGGATTTTTCAATAAAATAGAGGACTTTCAAGCATTCTCCATGAAAAGACCAGAGCTGAATAGAAAATCTGACTTTCAAATACAAGAATCAAGAGAAGCATGAAAATGTAAACAAGAAAGAGAATTCATAAGAGACTTACTAAAGTTGAACTGTTTTGTTTACATTCCTACATGGAAAGATGATGTGTATAATGCATGAGACCTCAGTATTAGGGTATCTGAAGGGAATACACACACACACACACACACACACACACACACACACACACACACACAGAGGGCACAGGGTGAGCTGAATATGAAGGGATGATATCTAAAAAAATAAAATTAAATTAAGGGATGAGAGAGGAATATATTGAGAGAGGGAGAAAGGGAGAGATAGAATGGGGGAAATTATCTCACATAAAAGTGGGAAGAAAAAGCCATTCATTGGAAGGGAAGGGGGGGGCGGAGCCAAGATGGCGGCTGGAAAGCAGGGACCAGCCTGAGCTCCCTGCCGAGCCCCTCCAAAAACCTATAAAAAATGTCTCTGAACCAATTCTAGAATGGCAGAACCCACAGAACAGCAGAGGGAAGCAGGGCTCCAGCCCAGGACAGCCTGGATGGTCTCTGGGTGAGGTCTATCCCGCATGGAGCTGGGAGCTGGGAACGGAGTGGAGCAGAGCCCAGCCTGAGCGACTTGGACAATCCAGACCAGAAGCCGGGCGGAGGGGGCCCTAGCACCCTGATTCAGTGAGCTGCGGCAGTTACGAGACTTCTCAACCCACAAACACCAAAGACTGCTGAGAAGGTTAGTGGGAAAAGCTGCGGGAGTGGAAGGAGTTCGAGGTTCGGCTTCCAGCCCCGGGGGCAGCGGAGGTGGGGCAGCTACGGCTACTGCCGTTTCCGGCTCCAGGCCCACCTGGTGGGAGGAATTAAGTGGCGGATCAGAGCAGGGGTGCACAGCCTTCCGAAGATCTGAGCCCAGTTCGGGTTGGGGGTCCTTGGGGAAGGAGCAGTGCTGGTGCAGCAGAGCTGGCACCTCCCCCCCAAATGTGGAACATAGAACTCTGTAGTCTACAAGCAGTTATACCCCACTGAAAAACTCAAAGGTCAAGTTAGTTGGCTGGGATTATGGCCAGGCAGCGAAAACGCACCGAGATTCAGTCTCAGACTCTGCATTCTTTCTTTGCTGACAAAGAAGACCAAAACATACAGACAGAAGAAATTAATAAAGTCAAAGAGCCTACAACAGAAACCTCCAAGAAAAACATGAACTGGTCCCAGGCCATGGAAGAGCTCAAAAAGGATTTGGAAAAGCAAGTTAGAGAAGTAGTGGAAGGGAAGAGGGGGCAGGCGAGGGGGAATGAGTGAATCTTGCTCTCATCGGATTTGACCTGAGGAGGGAATAACATACACACTCAATTGGGTATCTTACCCCACAGGAAAGAAGGAGGAAGGGGATAAAAAGGGGGGACAATAGAGGGGAGAGCAGATAGGGGGAGGTGGCAATCAAAAGCAAACACTTTTGAAAAGGGACAGGGTCAAGGGAGAAAATTGGATAAAGGGGGATAGGATAGGAAGGAGCAAAATATAGTTAGTCTTTCACAACATGAGTGTTGTGGAAGGGTTTTGCATAATGATATATATGTGGCCTATGTTGAATTGCTTGCCTTCTTAGGGAGGGTAGGTGGGGAGGGAAGAGGGGAGAGAATTTTGAACTCAAAGTTTTAAAAGCAGATGTTCAAAAAAAAGTTTTTGCATGCAACTAGGAAATAAGATATACAGGCAATGGGGCATAGAAATCTATCTTGCCCTACAAGAAAGTAAGGGAAAAGGGGATGGGGGGAGTGGGGTGACAGAAGGGAGGGCTGACTGGGGAATGGGCCAATCAGAATATATGCCATACTGGAGTGGGAGGAGGGTAGAAACGGGGAGAAAATTTGTAATTCAAACTCTTGTGAAAATCAATGCTGAAAACTAAATTAAAAAAATTTTTAAAAAGGATAGCACAAGATCTAGCAGCTTCTACATTAAGGGATTGAAGGGCTTGGAATATGATATTCCAGATGTCAATGGAGCTAGGATTAAAACCAAGAATCACCTACCCAGCAAAACTGACTATAATGCTCCAAGGCAAAATATAGATTTTCAATAAAATAGAGGACTTTCAAGCTTTCTCAATGAAAAGACCAGAGCTGAATAGAAATTTTGACTTTCAAATACAAGAATCAAGAGAAGCATGTAAAGGTAAACAAGAAAGAGAATTCATAAGGGACTTACTAAAGTTGAGCTGTTATGTTTACATTCCTACATGGGCAGATGATGTGTGTAATTCATGAGACCTTTCTCAGTATCAGAGGAGTTGAAGGGAATATAGACAGAGGGCACAGGATGAGTCGAATGTGAAGGGATGATATCTGAAAAAATGAAATAAATTTAAGGGGCGAGAGAGGAATATATTGAGAGAAGGAGAAAGGGAGAGATACAATGGGGTAAATTATCTCACATAAAAGTGGCAAGAAAAAGCAGTTCTGTTGGAAGGGAAGAGGGGGCAGGTAAGGGGGAATGAGTGAATGTTTCGACAATCTGGCTAGTAGCTGTTGGGGGGGTGAAAGACCAACACAAGCCCAACAACAAGAATGCTGCCAGCACACTGCAAAAGCCCAGGTTCTTTTAATCTGCTTTACTAAGGAAAGCAACGTTAAGGGGTTAACAAGCTTATTTTAATCCAGCATACAAATATCACTCATTTAGTTCAGGGGAAAAAAACCAGCACCCTGAACTTCAGAGCAAAATACAAACAAAGTACAAACATTGACAGACAGACCTTGTCTGATTCAAATCCCAATACATAGTTACCAGAGTTTAACAAAGTCCCAACATCCTGGTTACAAACTGGAGGGCTCTTAGCTACAGCTGCCCTGAGTCTCCACATCAGCGTGCGCCACCAAGAGTGAGAGCGCTGCGCAAATGGCTTTGTCTTCTCTTCTTATAGCATTTCAGACATCATCAAATGTCATCTGAATGACCAGAACTTAGGCTCCTGTGATTGGCTCTTGAGTTAGCACCTCCCCTTAGTACCCTGGGAGCTTCACAGCCACATAGGCTTAGCACCTAATAGGGGTTTGGGCCTGAGGCTTAGCAATGAAATACACTGAATTAATCAAAGGAAACAAAAGCCAAACTCTTCAAGGGCACTTGGTTGAACTGAGTGCTAAGAGCCCATTTTGCTTACCAACACAGTGAATCATACTCTCATCACATCCAACTTGAGGACGGAGTAACATACACACTCAATTGGGCATCTTACTCCACAGGAAAGTAAGGGAAAGGCAATAAAAAAGGAGGGGATGATAGAAGGGAGGGCAGAAGGGGGAGGAGGAAATGAAAAGCAAACACCTTTGAAAAGGGACAGGGTCAAGGGAGAAAATTGAATAAAGGGGGACAGGATAGGATGGAAGGAAATATAGTCAGCCTTTCACAACATGGGCAGTATGGAAGTATTTTACATAATGATACATGTGTGATCTATGTTGAATTGCTTGCCTTCCTAGGGAGGGTGGGTGGGAAGGAAAGAGGGGAGAGAATTTGGAACTCAAAGTTTTAAAAGCAGATGCTTGAAAATTTTTTTAAAAAGTTGTTTTTTGCATGCAGCTGGGAAACAAGATATATAGGGAATGGGGCATAGAAATCTATCCTACCCTACAAGAAAGTAAGGGAAAAGAGGATGGAGGTGGGGAGTGGGGTGAAAGAGAGGAGGGCTGACTGGGTAATGAGACAATCAGAATATATGCCATCTTGAAATGCGGGGAGGCTAGAAACAGGGAGAAAATTTATAACTCAAAATCTTGTGGAAATCAATGTTGAAAATTAAAATATTAAATAGATAGATAGATAGACAGACAAATAGATAGATAGATAGATAGATAGATAGATAGATAGATAGATAGATGGATGAATAAATAAATAGATAGCTAAATAAATGAATGAATGAATGAATGAATAAATGGATGAATGAATAGATAAATAAATAAATGGATGAATGAATAAATAAATAAATAGATGAATGAATGAATAAATAAGAGAGAGGTATTCAGCCTCAAGAAATGATTCATTTCTCTCTTTGGTGGATGCTGCCCACCATCAGGTCCCCACTTATTCCTCTTCTATTTCTTTAGGGGAAAGTGCCTAACTTCTTATTTGACTCTCCCTTCCCGATCTCACTTTCTTCACAATTGGGAAGGGGTTGCTAGAATTCTATTAATTTTTCTACTAATTTTTGGCTCAAAACCACTATCTATCATGCAGGGATATACTCTTGAACTTAAGACTATATTCTATATCTTCTTTCCCTCCCCACTTTCAACTCCAACCAGAGTGTAACATTACATCCGCCAGTGACACTTCCAAGCCCCCACCCCCAAGACCAGACCTGTGGCAAAATTCACACCTGCCACTCACTATGAATGGGCCTACTGGTACAATACAGACTTTTCAGGTCCTGGGAGCTCAACAAGGAGCATCCCAGGATCTCCAGAGGTTCCCAGAGTAAAAGAAGGGCAGTTTAGGCTGTGGAACAATACATAAGACACTAAACTGGGAGTCCTGGTTTCCAGTTCCAATGCCACCATTTGTTGGGCATTGAAAAGCTTGGGAGGTTGGTTACTGGCCACAGATAATAAAGGCAGAGATAGATACAGGCCAGGAAAAGGTAGAGGACAATGAGCTTGATTCTTTCACCTAGGTTTTTCATTTGGTTTTTTCCTGGCCTAAATTCCTTTGCATGTAAACCTGTAAAGAATTTTAGGAGCTAAGCGTGCTCTGCTCCATAAGCCTCTACACAATTCCTGTGTTTCTTATCAGAACCCCTTGAAATAAGTTTGTGGGGAGAGGACAGGAGCTCCATAAGGGAATTAAGTGGATGTTGCACAAACTTTCTAACCCTCAATCAGATAAAGTCTTAGGACTCTAAAGACAGAGTCTGGTTCATGGTGAGCAGGAGGGAGTGATGTTAAAAGAAAGATCATAGCTATGGAAGGAAAGAAGAATTTATTAAGCACCTACTACATTGAAGGCACCATAAGCACTTTACAAATATCATCTCATTTGATCTGTATAATAACCCTGGGACATAGGTGCTATTATCTTCATTTTACAATTGAGAAAACTGAGGCAGACAGATGATAAATGACATGGTATCTGAGAGCAGATCTGAGCTCAGATCTTCCTGATGTCAGGCCCAGCATTCTATCCACTGTGCCACCTAGCTGCTGTAATTTGGAAACTTGGTTAGATCTCATGTGTTACAAATGTACTTGGACCTCGGAGGTGATAACTCTCCCCTGAAATCTAAGGCTCTTGGGGTAACCAACACCTCTTCTCCCTATGGACAGAAAAGTATCTGAGAGTTTTCCTGTAGCCTAATAGTGAGTATCTAAAGGGACTATCTCCATAAAAGACCTAAAATTTAAGCCTCTGAGTCACAAGCTAAGATGGAAGAACCTGCTCTTTTCCTATGGGGACAAGGAAGTACCTCATCTGAGTACTCTAGCTAAAGCCAGAAGCTGGAAGCAGAGTGTTCCCTGACTGTGTGACCACTGGAACTCAACTTGGGAGCAACTACACACCCAAATAATACCAGCAAAAAACAATCATAGCAGGAACACCAAAGTGACCTAACCAGAGGACTTTAGTGGCCCAGGAGCATCATGAGTTGCCTTTCCTTGCATATGCCAAGTGTTGTGTGGGCTCCCTTCTTCATGTGTTCCATAGGTTTGTCCATTCTTCCTACTGATGATCAGGACTGATATTTTGTTCACAGTAAACAGGAGGGAATAAGGTTAAAAGGCAAGCCATCTGATGGAATTTCCTTAGTTGGTTGGGTTCCCTGTGCTGCAAAAGTATTTGGACTATGGTGATGATGACTTTTATCAGAAAAAGAAAAAGCTGTAATCTAACACTTTCAGAGAAGACAAGATTCTCCTTATAGAGAGGCAAGCAGCTAAGTATTTCTCAGAATGTGACCCAGGTTTGTGGATGAAAAGTTCTCTAGCTCCTTAATGCTTTTGTTTTGAGTACACTATATCCTCAGGCTGACTAGTATTGGCAGAGACTAGCTAGTGTGTTATTTTGAGATGTAGACCTACAGAGTGCCGTGACCCTGGGGGTAACTTGTCTGGGGGTCCTATGTGCCAGAGAAAGGTGCCCCAGGTGCTAAACAAGCTGTTTGCCTTTGGGAAAGTAACTTACCTAGTCTGCACTTCAGTTCCCTCACTTGTCAAAACAAGCATAATATCTGCCCTTCCTGTCCCACAAGGTTCCCAAAGGGATCATAGGGAATCATGTAAAAGCAATGTGGTACATAGTGAGAAGAACACTGGACTGGGCGTCTGAATACTTGTATCGCAGCCCCCATCACCTCCTCTTGTTAACAGCTGCATGACTGTAGGCAAGTCACATGAGGCAGCATGGTAGTGCAATAGACTCAACACTGGCCGTAGAGTTAGAAAGATGAGTTGAAATCCTACCACCTACTCCAAGTAAGTCACTTCCATTTTCCCAGTCTCAGTTTCCCCATCTGAAAAAAGAGCACCTACCTCACAGGGCTATTGTGAATATCAAATGAGTTAACATATGTAAAACACCTTGCAAAACTTTAAAACTCTATGTAAATGTTACTTTTAATTATTATTTATTTAGCCTCCCTGGGTCTCAGGTTCCTCTTTGAGAAAAAGGGGATGTGCTTCCTGTCCATAAGGCTGTTGTAAGGCAAGTGATTTGTAAACCATGAAGTGCCATGGAAAATATGAGCTGTCATTGATATGTAGGTGAAAGCACTTTGAAAAGTATAAAGATTTTACTATTATTTTTCTACCAACGCTCCCACTGCTCTAAGGAGACAGGCCACTGATGATGGGTGAAGAAAAAGGATTGGTCAAAACTGTCACCAAAGCAGAACTTTGAATCTTTGTGCCAAGAAAAGGAGCAATGGACTTCTGTCCCCCTGCCTTTTCCTTATCAAAAATACAAGTATAAATTATACTGCAAAATTACTTCCCCCACACACACAGAACCTCTAAATCCCACACAATAAAAGAGGAAAGGAGATGGGAATGACCACTGTATCCCCTTCCCTCAGCAAAGTGCTCCACAGCTGTGCACATGGATGACATGAAGGATTGATATCCCAAATGCTCTGGCCATGACAGTGATGAATGCCCATCCTCCCTACTCCATCATCGGATCTCACAACTGTAATTATCACTGTTAACATGTTATTGGATGTGAATGGGAAACTACAGAGCCAGAGGAGGCAACCACAGAAACAGACATCTGAACAACCACACTATATAGACAGCAGCAGCCAGAGAGGAAATGATCACCCCTTCTTTAGGGATTGATGAGACTGGGGACATGTGGACAGGAGAGGCCCCCAGGGCACCACTTATCCTGATTAAGGGTGAGGTGACCTTTAATCTCTGATTCACTTATGCCTGGATTCAGGATCTAGAAGCTGGTATTGACTGGTTGGGGGAGAAGAAGGCAAAAAGGGGGTGCTGCACGTGAGATGAGTTGGTACACAGCTGGAGGGGCAGAGGTCCACAAAGTTTTGAATGATTTTTTTTCATTTCCCTAAAGCCCATCAGCACAGTGATGGTGAAAGTGAGGGGCAGCGGAAGAAAATGGTATAGCAGATTTTTATTTAGAGAACCTGAGGGAAATCCTGGCTCTGCTATTTGATAGCTGGGTAATATTAAGCAAGCCATTCATCTCTGTGGGTTTGAATGGGAGTAGATAGCCTCTAAAAACTCCCTTTCAGTTTTAAATACTCTTTATAAACACTCTTTATAATGAGTGAAGCTCCTGAGTTATTAGGAAACAAAGGGAAACTGATAATGTAGTCCCACAGTAGGGATAAGTACACCACGTCCATCTATATTTCCTTCTACACTGGAAATTATGAAGAGAGGAATATGATGGAGAGGAGGATATGGTGCCAAGAATCAGCTTGGAGACCCACTGTATAATGGTATAATGAATAAAGGTATAATGATATAATGGTATTTAATGGTATATAAATTTGAAATTTTTCAATTTAAAATTTAATTATTAAAATTTAAAAATTTAATGGTATATAAATGGTATAATAAAGGTATAAAGGTATAATGAAAAGAAAACTGGTTCTGAAGTCAGAGAACCTGGGTTCAAATCACACCTTTGTAGCCTTAAGCAAGTCTCTTATATTTAATAATAAAAATTAGCCACCATTTGTATAGCACATTAAGGTTTAAATAAGTTATCTCATTTTATCTTCACAACAACCCTGGGAAGTTGTATCATTATCATCCCCATTTTACAATTAGGAAACTGAGGCAGATAAAGGTTATATGGCTTACCAAAAGTTGCACTGCCAGTGAGTATGAGAGGCTGGATTTGAACTCAAGTCTTCCTAACTCCATGTAGAACACTCTATCCATTGTGCTACCTAGGTGTTTCTATCTTCCCAGGCATTGATTTCCACATCTGTAAACTGAGGAAGCTGGACTAGCTGACCACTAGCATTCTTTCCTTTCTAAATCTATAACTGCATGATCTCTTGGTAGAATTTCAAATTATTGTTTGGGGACCTTTGTTCCAGGTATTACCAAAGTCTTGTCCCCGAGACAATCATTGCTGATAATCTCAGTAGGTATAGAAGTATCCTGGATAACCTGAACCAGGCTTCTCTCCCTCCTGTCACTCGCCTATCCTTTGAATTCTTTATCCCATATTTTCCATTCCTGCCCCACTGGGTCCTCCACCAATCCAGGAAGAGGAATGTAAGGGGTGGCTGCACTGTACTTGGTGCCAGGATGTAGAGGAGAATTGGCAAGTTAGAACCAAAGATTGGCTCTTCCTGGAGGAAGGAACCCATGGTTGGATTGAACAGAAGCAAGCCAAAATAGGACCCTTTTTTCTATTTTTAAATTTCTATTTTTAATAACATTTTCCCCAATTACATGTAAAGACAATTTTTAACATTCATTTTTTTTAAAATTTCGAGTGCCAAATGCTCTCCCTCCTTCCCTCCTGTACCCCATCCCTGAGACAATAAGCAATTTAATATAGGTTATACATGTGCAATCATGCAAAATGCATTTCCATATTAGTCATGTTGTGAAAGAAGACACAGACCAAAAAAGAAAAAATATAAAAAAAATAAAGTGAAAAATAGTATGCTTTGCTCTATATTCAGACTCCATCAGTTCTTTCTCTGGAGGAAGACAGAATTTTTCATTATGAGTCCTTCAGAATTATCTTGGATCATTATATTGCTGAGAATAACTAAGTTATTCACAGTTGATCATCATACAATACCGTTTTTGCTGTGTAAAACATTCTTCTGGTTCTGCTAACTCCACTTTGCATCAGTTCATGTAAGTCTTGCTAGATTTTTCTGAAATCATCCTGCTTATCATTTCTTATAGCACAATAGTATTCTATTACAACCATATACCACAGCTTGTTCAGCCATTCTCCAATTGATGGACATTTCCTCAATTTCCAATTCTTTGCCAACACAAAAAAAAACAGCTGCTATAAATATTTTTGGGTCCTTTGCCCTTTTTTTAGTCTCTTTGGGATAGAACCTAGTAGTGATATCGCTGGATTAAAGGGTATGCAGTTTTATAGCCCTTTGGGCTTAGTTCTAAATTGTTCTCCAGAATGGTTGGATCACAACTCCATCAACAATTCATTAGCTACTTTTTTAATAAAATGCTGCCTGCTTCTCTAGCAAACCAAAGCTATTCCATGGGTCTCAGCATCTCCATTTCCTCCTCAGTGTACTTGGGAAGGCTGCTATAGCCCAATGAAAGCTTTGGCAGAAATATGCTTAGTTTAGAGGTGGCAGCAAGGCTCCATTGCTTCCTTCCTGAGCCTATCACCCTCCCCACCCTCAGACCCTCCTCTGTTCCTCATAGACTGGAGTCTTTACACCTCCTGAAGAACTTCTTCTCCTATGGGGTACTGGGAACTATCTGCCGCTCAAGCCAACCCAGTCCCAATCTGGTCAATGGCCAGAGATGCTGTGAGGGCTCAGCGCCAAAGTGATAATCGTCATATTTTATATTTTAAGAACACTGTTTTAACTTTTCTAAACACAGATGGATGCTTTCACACCCATCATCTTGTTTTGATCTTCACAACAACCCTGTGAGCCAGGGAGTGTAGATCTTGTCCTCCCCATTGGATAGATGACACGCTAAGACCCAGAGATCAAGTACTTTGCCCAAGGTCACATATCTCATTGATGACAGAACTGGAACTAAAATCCATGTTTCTTGTCCACCAACCATGAGTTGTTTCCCCTGGGTCACTCTTGCCTAACCCTTAACTTATGGATGCCAGAGACAGGTAAGACCTGTCAGATTGTGGTGCAATCAAGACACCAGAGACCAGGAGAGTGACACAGCCGTCTTCAGATGGACCCCAAAGGCTTCAGCCATCAGTGACCTGGGATGTGGCCCAGCTGTTCCCTGGACCAGCAGCCCAACACAAAATATGTACGGTGCAACCCGAAGCTGCAGGAAATACAGTACAGGACAGACTGTACCTGCCGAGCTGTCGGCAAGATCTCAGCAGGTCTCTAAATACAAACGCTCATTCCGACAGATACCAAAATATAACAGAGGTGTCAGCTCTTTTTAAGCAGCATTTTCTACAAATTTTCCAAGTTAAAGAGGAAGTGCGTGGTAATATCAGCACCCAAGGGTAGTTTCCTGCCAAATGAAAGGGGTGGGGGAGTCCACACACATACAGGGAAGACAGTAATGGAAAATTAGTCCTTTCTAGTACCTAGTGTTAATACAGTTCTTACTATGTGCCAGGCACTGTGCTAAGCACTTTATAATTAATAACTCACTTGATCCTCACAACAATCTTGCCACGTAGGTGTCATTATTATGCCCATTTACAGATGAGGCAAAGAGAGGTTAAGTGACTTGTCCAGAGTAACCCAACTAGTATCTGAGGATGGATTTGAACTCAGGTCTTCTTGACTCTAGACCCAATACTCTATCCACTGTGCCACGTAGAAAACTATGCTGGAGATTTGAGTGCATGAGAGAGAGAGGCAGAAGGATCATGAGTCTCTAGTAAATGTTTGAGGCCTTCTTTGGTTTGTGGCGACTGTAGAAATTTTGCCCAAAAAGATTCAAGCTTGAAAACATACCAACTCTAGTCTATACCCTGCTTCCCAATCCTGATCTCACAAAGTCTCCTTGGTAAGTTATCACTGTTGGGAGAATCACAAACTCAAAATAATGGGGCTCGAAGGGGCCAAGGAAACCCTGCGGAGGAACGAGGATCACTGTGGTCCTTCCTGGCCAAGCCCTATGAATCAAGGTTCAAAATCTCAGACAGGAGAAAGAGAATTCAATCTGCAGAATGGACGCTGTAGTTGTTTGACTTCTCAAAGGCAACACTGAATTTAAGTGAGGCAGAGCTACAAAATTATATAAATACAAAAAGAAACCAACAGAGACATCTTGGGTTGTGGGAAGGGGAAAGGCTTTGTTATGAATGAAATGCAAGGCAATTCAATAAACATTTAATTAAGCATTTAATTTTTGCAAGCCCTTCTGGTCCTTGCCCTGAGGGAGCTACAGCCTACTGAAAGGGGTGAGGGAGTCAGAGAGGAGAAAGTCCTCAAAGACAGAAATATGATGGTTTGAGGACTGAAGAGGTTTGGAGAGAGTTGGGTGGTTGATCCAAAGATATAAGCATATTTCTAACCCCAAGCAAAACTGTGGAGTAGGGAACTTTTCCTTAGCGGTGCTCAGTCTCAGGATTCTTTTGCTCCCCTTCCCATTCCCTCATCTATCCAGTTAGGAAGGACTTCCTAGCAAGTAGAGCTATCTGTCCAGGAATACCATGAACTGATTTTGTGAGGTAATGAGATCCATCACTGGAGGAACTCAAGGCTGGATGAGCACTGGTTGGAATGTTGGAGAGAAAACACCATGCTTCAAGTAGAAGCTAGATAAGATGATGGCCTTTAAAGTCCTGTTCTTTTTTAAGGTTCTATGATTCCCTCCCCCTCTTTACTCCTAGCAAACTTGCTCTCCTAATTGGGTTCTAAAGGGCTAATGCATCCTAAAATGTTACCCCCTCCTAAGGGGATAATGCATTTTTAACAGGTCAGTGAAATCTTAACCCAAAGGAATGAAACTAATGGTAGAATCCCTGGCCACATAACAGAAAACTAATCTGGAGGTCATTTCTTTGTCATGGCAGGAAGTCAAGCTTCCATTGATTTTTCTAAAATTCTCTTGTGTGCATTTGTGGTTTCAGAAGGGAGCCCCCTACAATTCTGTCCACATTTTTCAGGAATTTCTCTTCGATGTTCTTCTATGTAAAGCAGACTTACAAATGAAACCGCCTTAAATGTATTCTCCAAATGCCCCAAAGAATTGATCCCCTTTTGCCCTACAGTTCTCCCATGCCCCAACCAAATATGTTTGAGGTGGATTCTGGTTGCCACCAAAAAAAAAAAAAGATTTGGCACCAAGAATGTATATTGCAAAACAAAATGTGTTGCTTTTAATGTGATTTTCTAGCCTGAGTAATTAGTCTAGCACGTTCCAAAGATATATACAGTAGTCATCATTCAGCATTAGTTGGTTGGGTAACCTTCCTTACTGGGGGAAAAAATAAGATGATGGAGGAACATCTGTTACAAAGCTACATGGGGATATGGAAGCTACCCTAAACCTCTCAAAGACTCCAGGTTACAGGGAAATCTTGGGTTCCCCAGACTTTCCTCCTTCCCGAGCTGCTCCTGGGTCAGCTCTAAGCCCAACAGCTGCTGAGATGGGACAGATGCTATGATACAGAATAGCTCAGAACATATCCAAGCCTATTGCTTCCAGCACTTGGAAAAATTGACATTCAAATATGCAAATATTTTATGGCACAAGGAACAGGGCGGGGAGAGAGGGGGAGCTAGAAAGTCACATTTGAAACGCAGCATTCCAGAGATAAAAGTATGCTGGAATTTACACTTCTAGATTATAATTAAACGTGTGCTTTTATCACCTCAGAGAGCACAGCATTTAGCAGCATTTGCCCTCGGGTCATCAAAGTCACCAGAAGTTCCAACCTGTCTTCAGCCCCTCTAGAATGGATAATACAAATTATCTGAAGCTTCGGTCTTGCCTCCCACTAGGTCATCAGCTGCTTTCCAGCCCTGCCAAAAAGAAAACCCTCATGTGCCAAGTGCAGCAGTGGCTCCTTCAGAGGTGGTAAGAGTCATCTTCATAGCAATGGGGCAACAGGCAAGCAGGAGGTCAGTCTCTGCCAAGATGAGCAGGGTGATCAGTCCCTCCCATCCTCAAGATCTGCTCCGTAGCAAAATATTTCCCTCAGTATGAAAATAGCATCCACTCTTATGTTTCCAAGCTAATTCAGTGATCCCTGCAAGGATGCATGTTCCACAGTCAGCTCGTACAGCCAGTATGGATAAGGGGTGTCTGCCTTTGCCTCAACTCCGACCCCACCCCCAAATGTGTCTGCTCAGTTCCCTAGGAAGCGTGTCTCCTGGGCCTATGTCATTGTACACTGCATCCTTAAACAGAGGCAGAGTAGGGCAAATTGACAAGCACTTGTTATGATATACTTCTTTTCAGGGACACAACCTGGAAAGCTTCACTTCTCTAACTGGTGGTGAGGATTTGAGGTCAGAGTACCAGGAATTGAATCCTGACTCTTTTGCCACTTATAGGCAGCTAGGTGGCATAATGGATAGAGTACTTGACTTAGAGAGTCAGGAAGATATGAGTTCAAATCCTGCCTCAGACACTAGCTGTGTGGACCTTGGCAAATTACTTAACCTCTCTCAGTCTCAGCTTTGTTGTCATTCAGTCCTTTCAGTTGTGCCTGACTCTCCATGACCCCATTGGGGGTTTTCTTGGCAAAGATACTGGAGTGGTTTGCCATTTCCTTCTCCAGCTCACTTTACAGATGAGGAAACTGAGGCAAACAGAGTTACATGAGTTGCCCAGGGTCACACAGTTAATAAGTGCCTGAGGCCAGATTTGATCCGAGGTCTTCCTGACTCCAGGCCTGGCATTCTCTCTACTTCACCACCTCACTGCCCTGAGTCTCAGCTTACTCGTCCGTTAAGAAAGGATAATGGCAGCATTTACTTAGCAATGTTGTTTTGAGAATCAAATGAAATAATATGTGTAAAATACTTTGTAAATCACAAAGCATTAAATAAGTGCTAGCTATTTTTACTAGATGTGTGACTTTGGGCAGGTCACTTCATCTGTAAAATGAGGGAGGGCAGGGTTGGACTCCATGACCTCTAAGGTCCCTTCCAATTATAATATAAATGTGACTTCCTATGATCCATGCTACCTCCTGAATCTTCAGTTTGAGATACTTTTAAAGGTCTTAGCATAATGCCTGATACAAAGAGGCACCTAATAAATGGTTGTTCCCCTACCCCAGGAGCCCTGCTTGTGCATACACTAGACCTGTGTAGCATTGGCAAAACTTATCATATATAGGATGGGTACCTTCCAGGAATATATCAGGAATACTGCCAAGCAAATGGAGGTTTAAAAATGTACACACATATTTCTTTTACTGGGGCAATACAGGGAGGGAGGGGCTTTGGGGGAGGAGCTGTTGATAATCTCCTAAATAAAAGTTTTGTCTTTGCATCTGCATAGAACTCAGTAAGTTTTCTTGAAGTTCAAGGCAAAATGAAGCATTTATATAAGCAAGTGTTTATGACCAGGCTCAAGGGGAATTCTTGAACAAAGGTACTCACTTGCAGTGACAGGTGAGTTTTTCATCCCTTCCAGGACTCAGGGCTGCCTGCTCTAAGTCACCTTTCAGAACTTAATCAGCCATGACGATACAGGGCTGGGATGTGACTTTGAGCAAGCTATGTAACCTTTCTGGGCCCCAGTTTCTTCATCTGTCAAATAAGGGAAAGGGTAAATTATTTCATTGGGCTAAATGGTCTTTAATGGCTCTTCTTGCTCCAAAATTGTATGAGTCCATGTGGATAGGCTTCTTTGTAGAAGAAGCTACCTCCTGCTTTCATGTCTTTGCCCAGGCTGTCCCCCATGTTAGAAATGTTCTCCCTCCTGACTTGTGACTCCTAGGACCCCTCATTCAGCTCAGTTACTACACCCTTTCTTTCTTTCTTGATTCCCTCTCCACCACCTGAAGTCATGTTGTGTTGATTTTGTACTTAATTATCTGTATATAGATCATTTCTCCTCAGTAGAATGTCAGCTCCCTGAGGTCAGGCTTTATTTCATTTTTTTTTATCTTTGAATCCTCAGGGACGTACAGTCTGGTTACCAGGCTCTAGTATATAGCAAGTGTTTAATAAATAGTTATTGAATTTAATTAAATCACTCTCAACAAATTATTTATCCCAGGGACATTTCATTTAAAGGTTCAAATACCCACCATACAGCTGCCCAAATATGGCTTGTAAAATGGGGTCCTTTCAAGCCAGGTTGTGGGTATTTGTTCTCTTAATCTTATGTTGTCATCTCCAGGGTCAAGCAGCCACAGAAGAGATACCTAGGGATACTCCACATGACAGCAATCCCGCTTTCCACTACTTTCTTGGGGGCAGCCCTAGGACTATAGGCACCCATGACAAAATGAACATTTATATTTTACATTTACACCTTTAAGATATGCCATTTCTTTGAAAGATACCATTTGGGGAGCCCCCTAACACATGGCACCCTGGGCTACTGTCCAATTTGCCCGGGCCTTGGGCCAGCCCAGAGTGGCAGGCATATGTGCACCCAGAGTTGGAATGGCTTGCCTTTGGCATTGCCCTATGAAGGGTGCCCCCCAGTCATAAAACCAGCAAAGCTGGTTTATGTGATGCCACAACATTATGCAGTGGAAATAACACCATATTTATAGTCAGAGGTCTGGGATGAAATCCTTCCTATGTAGCTTACTTCCTTTGTGAAAGTTAGTAAGTTATTTCACCTCCATGAGCCTCAGTTCCCCTAAAGGTAAAGTAAAGGACTTGGATTAGGTAATCTTTGTTCCTTTCTAGCTCTAAATCCTATCATCCAATGGCCATCTATGTGTCATGATCAACAGCTCAGTGCAACCAACACCCCCAACCCTGAATACATTTGGCTTCATTCAACTATATAATTAGAAATAAGTCCTTCTTAGAGGTTGCTGTGAATGCCTGGCTGGATAAAATCAGATTCTAACTCCTTAACCTGACTCCCTATAAATACCTATTTGAAGGGAGGCCAAAATAGCCCAGAAGACAACTATCCCATCAGGACATCCTATATTCCACTTGAGCAGACATCAGAGAGCTGGTGTCTCCCCCCCACCCAGGTGGCTTTTGAGGAGTGGGTTCAATTTCAAAAGCTAATGACAAAACTATGTACATCTACTGCACTGATAATGTTTACCCTTGTGAGCTAATCAAATCAGATCTGATCTACCCAGAGCAGCCTGCCTATGCCCCTGGAGGAATAGTATGGAGGCACAGCTCTGGACCCGCCACTAGCAAAGAAGAACATCATCTGTCAAGTACCATCTCTGCTGATTTCTGACCCCCCTGGCCTCCCAGGAGACCTTGGCTCTACTGGTTCCCATGTTCCTCAGGGCTCAAAAAGGGCGGCTCTCTATAGGAATGACACAATTACTGCCAAATAGACATTATGCAAACACCCCAGCTCCAGAAGGGTGAGCCAAGACGTACAAAGTGAGGACAGGGAAAACAGCATTTCACTAAGTCCTTGGCTCAGCACAAAGAGATCTCACCTTCCAGAAGAACCAGGGAATGCTCTCACTGCTTGTTTATCAATCCTCTTCCCCTCTTCCCTACTATCCTCAAGGTCAGGAAAATTGGCAATGAATGGCCTTGCTGGGCACTGACCCTGGTCTCTTGCTCCATCCTTTCCCTTCTATTCTCTCCCTTTATATTAGGACTCATTTCCCAGCCTCATAAGGCAGAGGGGCTTCTTCCAGCCCCTAGCCTGCACTCTACATTTCCCCCAGATTTCTACCTCAAAAGGGAGAAAATTAATCTGTAAAACAGTGAGCCTAGTCAGGAAAGACATGACAGCCAGGGATTCCCATAATCTTTTATCTCTCCTAGCCTTAGCTTGGTCTAGTGGCAGCAAATAGTACAGCTATGTGACCTAGTCCCCTTCTTTCTGGGGTCATCCTTCACTTCATCCATGCACTTGTCCTAAGAGAAAGGGAATGGTAGTACCCTAAGACCACTCCTCTAGGGTACAGGTCTCCTGGGAGCCAGCCTGCTTTGGAAAGGTCATCCCTTGTCAGAACCATGGCCAGCAATTGTATGATTGGGTTGGAGAAGTAGCAACAAGTCAGTAGACCCACAGCTGGCAGGAGCTGGGCTGCCTTGTAATACCATCAGGGGCATGCAGCAATCAGATGTAGCAGGGAGATTTTAGGAAGCAAAACAGTACCTGTTGCCAATAATTATTAGACTATTGTGGGGCCTTTGGGCAGATTAATTTCTTCATACAGAGCAATTCAGACACATATAATCCTCCTGGAAACAGGAAGGGCATGACTGAATGATTTGGGAGGCCCAAAAGACTTCCCTCATGTGGATCTGTGTCTGACTTTCTCTTTGCTGCTGGGGGAGATAGCAAAACTGTGTCTTTCACTTCTGCTTTCCTTTCCCCTGGATGTCTGTGTCTTGTGGCTATGCTTGATCCCTCCTCTCTAACTGGTGAGGCAGTCTTTTGGGACAAGTTTAATCTTCAAAGATAATGTTCTGAGACAACCTAGGATGCTTCTCTGAGACAACAGATGTCTGAGATCCTGGCCAATTTCAAGAGCCTCAGGTGCAACTCCTGCTTCTGGTGGCATCTACCTACTGTGTTCCTTACCCATTCAGGGCCAGTTGGTGTCTCTAATTTAGTGGTCTAAAATAACACCACATGGAATGGACATCGGTAAAGATACAAAAGGAGTATCTGAATTCAAATTAAGTATCACATACTTACCATTACTGAGCAAGACATAACCTCTTTGAGCTCCAGTTTCCCCATCTGTAAAATGGAATAATAAAAACACTCATCTCATAGGGTTATTCTGAGGATCAAATGAGATAATATATGTAAGCCACTTTATAAAGTACTATATGAATGCTGGCTATTATTAGAGGGGATTCCTGCCTGGGCTAGTTGATATCCAAGGTCCTTCCTAATTCTAAGTTTCTAGTCTTTGCTTTTCATCATGATCAACAGAGTCAACAAATTAGTCAGCAAGCATTTATTAAGCACCTATTTTATGTGCCAGGCATTTTGCTAAGCACTAAGGATACAAAGAAAGATAAAAAACAGCCAGTGCTCCCAATGAGCTCATAGTCTAATGGGGGAGAAAACATGCAAACAGCAATGTACATGCAGGGAGTGAGGGAGGGGAAGAGTGGGAAAGGGGCTTCACAGAAGGTGAGATTTGAGTCTTGAAGGAGGCAATAGGGCCAGCCCATGAAAAGGCAGAATCGGGAGACATTGTTATATGCAAAGACTAGCAAGGCCAGTGTCACTGGACTGTTGGGTAGGAAAGGGAATAATATAGAAGAAGACTGGAAACCTAGAAAGGAGCCAGGTTGTTAAATACTTTAAAAACCAAACAGAAGATTTTATATTTGATCCTGGAGATAATAGGGAACTTCTACATTTTGTTGAATAAGGAGTGATACGGTCAGATTTGTAATTTGACAGCTGAATGAAGGATGGACTGGAGTGAGGTGAGACATAAGGCTGGGAGACCCACCAGCAGGCTACTATTGTCCAGACATGAGTTGATGAAGGCCTGTTCCACAGTGGTATGTGTGGAGAAAGTCTATGAGTGGAGAAAAGCAAAACTATATAAGAGACGTTATGAAGGTAGAACTAATAGGATTTGGCAATGGATTGGATATATAGGGTAGCTAGACGGTGCAATAGATAGAGTGCTGGGCCTCGAGTCAGGAAGACTCATCTTCCTGAGTTCAAATCTGGCCTTAAACATTTACTGTCTATGTGACCCTGGGCAAGTCATTTAATCCTTTGCCTCAGTTCCTCACCTGTAAAATGAGCAGGAGAAGGAAACAGCAAACCACTCCAGTACCTTTCCCAAGAAAACCCCAAGTGGGGTCACAAAGAGTCAGACACGATTAAATAACAACAACAAGTAAGGGTGAGACATTTAGGATAATACCAAGGCAATGAACCTGGGTGACTGAGAGGATATTGGTACCCTTTATTGTCATGGGAAAGTTCAGAGGAGGGAAACGTTTTGGGGAAAAGATGAGTTCTAGCTAATGCTTGCCACCTCCAAGATTCCTGAAGACCTTTCTACATAGCCCATAAAACATTAGTTCTCATAACCTCACTCCCCATTTTGCCATGGGAACTCCTTTGGGTAGGATGATAGAAATGTGAGATCCAGAGAGGGAAGGGGAAAAACTCTCACACAGAGGCTGGCCTATATGCCCTAGATAACCCCTCTTCTAATTGGAAAAGGAAACCACAGACTATGGGTCCAAGAGGGTTAGATGTTTCAATCCCCAGTCCATCATATGATCCCCTGCCCTTTCTCTTCTCAGTTGAAGAAATGATATTAACTAGCCCTTGGGTTCCACTGCCTCTTAGTCCTCACCCACCAAATGACAGGGTTAAGGAAATTCTGCTTAAGTGCTTTTTAAATACTCTTTGCTGCCATCTCTCCAGCAAACTAGTGACCCTTTGGTGCCTCTGACCTTTTAGCTTGCTCCCTTGCTTCCCTCTAACGACCTCTTCTCTGGCTACAGCTGCTTCCGCACAATTATCACCCAGCTACATACAGCCCTTGCTTGGTCCTGATCTCCCTCTCCATCTTCTGTTGCAGGCTGTTTTGACACCCATGGGAACTGACCTAAGGGGAATGAAGCATCTGGAGAGAGGTGGGGCCCACCCACAGAGAAATATGGCTTTGACCTTCCACAGCTAATCAGCTGCCTCCTTGGTTCCAATACCAAAAAGATAGCCTCCCTCCTGTCCAGGCACCCCTCCTTAAATCTCACTGATTCCCTAATGTTTCCTCCACATGAGGCACTTCTATTTAGCCTCTTCCATATGATGCTCTAGTTTCACACAAGAATTAAGGAGAAACAACCCAGTCTGCTCAAGTGGCACAGTTAACTGTATGCAAAGGGTATGACAAGTGTATGCTTTGTCCCCCAACTGGGTCCCCTAGGGCTTTTTAATGTTAACAGATTTCTGATCCAGTAGTGTATGGGGTTAGAGAGGAAAGGAGGGGAAGGGCTATGGAAGACATCTCTGCCACAATCTTGAGAATACTTAGGGACGGTTTTGCTCAGAAATCTCCATGTGCCCTTGTTTGTACAAGACAGAAAAGCTAGGATGGACCTGTGGGGCGGGGGCGGGGGGGAGGGGAGGCGCGGTCCTATCAGCAGATCCAGCCAGAAGAAAAGAAAATCAGGTGAATATGAGATTCAGACAAAGCTATCCCTATCCAGTAATCTGGGGCACTCCAATAAAGTCAGCAGTCTAAGAAATGGAGATGGAACACCACTCCCCTGCTGAGGTTCTATAAACAGCCCAGTTCAGAGAAATTTAGAACCTATAAACAGAGAGGCAACCCTGATTTTGAGAGGTAGATCTGGTTTTTCAACTCACAGTACCGTGTTCCAGTAACACCATTCTGCACTCTCACCTATAAGAATGATGCGCAGAATGACAGGAAAGGCAAGCCTTGCCAAAATTGAAACTGCCTCAACTTTTCTGAGGTGCGTAAAATGTGTCCTTCAGGGCTCTTAGGGACTACAAAATATGCAGCTCTGTGCATACAAGATACATACATTATAAATGAGAAATAATCTCAGAGGGGAGGCACCATCAGGGAGTGGTAGAGGGGAAGAGTGGGAAAAGAGTCTTGCAAAAGTCAAGATGTGAGCTGCCTTTTTTCTTTGTTTTCTTAAATATATTTTTATTTATTTCATTAATATTTGCCAATTATACATTTAAAAAATTTAACATTCTTTTTTTTAAATTTGAGTTCCAAATTCTCTCTCGCTTGCCCCACCCTTTGAGAAAGCAAGCAATGTTATATTGATTATGCATGCGAAGTCATGCAAAACATATGTCCATATTAGTCATGTTGCAAAAGAAAAGACACAATAAAAAATAAAGAAAGAAAAATAAAGTGAAAAAGGATGGTGAGCTGAATCTTGAAGAAAGCCAGTGTACAGAGTGTACAGCATAACAGAGTAAAAATTATTTGTGGGATAGCACAAATACATATATAGGGGTGAGGTGGGGAGAGCACCTAGTCACTTTGAGAGATCTGATATTTCATAGCATTATTATTCCTTTCAGCAACACGAACTGTGAACTCTCCATCTTAATTTACAGGTTTGACCATGTCAGTCGGTCAGTCAATAAGCATTTATTAAAGACAGACAGTACAGCCCACCCACCTCAGCCCCATAGATGGTGACCTCTCAGCCCAAGAGATGGTAGCAGATGGGAAAGCAGAGGAGTAGGGAGACTTGTGGTGTCAGAAAGAACCAGAACCAGAGACAAATGCAGTGGCACATGCTCTGTACCACATGGTTCAAGAAAAAGGAGACCATGAGGTCAACGTTGGGAGCTCTTGACCGCCAGCCTTCAAGTGGGGGATCAGGAAAGACTCTTTATAGAAAGTGGCCCCTGAGCTGATTTTAAAGGAAACTAGACATTCTAAGAGGAAGAGAAACTGCACTCTGGACATGGGGAACATCACTAAGGCATAGAAATAGGAAAAGGAATGTTGTGTGTGAAGCTAAACCAAAGAGTCTGTGAAGGAGAATAATATATAATAAGTTGAAAGATAGGTTGGAGCCAGGTTGTGAAGGGCTTTAAATGCCAAACAGACGAGTTTGTATTTCAGCCTAGAGGTAAAAGGGAGCCACTAGACTTTATTGGGCAAGGGACCAAAATGGTCAGACCCATGCTTTAGGAAAATCACTAAAGGAGGAACTGAGGTTCCTGGGGGCATGATGGAGGAGCTCAAAGAAACTGAACACTGCATCAAAGACATAATGTTGGGGGCAATTATGAACAATGCCTACAACTTATAAAATGTGTTTTAAAATACAAAACCAAAAATGATACAATATCCTTGATGGTCCTCAGGCTCCCTGTGTCTTCCAGCTCAGTCAGTCTTTCCAAGGTCACAAAAGTTCTGAAGGAGAATCTGCAATCAAGAGTCCAGGATCATGTAGGGAGTTTATGCCTGATTCAGCTCCCTCCCAATCAATTGGTATATTCCTTAATTAGATGATGATGATGGTGATGATGATGATGATGATGATGATAAATAAAACAGCAACAATAATAACTGACATTTATATAGCACTTTAAGGTTTGCAAACTGCCTTAGATACATTATTTCAGCCTACTGAGATAAGTAATGTAGATATTATCTTTACAAAAGAGAAAATTGAGGCTGAGAGGCTTAAGATTTGTCCAGGGTGACACAGCTGTAAAGGGTTAGAGGAAGCTTTCAACCTCATGTTTTCATGACACCAAACCCAATTCTAACACACCAAGCTTTTATTATCGCTATTTTAACAATAAAGAAATTGAAAATCTGAGAGGCTGGGTGACTTGTCATTGTCACCAGATGACTAGCCTATTGTGACATAGTCCCAGTAGCTAAATTCAAACCTGGTCTCTCTTGATTCCAAGTTCAAAATTCTTTCTATTAAACTGTGCCGCCTAAAAAAATCAAGCTTGATCTAAATTTTAAAATATATTTAATAGGGTAAAATGTAAAATCCTATACTTGTATTTTTAAAAATCAGTCACACAAGGACAGGATGAGGAAAGTATGTTTGCATGAAAAAAAATCTGGACATTTTAGTGAATTTCTCTCCTTCTTTTTACAGCTAAACTCCTTGAGAAGCTATCTACTATGTTAAGTGCCTCCACTTCCTTTCCTTTCACTCTATTCTGAACTCTCTACAGTCTGGCTTTCGATCTCATCATTCACCTAAAACTGCTCTCTCCAAATTTACTGATGATTGAGTTGCCAAATCTAATGGCTTTGTCTCAGTCCTCATCCTTCTTGACCTCTCTGAAGTCTTTGACATTGTCCCTCAGCATCCTCCCCTTGATGCTCTTTTCTCTCTAGGGTTTCATGATACTGCTCTCTCCTGATTCTCTTACCTGTATGACTCCTCCTGCTCTACTTTTCTGGATCTTCATCCAAGTTGCAGCCACTAACCATGGAAGCCTGTCAAGGCTCTGTCCTGGGCTGTCTTCTCTTCTCCCTCTATACTTTTTCTGTTTGATGAACTCATCAGTTCCTATGGCTTCAAATACCATCTCTAGGCACATGACTCTCAGATCTACTTCTTCAGCCCTAACCTTTATCCTGACTTCCAGTCCTATATCTCCAACTGCATGTTAGACATCTCAAACTGAATGTTCTGTAAACATATTAAACTCAACATGTCTAAAACTGAACTCTAACCCCTCCTCTCTTCCTAATTTACCTATTATTGTCAAGGGCACTACCATCCTCCCAGTCATTCAGGTTCAAAACCTAGATGTCATCCTTGACTCCTCACTCTCTTAGCCCATATATACAAGCAGTCATCAAGTCCTCTCATTTCTCCCGTTCGTAGCATCTCTTGTATATTCCACCATCTCTCCGCTAACACAAACTACTACCACCTGGTGCAATCTTGCCTGGACTATTCTTATAGCCATCTGGTTGGTCTCTTCATCTCTCCCCATCTCCAATCCATTTGCCATTCAGCTGTCACACGGCTCTTCTTATAGTGCAAATCTGACTATATCACTCCTTATTTAATAAATTGCAGTAACTCCCTATTACCTCCAGGTTGTAATATAAAATCTTCTGTTTGACTTTCAGAGCTCTTCATACTTGACCCCCTTTTAATTTCCAGTCCTCTTAAATCTTACCCCTTTCCATGTGCTCTGCAATCCAGTGGCACTGACTTCTTTGTTGATCCTTGCACAAGACACTCCATCTCTCAACTCCAAGCATTTTTGCTGGCTATGCCCCATGCTTGGAACTCCTTCCTCATCTCAGTCTCCTAGATTCCCTCACTTCCTTCAAATCTCTGCTCAAATCCCAGCTTCTGCAAGAAGTTTTACTAGTCCTCCTTGATCTTCCTGTCTTATTTTATTTCTGAGATTACCCCCAATTTATCCTGTATATAGCTTGTTTGTACATAGTTGTTTGAACGTTGTCTCTCCCATTAGATTGTGAGCTCCTTGAGAGCAGGGACTATCTTTTGACTTCCTTTTTATCCCCAATGCTTAGCACAGTGCCTGGCACATAGTAAGCAATTAATAAATGCTAGTAGAACAATTGACTGAATACCAGTGAACGATGTGACAGCAGACATAAAAAGCCAACTTGACATTAAGCTACATCATAATGCACAGTGACCAGAACAAGGGAGATGATAGCCCTGCTGTACTGTGCCCTGGTCAAATGACATCTAGAATATCATATTCAGTACTTAGCATCAAATTTTAAAAACAATGTTGACAATGCAAAGTCAAAGGAGCTAGGATGCTGGGGGAACTGAAGACCATGTGTATGGAGAAGTATCTTTTGTTCTCCCATATTGTGGTCTGGTCCCTTGCTGCTCTTCCAACTACAGAGCCAATAGTAAGATGTTCTTCTCCCAAAGTCTGGTCCAGCCCAGGAAACTTCCCTTCTCTTTCTAGAAGGTTGGAAGTAAAGAGCTCCCACTATTGACCACATAGTCTACCTCCTCAGAGCCATGTAGTTGAGAGTATGTGTACGTACCATCTGCCTCTGTTACAGGCTCTCCAAGATTGGATTCAGCCAATCTCCTTTCAGGAACTCTCCCTACTCCTCCACCACCCTATCAGCTGCCATTTCTTGGGCAGAAAGTTTGTTATCTATGAAGCTGAGCGGTGTGGGGGGGTGGTCTGCATTCTCTGGGAAACTATAGCAAGGCCCCGGCATCCTCAAGGGACCAAAGTCTGCTCTCAAGTCTCTAATCTTTGCTCATCTCTGGCTCTCCTAAAAAGGGGAGAAGTGGAGGAGAGGGTTAAAAAATCCAACTTTGCAACTGATCCCCTTTTATAGAAGTACCAGAAAGGAGCATCTCTGATCCACAGCCAAATCACATGGAATGTCAGGATATGTTCCTAATCCTCTCAGTGAAGCTAACAATAGGAATGCCCCGTATCCTTCACAGAGACCTAAACTCAAAGTCCAGAACAAATGTTCATTACCCCGTATGGTAACCAAGTTGATTGGAGAACTCTACTAATCAACCCAACCACCTACATAGATATACCTACCTTTGACAGAGACACAATGCAAATTGATTAAATGAGATAACATATGTTAATTGCTTGGTGAACCTTAAAGCATTATATAAATGCTAGCTATTATTATTACTAAATATCTAAATATATGTAAGGGTGGGAGTCAATTAAGTAAATCAATCAAATTACCCCACCCGTTTTAAAATAAGTAATAAACTTCTATTCCCTGGTACCATAATTAGGAGGGAATTATGAGGAAAATACTTTATTATTTGTTGTTTATTAATATTGTTTGAACCTAGGTTATATGACAGAAATTATCTAAACTAAAGCTTATCATAGAGGTCAGACTGACCTTAGAGATGCTCCAGGGAAGCCAAAGACCACTACAAGAAATCCTTATATCCTGCCCAGGTCTTGTTTCAGGTCCACCCAAAGCTTATATTTTGGGTTCCCCAATAGTTTGTGTTCTCTCTTTGCCCAAATTATATTGAATGTTTATACTTACCTATTGATATACATCTCAAGCAATCTTATTTGGAAGCTGCCCTTTTTTGGAAACTGTCAAAGTACTGCCAACTACCTGTTGTCCTTATACTCTTGTACAAACTCTAAATAATATGAAACATACAGAGACTGACACCTTTCTCCAGCTTTCTCCTCTGCTGAACCAATAATAAAATTCTTTATAAAACTTTTTCAGGTTTTATCGTTTGTTCTCGACTGATAAAATATATCTTGATTGAATCAAATCAATCCAAGGAATTCCAACTAAATGTGGAAAATCTTTTATCAATTTAAATGTTTCTGATGAGCAATTGCATGATGCATTGATGACCCCTTGCACGGGTCACTTCCTGTTCAGATTGAATAAGGAAAGTTGGTCATACCCTAGGGATTGTCTACGAAATTTTGGGTCTAAAGAGCTTCATAGTTGAGCAAGCCTTTGTTAGAAGAAAGAGGAGTGAGCTACCTCTGAGAAGGATTCACTTAGGATAGGAGGAAAGTGCCTCAGACTTTGACCTCAGACTCTTTTGCACTCACTTCTATCTACCCCCTTCCCCACCTTGGCCTGAAAAGTATCTTACAACCTTCAGAGGTCCAAAGAACTGCTGTTCTTCTCATTCATGTTCTAGAAGCATCTCTGGAACAGCTGACAGCAATGTTTGTAATGGGAATCAGAGACAGATTGGACTTCATGGCCCTATAAAGGATTCCAGTTAAGAAACTACACCATGCCTAAGGAAAACCTCTGGAGCACTTCACCAAGGAGAGAAAATAACTTCCAGTTACCAGGAGCTATGACTTAACCCTTTGCTATGTGGGCTTTCTAAGTTTGTGTCCATTTTTCCCCTGACTCTACATATGTTTGTAGAAGACTGTGTCACAGACTTTGGTGAGTGGGTTTTAAAGGCACAAGTCTGTGACCTCCCCAACTACCACCACTACCAAAAACTGGCCAGATGAGATAACATGTTAAATGTTTGGAAAACCTCAAAATGCTATAGAAATGGTAGATATGATTATTATTAAATACCTAAATGTATGTATAAGTGGGGGGGTTAAATGAGTGACTCAATCTGATTACCCCCATTCCATTTATTCACAAGGCATTACTAGAAACTGGGGATACAAAAGTAATTTTTTTTTAAAAAACCAACACCTGTCCTCAACTAGTTTACAGTCTACTGGGAGAAACACAACACAGTTATCCCTTTCATGTCACTGGGGTTAGGGACAAGGTGCCCCCTTGATCTGAAAAATTCTCATATAATTTTTTGGCCCTCCCTTCAAAACAGAGATAAGTCTGAATTATTATAGTATTAAAAGATAAAATATGTTGACATTATAAAATACTAAACATATATTTTATGGATTTCTAAGTTTCTAAATTTTTTCTGTGTCATCTGCTGGCCTTTGCATGTCATCTGCAGCTTCCACAAAAGTCCCAAAAAATTCCCATTCCATTTCTCATGCTGACCTGGGATATATTGAAACCACAGTGGGGAAAATCATCATGTGGAAGAGATAACTGTATTTACATAGATGGAAAGAGAATAAGCATTTATTCAGCACCTACTATGTGCCAGTAACCTAATAAAGCACTGTGCTAAGTGCTTTACTCTCACAACAACCCTGTAAGAGAGGTAAGATTATTGTGCTCATTGGGGAAACTGAGGAAGGCAGAAGTAGAGTGGCTCACCTAGGGCCACACAGCTAGTGTCTGAGGTCAGATTTGAACTGAGGTCTTTCTATCTCCAGGCCCAGCACTCGATCTACTGTGTCACCTAACTGAAAGTAGAAGGTACTTTGGGAAGGGAGAAGATAGATAGTAACAAGTAGGGGAATGAAGAAAGGTTTCCAGCTGGAGGTGACGTTTGAGGTAGCCTTAAGAGAAGCTAAGGAGTATGTCACAGGCAAGTAGGGCCACCTGTGCAAAGTCACGAAGACAGAAGATGGCATTCCAAGTCCGGGAAACGGCAAGCAGACCAGTTTTGCTGGAACAGAGAGGATGAGAAGGGAGTAAATGGGAAGACAGTCTGGAGAGAAAGATGGGGGAGGGCAGTTTTCGCAGCCTAGGTTCATTCTTCGGCTCGTAGCTCACAAGTTCAAGGACAAAAGTGGAGGGACTGAACGCGGATGCTTCCATTTTTATTCTTCCCCAGAAGGAACTGCTCAGTTCCCTAAGACACAGGCTCCAAAGAGACGTGCCCTCTCAGTCTCTCTCATGGCTTCAAGTCTCACACCTTCCAGCGCCCATCTCTGTGCTTGTCTCTGATCACGTCTGTTCCTTGGATATTTTTAGCCCCGCTTCTCAGCAGTTTCTCAAATGCTTCTCAAGGCACTCACAAGGCCATGTTGGGAATAGAGCAGGAGGGAAGCTGGTGCTTTTGCTGGAGATATGTCCCTTGCACCTCTGAGATGGCTCTCCCACATTTGGAGCTTCCCATCACTGCTCCCACACGTGATGTCCTGAGACAGCTAGATACCAACAAGCCTGGGTTTAATTAAACACATGAACCATATCATTGCCACAGAATAAAAGTGTAATTAGTACTCTCTGGCCTCACTAAAGCAAGGTTAGAGATGCCTCTCCCTCAGAGTTCCAGCATTACCCCTGAGTGGTCGGGGTGTCCTTTCTCCAATGCTACCATCTTAAGTCCCCAGTGGTTGTATCCCCCAATGTTAGTCACCAGAGACTAGCACCCTAGTTCCATTTAACCAATTAACATTGATTAGCCCTCATAAATATTTACCTAGAAGAAGAAACAAGCATAACATTTCTTCCCAGCACCTCCGGGTGACACTCTCCCCTACGCCACTTGGTGTTTAGGGAAAATAGATACATACTTAGCACAGTTTCCAGACAGAAATGGTCCCACCAAGCTCACATCCAATATGACATTACTGATAGATGAGTTCTTGTCTCAGTTACCATGGTCTTCTCCTTGTTCCTAGGTGGATGACGCTGGAGCTGCCTGCAAAATCTGGCACAGACTCCACTACTGGATTCCCTAGCTTTGGGTGTATTGTTCTCCTGACGTTTTGAAACTCAAAGCCATAACCCCCAATTTCTTCCACCTAAAACAAACAAAAAAACTGAGGCAAAAGACCCAGGCCTGTATTCGTGGGGCCACACATCAACCTCAGAGGAGAAAGACCCAAGACCTCACTCTTTACATCATTGTCTTTCACCAGACATCAACAGGTAAGAAGCAATCAATCAATGAGAAGTCATCAATGCCCTCCCAGAAGCAGGCTCCCGCGCTTCTTCCCCATGGAGAATTATATCAGTGGTGTTCTGTGAATGCTCACAAGGATTGAGCTCAATGGCCAGTCCATGATTGCAAAAGTAAAACTTTTCAGGAAGTTACATTTTTTACATTAAATAAAGATCCAATTTCCCAGTAAGTTACCACTTTCATTTGGTTTCAAAAATCCTTACAGAAAATTGAGAACTTGGAGCAATGACTTTTTATACTCAAGATGGGAAGATGAGTCTTGGGTGGGAGGAGAGGAGGGAAGAGAAGAGTTAGAAAAAGTCTGGAAAAGAATTTTAAAGTTTTCAAAGCACCCTCCTCAAAAGCAAGGAACATGGGGTATGCTGTAAAGTTCTATGTAAATGTAAACTGAGGTATCCCCTGCTTTAGTGTAGAACTAGACCTGAGTTCAAGTCCCTCCCCCAGGTTAAAAAAAAACTGGCTTCCTGATGCCTAGGAAAGCCGCTTAATCATTCCTTAAAGGCCCCAGATGACTTCCTGAACATATGAATTGTTTCTCTGCAGGGGTAAAGTGACTTCTCTTATGTCAATGAAATCATAGGTCTGGACTAACAACAAAAAAAGAGTTATTACTATAATGATAATTATATAAGACTGTATAGGAAGAGGAATCCCAAGCATCTTTCTCCCAGAATAGAACAGAAGATTAATAGACTTGAATACCAGCAAGAGGGATGAAGAGTTATGAAAGACTTGCCCTAATTCCATAAGCTGTAAAATCCTGACATGGAGCGAAATGATCAAATCTCCTCTGTAGGCCTATTTTCTCATCTTTAATACAAAGAAGTTGGGCTATGTGATTTCTCAGGTTCTGGAAAGGACTTTAGCACCTTCAGCCCCAGGGTGTGTGGAGAGGGTAGCATCAGCCTGATGTACCTGTGGAAGAGGCAGGAATCCCAGCCATCTCCCAACACAGTTAAGAGAAAGAGGGAAAGAAGCAAGCATTTATTAAGCACCTACCATATACATCAAGCACTGTGCTAAGCACCATACAAATATCTCACTTACACTCACAACAACCCTGGGATATAGATGCTATCCCACTTTTTACAGTTGAGGAAACTGAGGCAAGCAGAGGTTACCTAGCTAGGTGGCACAGTAGATAGAGTGCTGGGCACGGAGTCAGAAAGACCTGAGTTCAAATCTGATCTCAGATACTTACTAGCTATGTGACTCTGGGTAAGTCACTTAATCTCTCTTTGCCTCATTTTTCTCATGTATGAAATGGGCATAATATTAGCACCCGTTTCCCAGGGTTGTTGTGAGGATCAAGCAAAGTAATAATTGCAATACACTTAGCACAGCGCCTGGCACTACCTAAGTGCCATATATAAGCACTAAATAAATATTACATAGTGCTATGTTTCTTATTATTATTATTGTCTGAAGCCAAATTTGAACTGAGGGCTTCAGGACTCTAGGCCCTGCACTCCATTCACTTCAGCACCTAATGGCCTCCAGGAAGAGACAGGAGGGAGGGAGCTAAGAGAGCGTGCAGAGCATGAAGAACAGCACTGGCCCAGGATAATCACTGAGGCTGGTGACTGCTCAGTGGGCATCTCTCCCTTGCTGTTTTTGCCCACCCCACCCCCTGCACTCCCTCTTGAGAAGAGCCTCGAGCCTTCCTCTCTCCAAGCTCAGACATGCTGAATAAAGCTGTCTCTAGCTGTCAGCATTTGACAGCAGCTCTCCATCTTTTGTCTTCTAAAGTCCAAAAACTATTGGAACAGACTGAGACCTGCCTTTATAAGATTTTTAAGAAAAACAGATCTGTTTCAGGTAGAGAAAACAATAATAACTGGCAGGTGAAGCTAGGTAGAGCAGTGGATAGAGTGCCAGGCCTAGGGTAAGAAAGGCTCATCTTCCTGAGTTCAGATCTGCCCTCAGACACCAGTATAGTTCTGTGACCCTGGACAAGTCACTTAACCCTATTTGCCTCAGTTTCCTCACCTGTAGAATGAGCTGGAGAAGGAGATGGCAAACTCTAGCATCTTTGCCAAGAAAACCCCAAATGGGGTCACAAAGAGTTGGACACAACCAAACAATAACCACAAGAGCTTTGGGGGCAGCTAGGTGGCATAGTAGATAAAGCAGCATGCTTGGACTCAGGAAAACCTGAGTTCCAATGTGGTCTCAGCTACTTACTAGCTGTGTGACCCTGAGCAAGTTACTTAACCCTGTTTACCTCAGTTACCTCGTCTGTAGAAGGAGCTGGAGAGGGAGATGGCAAACCACTGCAGCATCTCTGCCGAGAAAACTCCAAAGGGGGTCACAAAAAATCAGAACAACTGAAAGATGACTAAATAACAACATCAACAAAGAAAAGGCAAAGAAACTCAGTGATCATTTCACTTCTGGTTTCTTTGCCGGGGAAAGAATGGAACAAAAAATTACTGCTAAGGGCTGATACCTGAGAAAAATAAGGAGATAGTGAGGACAGCTGCACAGTGGATAGTGTGCTAGAACTGCAGTCAAGAAAACAAGTTCGGACACACCTGCGGACATTCACTGTGTACGTAACCATGGTCAGGTTGCTTATAACCCTGAGCTTATTTCCTCATCTGTAAAATGGGAATGGTAATGCCTATAGGACACATCTCACAGGCTTGCTATGAGGATCAAGGTATGTAAGTTCTTTACAAGCCCCAAAACACCAGATGAATGATATTTTTTATTGTCATCATCATCATCATCACCACCACCACCACCATCATCATCATCATTATTGAGTTCAGTCCACCTAACCCAGCTGAACCATAATGTAGGCTTCAGAGTAAACTGTAAGATGTAATTGCTGGGCTACTGTCAGGAATCTTTGAAAGATGGTGGAGATTATAATGATTAAGTTTGGCCTCAAAAGGAGATAAGAAAATGCACCTCTCTCCTTTCATTGGAAAGGTGAGGGACCACGGTGTGGACTGTTGCATAGGCCATCAGACACTTTCAATGTGTCAATTGCTTTGCCTTGTTTTTCTTTTATCACAAGAGAAGCTGGTTAGGAGACTGGGGAGGGACATAGAAGTTAATGTGATATGAAAATAAAGGCATTGATAAAATTTTTTAAAATATTGTAAAACCAAAAAAGAGAGAGAAAAATTAATAAAACAGGAGAGCTACTGCAGGATTGATGAAGGGTAAATGTCACCTTGATTTTTTTAAGAGTGAGAAAAGAAAATGGTGTTTGCAAACTCTAGGGCAGGAAGCTTGACTTTAATTCCTGACAAATTAAAAGAATTGTAATAGTGAATGTCTATCTAGAAAAGGAAGCAGTGATCACAAAGAGCTAACATGGTTTCAAGAAGAATAGATTGACCTCAGTTCCATCATTTGACCAAGTTACTAAGATCAGAAGATTCTATAGCTATCGTTCATCTAGATTTTAGCAAAGCATTTGATAAAGTCTCTCATATTATTCTTCTGGAAAAGACAAAGACATCATGGGCTTTAAAATGGCACAAGAAGGTAGATTCAGAGCTGGTTGACCCAAAGAGTAGTCATTAGTGATTCGAGGCCAGTGTAGAAGGAGGTCTCTGAGAAGTGCCACAGGGATCTGTGCTTTATTGTGCACTATTTAACATCTTTATCAATGACTTGTATCTTTGATACATGGCATGATTATTAAATATCAGGTTTTTAAGATTCAGATTATTAAATTTCACAAGGTTAGAAGGGATTGCTAACAAAATGGATGATGATCAGGATTCAAAAAGATCTTGACAGGCTAAAACACCGGGTTGCATCTGATAAGGCAAAATTTAATAGAAAACTAGGTGGTACCATGGATAGTGCATTGGACTGCAGCTCAGGTAGACATGAGTTCAAATCCAGTTTCAAACATGTACTAAGCGTGGGCAAGTCACTTAACCTCTGTCTGCCTCAGTTTTCCCATTTATAAAATAGCACCTACCTCCAAGGGTTGTTGTGAGGATCAAATGAGATAATATCTATAAAGTGCTTTGCAAATGTTAAGCCGTTCTGTAAATATGATCTAATAGTAATAGGAATAAATGTAAAGTCTTACAATTGGGTTAAAAAAGTCAAGCTCACAGATACAAGATGGGGAAGGTATGATATGACTAGACAACAGCTTTCTGAAAAAGATACAGGAATTGTAGTTGACTGTCAGTTTAATATGACTCAACTGTATGATACATCAGCCAAGAAAGGTAATGCAATCAGAATGTATTAAGAAAGACATAATCTCCAGGACCAGGGAGATGATAATCTCACTAGACTCTGTCCTAGAGAGAATATATCTGGAATATTATGTTTATTTCTAGACATCACATTTTTGGAAGAATATTAAAAATCTAGAACCTGTCCCAAGGATATTAAGAAGAATCCAAGGCTTTGAATTCACACCCTATGCAGATCACTTGAAGGAAACAAAGATGTTTACCCTGGAGAAGAAAAAGGGAAAGGAAGGGATCAGGCATTTATTATGTGCCAGGTACTGTGCTAAGCACAAGTATGGGGGGGAGGGGTAAAGGGAGTAGGTGCGAGAGTCATTTTTTCCCCTTAAAGGGTCATGCTGCCTTTAAGTATTTGAAGGGCTATCAAGGAAGAAAGATTAGACATTCTTCTTGGCCAGGAGAGTACAAAAATAGGAGCAATGAGAAGATGCAAAGTTTGGCTCTGATACATGGGAAAATTAGCATTATCAGAGTTATTCAAACATGGAATGAGGGCTGCCTCATAAGGTAGGTCCTCCATCACTTGAAGTCTTCAAATCAAGGTTGGATGACCATATAAAAGGTATATTGTAAAGGGGAATACCTTTTTCAGGTACAGGTTGAACTAAATGGCCTCTAACATCACTTCCAACGCCAAGATTCTATGATTCTGCTAAGGGTCATCTTATCTGGCAGCAAGGGAATTAACTAGACTGGACTTGGGGTGGGGGAGAGACTGTTTATAGACACATACACACATACACACACACACACACACACACACACACACACACACACGCACGCACGCACGCACACGCGCACACGTATGGGATACAGCATTTTGAACCTTTGTTCAGAAGAATAATGGTCTTTAAAAGGGAAGCACAGATTTTAGATAGGGCCAGTAGAGTAGTTTATGGTATAAACTTAAAACAATCCATTTAAGTTTGAGACCACAGAACTGGTGAGCTCTATAGGACTTCCTCCACCCTAGAGCAGCCCACAGTTCAGAAGGTTTCTTTGATCACTGCGACTTATAAGTTTATGCCCCCAGCCACTAGCAAGGCTGTTTCCTCAAGCACTCACAGCAGTCTTTGGATTCTTCCAGTGTCACAAAAAAAGAAGAGATCACAGTACAAGCAGGCTGAGAGCTCTGAGAAATCCCCAGGTGACAACAGATAAGAAGGAGCTGAAAGACAGTATAAATGGAGGCCTTGGGCAGCGGAGGATGCAAGAGGCATGAAGAAGCAGCAAGAGGGAGGGCTAACAGCACCTTCCTGGAGAGCAATTCTGTTTGAGGATTTGGGAAGTGGTCAGAGTGGGGAGGATAAGGAATGAGGGAACCCATATGGATGATTCTTTCCAAAGAGCAGTGGAAGAGATTCTATCAGCAACTGCATTACTGTCTCTGGATATTTATTCATGTTCCTAGACAAATCGCAAGGTGAGCTGTGAGACATTGACCCCATTACAATGCTCAAGCCCAGGACTTTAGTGTCCCTGGTAGATTTGAGTCAAATGACAGATAGGGCAGACTCATCTCCTCCCTCATTTTGATGGATGGTGCTGCTGAAGAAAGATGGCTGCTTAGACTGCAAGGATGTCAAGGTCTTATTCTGGCTGAACCCTTTTAGCCACCCAGACCTTTCCATTAGCCCTAGAAACCTGTTCCACATTACTCTCTAATCTGGAAAATTCACTGCCCTGCCATTTTCTCAAACACCTGGGCAAGTTGTATATTATCTTGAAGGCAAGGAAAGGGGGCTAAGGGTTTTCTCCAAGGACACATAGTCATCCTGTGAAACATCAGGAAGTAGAATCCAAGTTCCCTGACTCTGAGACTAGAGTCTTACTGCCTAAAGTGTCGGGAAACATTGGTTCTAATCTATGACATACATACCCATGTTATAGCCATGATGTAACCATGTTACACCCATGGCATGATATACCTTCTTATACTTGTGGTATGCCCATGTTGTACCCATGACATGATATGATATATCCTTGTTATGCCAATGATTTAGCTATGATATGGCCATGTCATACTTCAAGGTGCCCATGTTATAATCTATCATATGACATATAGTCCACACCATAAGATGGTGTGACATGCTTTGCCATGGTTATTCTACCTAAGCCATGACACACCCATGTTATACCCATGATATAACCATGAAGTGCCTATTTATGCCATGACCCACCCATGATACAGTTGTGGTATTCTCATGACATACCCATGATATAATCATGATGTATTCTGTGATTCCCACAATGAACCCATGACATGGTGCATCCATGTTATATCAGTGATATATCTATGTTATACTCATGGTATATCTGGACATGCCCATGTTAAACACATTACATACCCATGACATACTCATAATATGCTCAATATGCCCATGTTATACACATGATATGACATGAGATACCAATGTTATACCCATGGTACCCACACATATATACATGTATATGTATGTGTGTGTACCTGTGTTGTGTGTGTGTATAAATCATTGCAAAATGGAAGAGGAACCACAAGCAAATTTGGCAAGTACAAAGGATAATTCTCTATTTCAGGGATCAAACAAAGCAACTGGTAACCCGTCCAAGAGTCAAAGCCGAACATTCAGAGGTCCTAGATCTAGGGCTGCTAGGTAAGAAGACCCTGTCCCCATTTCCAGAGTGATGATTCCAAAGGAGTCTGGGAAATAACCCAGAAAGAAGAGCACAAGTCTTCAACTAATGATGATTTGGCTCCTACAAAGAGTCAGCCCCAGGTGGTGTCATTTATGGTTGTCCCCCCTCCCCCAACTGGAGCAACTGTAGGCTCCCATATCGTGCCTTGTTGGGTAGTTGTCTTATTCTCTTCCCTACTAAAAAACATCCCCTCTTTTCCCATGCTGATGCCTCTTAATTTCCCTCTCCCTGGGCTGTTATTTCTGCGGCTCTGCTATTTAACTCCGTGGTGTTTTAGGAGACAGTTGGTAGGAGAGAAGCTCCGCTAAATGGCATTGCTTTGCAATCAGGAACTGGTTTCTCGGTGGTTAGATAGCACTCTTCAGAACTCATTGCAGTTTTATTACTTTGAAGGGGATTCCTCTTTGGAAAAGGAAGGAAGAAAGAAAGAAAGAAAGAAAGAAAGAAAGAAAGAAAGAAAGAAAGAAAGAAAGAAAGAAAGAAAGAAAGAAAGGAAGGAAGGAAGGAAGGAAGGAAGGAAGGAAGGAAGGAAGGAAGGAAGGAAGGAAGAAAAAAGGAAGAAAGGAAGGAAGGAAGGAAGAAAGGAAGAAAGGAAGAAAGAAAAAAGGAAGAGAGGAAGAAAGAAAGAAAGAAAGAAAGAAAGAAAGAAAGAAAGAAAGAAAGGAAGGAAGGAAGAAAGAAAGAAAGGAAGGAAAGAAGGAAGGAAGGAAGGAAGGAAGGAAGAAAGAAAGAAAGAAAGAAAGAAAGAAAGAAAGAAAGAAAGGAAGGAAGGAAGGAAGGAAGGAAGGAAGGAAGGAAGGAAGGAAGGAAGGAAGGAAGGAAGAAAAAAGGAAGAAAGGAAGGAAGGAAGGAAGGAAGGAAGGAAGGAAGGAAGGAAGGAAGAAAGGTAGTGAGAGAGAGGGATATAAAGAAAGAAAGAAAGAAAGAAAGAAAGAAAGAAAGAAAGAATGAAAGAAAGAAAGAAGGAAGAAAGGAAGGAAGGAAGGAAGGAAGGAAGGAAGGAAGCAAGAAAGAAAGAAAGAAAGAAAGAAAGATAGATAGAGAGATATAAATAAAGATAGATAGCTAGAAAGTAAGTAAGGAAGGAAGGAAGGAAGGAAGGAAGGAAGAAAGAGAGAGAGAGAGAGAGAAAGAAAGAAAGAAAGAAAGAAAGAAAGAAAGAAAGAAAGAAAGAAAGAAAGAAAAAGAAAGAAAGACAGACTATCCTTAAGCTCACTCAGCCACACTCTCATAGAAAGGGGTAGGCGGGTCCTTCAGAACCTTATTGTAAACAGGCTCTGCAAGGGAAGAACTGAAGAGTGAAAAAAGACTTAGGTTTTCATTTCAATTTTAAACTTCAAAACTTCTAGTAGATCTGACTCTGTGGATGATAGGGGTTAGAGCTGGAAGGGACTTTTATCCTCCAATTGTATTATCATTATGAGAAACTAATCACTTTTTAAACTGTATTGATATCTTTTGTTGTTGATGTCACCCTCATTTCTAAATCTATCTCTCTCCTTTTTGAGCCTTCCCCAAGAGCCATCCATTGTGACAAAGAATAAAAAAGAGAGAGGAATAAACAGCTCAGCAAAACTAAACACTATATCAACCCAGTCTGATCATACATGTAACGTTCCATCCTTGTGGTCTCCCACCTCTGCAAACAAAGAAGAAAGGTGCATTTTTTCCTTTCTTCTTTGGGGTCAGGGTTAGTCATTTAAAACAGGGTTCAGTTTAGGATTTATGTTTTGTTGTTTTCATTGTTTCTATTTACATTGTAATAATTTCATATATTCTTATGCTGGCTCTGCATCAGTTCATATAATTCTTCCCATGCTTTTCCATGTTCTTGATATTCATTATTTCTTATAGCAGGCACAGTAATACCATAACATTTGTGTACCCCAACTTCTTTAGCCACCCCCCCAATCCTTGAGCAAAGGAAATAAAAGGTTTCTACAGCTAGCTGAGTTCTCACTACTAGGAATCCCAGAAGTGAAGGGAAGATAAGGTAAAGGGGAGAATGGTCTCTGATAATAAGGTGGTCCTTCTCTTCACTAAGGCCCTTCCACAAGTTCCCTTGATCCCATTCCCACTCATCTTCCCTAGCAGATTCCTCCCTTAATCAATACCTCCTTTTTAATTTTCAGTCTCTCCCTATATACTACCTACAAACACATCCTTGTCTCCTCCATCTTTAAAAAACCTTCACTACACCCTATCTCCTTCCTTTCTCAGTAATACACAAAAAAAAAACTATCTCCATTCATCTCCACTTTCTCTTCTTTTATTCGCCACTCACTCTTTTGCAGTCTGGCTTCTGGCCTCATAACAGCTAAAACTCTTTACTTCAAAGTCACCAATGATAATTGCCAACTCTTATGGTCCTTTCTCAGATTTCATGCTTCACGTCCTTTCTATAGCATTTGAACACCCTCTCCTAAATTATCTCTTCTCTATAGGTTTGTTTTCTTTTTAAAAAATGACTTGGTCTCACATGTTGGAGGGGATGTGGGAAAATTGGGACACTAATACATTGTTGGTGGAGTTACGAACTGATCCAATCATTTAGAATTATGCCCAAGGGTCTATAAAACTGTGTGTACCCTTTGATCCAGCAATATCACTACTGGTTATGTATCCCAAAGAGATTTTTTCAAAAAAGGAAAAGGACTTATAGGTACAAAAATATTTATAGTAGCTTTTTTGTGGTGGAAAAGAACTGGAAATTGAGGCTATGCCCATGAAATGGGGAATGGTTGAACAAGTTGTGGTGTACGACTGTGATGGAATACTATTGCGCTATAAGAAATAATGAAGAGGATGCTTTTAGAAAAACCTGGAAAGATTTACATGAACTGATGCAAAGTGTAGTGAGCAGAACCAGGAGAACTTTGTACACAGTAAAAACAATATTTTAACCATGATCAACTATGAATGGCTTAGCTATTCTCAGCAATGCTATGATCTAAGACAGTTCCAAAGGACTTAAGATGAAAAATGCTATCCACCTCCAGGGAAAGAACTGATAGAGTCATAATGCAGATAGAAGCATACTTTTTTTCACTTAATTTTTGTGGGGTTTTTTTGGATCTGTCTTTTTCTTTCACAACATGACTAATATGGAAATATATTTTGCATGACTGCACATGTATAATCTATATCAAATTGCTTGCCTTCTCAAGGAGGGACAGGAGGGGGAGGGAAGGAGAGAATTTGGAACTCAAAATTTTAAAAAAAGGAATGTTAAAAATTGTTTTACATGTAATTGGAAAATTTTTTTTTAAAAAGAAGAGATTAAAAAAAAGACTTGGTCTCCCCATCTCTCCCAGGCCTGAAGTGCAGAAGCTACTCAAGGGCCCACTCCCACTACTAATTGACCCAGAAGCTTGGACCTGTTCCATTTCTGATCTGCACTGGTTCTCCCCTCCTTGGGTGATCTGGTAGCAAACTACTCCCTACCCCTGCAGTCCTATCCTGACAAGTCATCATATTTATACCAAAATTAGTACAGACACCTGATCTGAATATCCCACTGCAGCTCAGAACTCCCAAACGTAAGAGATTTGCCAGCCTCAGTATACCAATAATTGAGATTATAGGCATGTACTTGTACTTAGCCTCTCTGGGTTTCCATGACCCCTCAAAGCTCTGCACAATCTAGTGTAAACCTATCTTTCTAGCCTTGTTAGATATTAACTCTCTCATCTTCTGCACTCTGCAATCCATCCAAACCAGCTTTCTCTCTGTTCCTCACACACAGCACTCCATTTCTCATTCTAATGTTTTCGTGGTGACCTTCCCAGGTACCTGGAATGCACTTGCTCCTTCCTTCCATTTCACAGAGTTTCTCTCTTCCTTTAAGATGAGCTCAAGCACCATCTTCTGCATGAAGCCATTCTTGATCTCCTCTACTGCTAGCGTTCTCCTTCCCAAACTACCTACATATATATATATATATATATATATATATATTTGTATTTATTTGCTTTATGGTTATGCTATATATGTATAGTTTTGTATACAGGCGTACATGAATTTGTATTTGTGTGTATATACTTCTTGTCTCTCCCATTAGAATGTAAGCTCTTTGTGCATAGGGATTATTTAATTCTTTTTACTTATATCTCCAACATCTGGCATAGTGCCTGTCACATAGATAGCATTTAATAAATAATTATTGGTTGGTTCACTAATTTTCTTCCTATCTATCTGACCAAAAGAGACATCAGTCTCCTTTGTTGGTCCAACACCCATATCGTGCCCCCTAACTGAGAGTGTATCACATAGATCTATCCAGGGTCTTCTTTTCTTTCTACACACCATATCTTGGTGACCTAATCAGCACCCATGAGTTTGATTATAATGTCTATACAGGTGACTCCCATATCTTTTTACCCAGACTCAGTTTCTCTCCTTAGCTTCAAACTAGCCTCACCAATTGTCTATTAAACATCCCTACTTGAATGTTGTACAGACATCTTAAAGGCAACATATCCAAAACAAAACTTATTATTCCCCACCCTACCCCCACATGCCAAGCCACCTCTTTTTCCAAATGCTCTATTTCTGTCAAGGGTACCATTATCCTGCTAGTCACCCAGGTTTGTAATCATGATGTCATCCTGAATTCCTCACTCTCACACAGTCCATACATCTAACCAGCCCCCCAATCTTGATATTTCTACATGGAAAACAATTCATCCACCCCCTTCTCACTATCTACAGAGTCACCACTTTGATTCAGGCTATAATCACCTCTTACCTGAATTTTCACAATAGCCCCCTAATTGCTCTTTTTGTCTCTGGTCTCTCCCATCTCTACTACAACTCTACTCACAAGTAACAAAGTGATTTTCCTTAAGTGCAGGTCTAACCATATCACTCCCCTACTAAATAAACTCCAGTTAATGAATGAATCAGAAAGCAGTTATTAAGTGCTTACTGTGTGCAAAGCACCGTATTAGAGATACAAATAGAAAAACAAGACAATTCCTCATCCTAAAGGGCGCGAATTTTAATAGAAGGAGACAACACATACAGAAGTTTCACCTGCAAATTACATGGAAAGGCCCAATGGTCCATAAGGTGCAACAGCAAAGCAGTTAGCAATGTATCTTCCATAATGTCCTTTTCATTGATAAAATCCACATCCATTTCTGATTTTAAACCACTGGAAAACAGTTTTGACCCCTCATGAGTGGCATCTGCTGTACTATCTACCCCTCATAGGCACAAATAAAACTCTATACTACTTGGCTGCCTGTGTGCTCTGGGGAGTACTTATCTTCCCATTGGTTTAAACTCTTTCTAACCTTAATATTTTGTCTCTGCTTCCAAATAGACCAAAGGACTCTATAGTTCTGACCATAGATTCAGGATAAAAGTTGAAGCATCTTGAGTCCACAAGTCCTCAACACATGAGATGATGGGGAAGTTGATAACCAAGAAAGACAGCCAAACACAACAAGGGTAAGGTCTAAAATGTGATTCAACTAAGCTTTTTTTTTTAAAAGAAAAAAGCATGTATAAAGACCTTGGTCTGGGTTTTCAATGGTTGGGGTGTGTGTGTGTGTGTGTGTGTGTGTGTGTGTGTGTGTGTGTGTGTGTGTGTATGTGTGTGTGTGTGTGTGTGTGTGTTTAATTACCGTTCCCATAGCAAGATTTAGAGAGAGAGTGGCAGGGCCAGTGTCAGGAGTAGGTGAACTAGAAGCATTGTCTGGGGGTCTGAAGCCAGCTAGATATAAATGGCTAGTGAGTTTATAAAACTGACTTGCCAATCAGGACAGCTCAGCCATGGGCTAGAGTTAGAAAATCAAGTGGACTAAGTCTCCTAGTAGTGATCTCTGGAAATCCAGTGGTCTGGAGGGTTGGGCAGATGGCAATAAGATGCCCCAAGTAGTTTCCTAGAAGCAAATTATCCAAGTTTCTCTCCCTTCGCAGTTCAGCTCCTGACTGTCTAAGCTTCACTGTTATGCCTAAGCTGTCTCCTTCCAGCCCTGCAGCCCCCTTCTCCCATTGGTGGGCTCCTTCTGGAACCTTCATTTGAGTAAGAGCCTGAGCTCACTCACGCTCACTCCTTCATTCCTCTCTCAACTCTTCTCCTGACTCTTTGGGCTTTGCCACCATGCTCCTATTAAGCTACCCTTCTTCACCCTCCCTCCGCTTCTCAATTCTCTTTTATGTGTAGTCTTCCCCCATTAGAAGGTAAGCTCTTTAAGGGTAAGAACTATCCTTCTATTTTGCTTATATTTGTACTCTCAGTGCTGAGCACAGTGCCTGACACACAATAAATGCTTAATAAGTGACTGACTGATAAATGGAGAGTTGAGGAAGAGGGTGGGAGAATCAAGGCTATGGAAGCAGGTGAACTAGAGTCTACAGGGAGTGAGCACGGAGTAAGACATAGGCTTCAGAACCTGGGGGAGACAGCCCTGAAAAGGAGGAGACTCAGACCTTTCCCCAGGATGCCTGACACTCTTTTGTTGCTTAGTTTATGTTTTTGGAATAAATCACTTCACGTAATAATAGAAATCAAGGCGCTGAAGTGGAACATCGTGACAGGAAAAGCTCCCACCAGCATTTCGATAGTTCTTTCTCCAGCCTAGTTTTCCTCTTGCTCAGAGGCAGTCACTGTCACAAGGAGAGTAGGGTGAGGAGAATAGAGACCTGGATAGGAGCTAGGAGAGGAATTGATTAAACAACTTCTAAAGAAGAGATGTCCCTAAAGACCCTTCGCTAGGTTAATTTATCAACAAGACTCCTGGACCTTTTTTTTTTTAAAATAAGAACTAGAAGGGCTTTTTGAGGTCATCTGGTTCATCCATCTCATTATCCAGATGAAGAACCTGGGGCCCACAGAGGCTGGGTGAATTGCCCCAAATCACACAGCTAGTTCTTGGAAAATGAATGGCAGGGCTAAAATCCAGCTCTCCTGTTTTCCAATTCAGTGTTTGGGTTATTTTTCCCTGCAATACTATTCTGCCTCCCAATATGTTCAAAGAATTCATCTGTAGCCTCATTGTGCTCTCTTGATCTCCTGGAGGGGAAAGAAAATTCCTCAGCAAGCCTGAGGAGAATGCAGGGATGGACTCTTCCAGGGACCAACTGGACATATGCCAAATGCTCTATGCAACAGCCTAACACATTTTTTTAAAGTGGGAGGTAGGAACAATGGTGTGAATCCCTGGAAACTGCTTAGTGGCCAGGTAGTCTGAAGATTTGTCTGCTTTAAGAGAACTGTCCTTGGTACCCAAGCTATTGGTTCTATGTCCCCTGACTGACCTTACCAAGTGCTCCCCCACTCTCCATGGCCAATTGCTTTCAGTAGCAGCATATTGTAGTGGAAAGAACAATGGATTTGGAGTTAGAGGAGCTGCATTAAATTCCTGAGAATGCCACCTACTACCTGTATGACCTTGGACAAGTCAAATGAATTCTTTGGGACTCGCCTATAAAATGGGGTAGGAGGAGGGTTCAAATAAGAAATCTCTAAAGTCACTTATAGCCCTATGTTTCCATGCTTCCCCTTCCCAGAGTCATATTTGTTGAATTAAGAGCACCAGGCCCCATGGGTGATAATGCCACATTTTTAGTTGTGAGTTGTGCCAACAAGGCTCAGTAAATGAGTGGTCTTTCATGACAGAAGCAGGACTAAGATCAAGAACCCAAACCTCAGTTGAGTGAGGGACAAGGGAGCTAATCTCAGTTCTAGGCACAAATCTTTAATAGGTGCTCAATAAATCTTTGCTGATTGATCAGAAGGGAGAATAGAGGAGAGGCCAACAACTCCTTGTCCTACCCACCCCTAACCCCCATTCCCATGCATGTTGAAATCTCCCATTCAAAACCCACCCAATATTCAGCAAAATTATCCCCTCCATTAACAAGCCAACTTCATTCTAGAAGGGACACTCAACTCAGCTCTCCACAACTTTTTCCACCCCTTTTTTCTTCTTTTCTCTGTTCTATTAGCAATTCAATCTATATGCTGATTGCTGCTGTCCATGCATTAAGCTAGGAGAAGCTATAACCCAAGAATGTTAAGCAGAAAGGAATCATCTCACAAGAAGGCCGTTTATTATACTGCAGCTAGCTGGAAAATAGAAGTGAGAAGATTTAGGGCAGGATTTTTGTAGGGGAGCTGGGCTCCTCTGTGCTAGAAGTAGGACTCAAGAGATCAACAACAGGACTAACCCCTGGCGATAACTGATAGTAGAGTGGAGATAGCAATGGATTTGAAGTCAGATCATTGTCATCATCATTTACATGGTACTTAAATACTCACAAAGTGCTTTACACAGGTCATCTCATTGATTTTAGTCTTCATCCTGGGCTATTTTGTATACTAGCTGTGCAATTGTGGCTAAGTCACTTCAACGGTCTAGGTCTCAGTTTTCTTGTCTGTAAAATGGGTAGGTTAGACAAGATGATCTATAAGATCCCTTCCAAAACTAGAATCTATGACAAGATGATCTATAAGATCACTTTCAAAACTAGAAACCTTACAAATGGCTCCCAAAAAGCAGGTGAGCATCTATCTTATTTTTAAAGATGTCTTGGGTGGAGATTTCCTCGTGTTCCTTAGTCACTCATATGAGACATAAGGAAATCCATAGTCCAGAGCCTATACATATTAGGTTCAATATCAGGGACTATACTAAATAATCCATATCTTTCTGGATCAGTTTTCTCCCCATCCGAATTTCACTTCTCTGATTATGATTCATGTATAGGTTTCCACAAATGCAGGTAACAAGGTTCCCTACTCATATACAAGCACTTGACATAACAAATGTACATCTGCTACAAGACCGCCTTTATTTCTCCATATATAAAATACAGAAGACAAAATAGACTCATATGAGCCCTAAATATAGGCCAAAAGCACATAAAGAACTCACGTTAGTCTTTTTCAGTTGTTTTTCAGTCATGTCCTACTATCCATGACCTCATTTGGGGTTTTCTTGGCAAAGATGTTGGAGTAGTTTGCCATTTCCTTATCCAGATCATTTTACACATGAGGAAACTGAGGTAAACAGGGTTAAGTGATTTGCCCAGGGTCACACAGCTAGTAAGTATCTGAGGCCAGAGTTGAACTCAGGAAAATAAGTCTTCTTGACTCCAGGCCTGGCATTCTAGCTGCCCAGAAAGCCCACAAACAATCAATATAATCCTCCCTCCCTACTTTTCCACCGTGATTCATAAATCTTCTCCACTCATCGCTACCTCATGGTTTGAACTTGTGAGTGCCAACAGGAAAACACCTTGAAATTCTCCTGAATTCCTTCTTCCACAGCAACTTAAATAACCCCTAGATTCATAGAGTCACCATATGGTTTGAACTCCACAGGAAGGGAAATGTTATAGGGGCTCTAGACACTCAACCCCGCTCCTACTGGCAATAGCAGGGAGCAAAGTCAGGCCTTTTGCTCTTCCATGTCATGGCTTGGAGTCTCTTGCTGCTCTTCCAGTTGCAAGGAGACACAGGAGACTATCCAAGAAGCATGCTGCTCAGACAATTCCCCTTCTCTGGCTAGAAGACAAGATCTCCAGTATTCCAGGGTAACCCCTAAAGCTGACTCTACCTAAGAACTCTCCCTTCTCAGGCTAAATTCTGGAATTGTGCTACCCAGGAAATCCATGCACCCCTTCCTCTGATACAAGACAGAAATTCATGAAGAAAGGTATCCATGAGCTCTCCTCTTTGACCATGTGAGTGAACACATGTAGTTGCTCCATGTGTTTCTCCAGGATACTCCCCCATTTCCCTGGCCTACTTCCATATCTTAGTCTAAGGAATCCACTCTCAGGCCTCTGGTCTCTAAAAGGCAAAAGCCAGGCTCTATAGATTTGAGACAAGCACATGCAGAAACCATGTACTTCTGTCAGAAGACAGTCATTGGAGTCAGAGCCAAGATGGCAGAGAGATAGGAAGCAGTACAGCCAAGCTCCCCGTCTACAAAACTCCTCCAAACAGATCTAGAAAACACACCACAAAGAATCCTGATGGGGAAAACAAACAAAAGTCATAGTGAGTCATTCTTCCAGCTCAGCATAAGAGGAGACACAAAGAGAGTTCTGAACACGAGGGATTGAGTCTGGATAAGAGCACCATCCACAGAGCAAGTAAGACAGAGCATCAGGGTGAGAGAAGGTCCCAGACCCATACCAAAGAACCCGTGATGGGACAGGTACCATCCGGCAGCTTTAGTGATCATTACCACATTTCAGGTCACAGATCTAGGATGGAACTCTGGCTGGAGTAGAGGCAATCCCTTCCAGAACAAGGAGTTGCCGCAGGTCTTGAGGCCTGTGAGGAGCAGTGAAGTCTTTCTCTTACGGAGAAAGAAGTAAGTTCAGAAGCAAACAGCAACAGGTGGCTTGGATGCCAACAGCAGAATCCAGGTGAAGCTCCAGCATATTGCAGTCTGAAACCTATGGAGGAATTAACAGCAGGAATTCCTGAACAAAGGAGAGCCTACAATTCTGTCACTCTGAACCAGCAGAGTTTCTCAGCTGGCTGATAGAGGTTGAATCCAGCAATCAATCAATCATTCAATTTTAAGCACTTACTACGTCCCAGGCACTATGGTAAGCACTGGGGATACAAAAAGAGGCAAAAGATAGTCTCTTCCCTCAAGGAGCTTACAATCTGATAGAGGATACAACATGCAAACAAGGTATATACAGGATATATAGGAAATAATTAACAGCACTGGAGTGGGGTGGGGAAGCCTTCCTTTAGAAGGTGGGATTTTAGTTGGGACTTAAAGAAAGCCAGGGAGGTCAGTAGTCAGAGTGGAGGAAAGAAAGCATTCCAGGCATGGGGGAGAGCCAGAGAGAGTGACGGGAGCCCAGAGATGAAGTATCTTGTTCATGAAACAGACAGGAAGCCAGTGTCCCTGGATCTAATAGTTTATGTCAGGAAATAGGATGTAAGAAGACTGGAAAGGTAGGAGAGGTCTAGGTAATAAAAGTCCTTAAGTGTGAAATAGAGCATTTGTATTTGCTCCTGGAAGCAATAGTGAGCCACCGGAGTTTATTGAGCAAGGGAGAGACACGACTGGACCTGCACTTTAGGAAAATCATGTTAGTAGATGAATGAAGGATGGACTGGCAGGGGGAGAGACTTGAGGCCGGCAGACCCACCTGGAGGCTATTGCAATAGTCTAGGTGTGTGGTGCTGAGAGTCTTCACTAGAGGGGTGGCAGTGACAAAGGAGAGAAAGGGGTACATTCAAAAGAGGTCACAAAGGTGAATTCGACGTGCCTTGGCAACAGCTGAGATATGGGCAGGAGGAGGGTGAGAGATAGTGAGGAGTCCAGGATGACTCCTAGGCTGACCTGAGAGATTGGGAGAATGGTGTTGCCCTCTGTAGTGATAGGGAAAGTGGGGGTGGGGCAGTGTTAGGAGAAAGATTCTGGTTTGGACATAATGAGTTTAAGCTGTCTACAAGATGTCCAATTCAAGATGTCTAAAAGCCATCTAGAGATGTGAAACTAAAGGTTAAGAGGGAAGGTGGGACAGGAAAGGCAGATTTGAGAATCATCAGCATGGAAACAGTAATTAAATCCATAGGAGCTGATGAGATCACTAAGTGAAGTAGTATAGACAGAAAAGAGAAGACAAGCCAGGACAGAACCCTGAGTCTACTGTTATTTAGACCTAAATCTAGGTTAGGAACTTGCATAGCTTACACTAGGTGGGGCAGCAATCAGACTTTGCCCTGGATCAGTTTGGAAGCACTAAAAGCTTGCCTGTGCTCTCCCTAAGGTCCTGGAATCACACAACACTAAATACCCCAAGAAAGCAACAAAATCAGCCAAGAAGTAAATTCAGTCTGATCCAAACATTAAGTCTGAAGTCAGAAAGTAGGCTGGAAGATTGAACAAAAAAAAAGAATCCCACCATAAAAAGTTATTATGGTAACAAGGATGTCAATACCCAAACCCAGAAGAAGAGAATGATCCAAAGTATCTACAAGCAAGCCTCAAAGAAAAATACAACTTTGACATAGATTCAACTAGAATTCCTGAAAGACATAAAACAAGAGGTTTTTTTAATTTTTATAAATTAAATTACAGCACTAGTGGGTGTGGGGTGGGGGGCAGTGGGTGTTGAAAAAGAAATGAAAGCTACTGAAGAGAGAATCAGGAAGGGAATTATTAGTTTGGCCCAAGAGGTACAAAACCTTGCCCGAGCAACAAATTCCAGAAAAGTAGATTGGACCAAATAGAAGTTAAAGACTCCACGAGAAAACAAGAAATATTTTTTTAAAAAGTCAAAAGGCTTGGGGGAAAATAGAAGAAAATGTAAGATATCTCAAAGCAAAAGCAAGTGAACTAGAAAATGAATTAAGGAGAAAAAAAATTTAAGAATCATTTTACTATCTAAATATTGCAACCAAAAAAAAGAGCCTAGACATCGTATTTAAAGAAATCTTAAAAGAAAACTTGTCCAGATCTCTTAAAACCAGAAAGGCAAAGTAGAAATAGAATATATCCACCAGTTATCTCCTGAAAGAAACTCTGAAATAAAAACTCTCAGGAACATTATAGACAAAAGCCAGTGCTTCTGGGTTGAAGGGGAAAAAAATACAAGCAGCTAGAAAGAAAAAATTCAAGTACCAAGGAACCACAGTCAGGATTGTGCACAATTTCACAACCATAGCTCTAAAGGGGAAGAGACCTTGGAATATGACATTTCAGAAACCAAAGGATATGATCTTATAGCCAAAAATAACTTACCAGAAAAACTGAGTATAATGCAACGGGGGAGGGGGCTGAGAATAGATCTTTAACGAAATAGAGAATTTCTAAGCATCCCTGATGAAAAGAGCTGTGTAGAAACTTTGAAGTTCAAACACAGGAATTAAGAGAAACATAACAAAGGCAAACACAAAGGGACAAAAGATAAATTATTTACATTCAAATATGGGGAGATGATATCTGTGTCCCCTCAAAACTCTAACATCATGAGGGTGGGGAGGTGTCATAGAGGGTGCCTAATTAGACAAGGCCTGGTAGTAGGTCTGCTATGTCTCGATGATCTTAAAAGGAGAGAGAAGAGAAAAACACTAGAGGAGAAAGGAAAAAGGTAGATTAGGGAAAATTATCCCACATAATCAGGGTACACAGGTAGACATTTATACAAATGGGGAGGAGGAGGTGGGAGGAGTGGCTGACACTTGAACCTTTCTCTTATTCGGACTCATCAATGGAGGGAAGAAAACACATGCGCACACAGTTGGGTATAGAAATATATTTCACTCAAAAGGGAAATAGAAGGGAAAGGGGAGAGGGAAGAAGAGGAGATTAGAGGGAGGGTGTAGTGAGGAAGGGATTAGTTCTAAGCAAAATAAACTCAAACTGAGGATATTGATAAAATAGATTTTGCTCTTTTTGAGGTGGCAAAAAATGGGAATCTGAAAGTCCACAAATCGGGGAGTAGCTGAACAAATTATGGCATATAAATGTGATGGAATACTATTGTGTTTTAAGAAACGATGAAGGTGATGGCTTCAGAGAAACCTGCCAAGACATATTAACTAGTGCAGAGTGAAGTGAAAAGAACTAGACAATTTATATAATGACAATAATAAGGTAAAGACAAACAACTTTGAAAGAATTAGGAACTCTGATCAGTGCAATGACCAACCATGATTCCATGGGATGAATAGTGAAACGTGCCATCCCCCTCTTGATGGAGAGGTAAAGGACTCAGAGTGCAGAATGAGAACTATGTAGTTTTTTGAACGTGGACAATATGGAAATTTGTTTTGTTTGGTGGTGCCGTGGATAGAATGCCAGGACTGGAGTCAGAAAAACTCATCTTTCTGAGTTCCAATTTAGCCTCAAATACTTACTAGCTGTGTGATGCTGGGCAAGTCACTAACCCAGTTTGCCTCAGTTTCCTCATCTGTAAAATGAGCTGGAGAAGGAAATGGCAAACCACTTCAGTATCTTGGTCAAGAAAACCCCAAAGGGGGTCACAGAGTTGGACATGCCTGAAAAACGACCAAACAACAACAACACATGTTTGTAAATGGGGTTTTGTTTTTCTTTTTCTTTTCAGCTGGGGTGATTGAGGTGGGAGAGACAGAAGGAAGACTTGTTTCTAATTGAAAAATATAAAATATAATCTAAAAAAAAGAAAGAATGATAGTCATTTTAATGGCTCCTGGGGACAGGGTTAGGTGAAGGTTAAATCCTACCAGCATTACTGTGTATTCACACTCAATAGAAGAGCAGGAAAAGAGAAAAGGCAAAGTAGTAGCATCCAAGAAAGCTGAGCAGACCTTTCAGCACATTTGATAAGCTAACATAATGGATGACTACTCCCCAAAGAGTCCATCCTCTCAATAGACTGAGCCAGTTCATTCATCTTGGGGGCAGACCCCAGGCACGGAAACCCAGCCCACAGGAGGTGCCAAGGAGCAGCTCCAAACGAACCAATCCGTTTGGGGTAGCCCCAGCTACTGAGATAATTACCACACACTTTCCACAAAATAATTGACAAAAATAGTTTTCTTAGCTTCTATCTCATTCAAACAAAAGTTAAGAACTTATAATTTTTCTCACACAAAAAACAGATATAAAATAAAAATAACATGTAAAATAGAGGCAGAGTGGTTTCGCAGGTAGAGAGGTGGCCTTGGGGTCAGGAAGACCCGAGCTCAAGTTTCAGCTGTAACATATATTGTCTGCATGACCTTGGGTGAGTCACAACCTCACCAGTACACTCAGGAAAAACTCACCCAGACTATAAATTGCAGAGTAGTTGTGTTCTATATTTGTCCAGGGAGTTCTTCACTGGAAGTTCCCTATATGGATGAAATCGCTGGTCTAGTTAAAAAATAAATAATTATTGGGACTGAACCTATGATTTCATTGGTATATGGAACTCCCAGATGAGAAAGATCCCTCCACCAATGCAGATTGGCACCTTCTCTGAGACTGTAAATTGCCTATACAACACAATAAATATGCATCGAGTACCTAGTATGTGCCAGGCACTATGTTAAGTGTCTAGAATACTGACAGCAGCCTTCATAGAAATAAGCAAATCAGGTAAATACTGTCCTGCATTTATTGTCACAGGATAATAGATTTAGGGATTGAAGTCACATTGAAAGTGATCCAGTCCAGCCTTTCATTCTAACATTGAGGAACCTGAGACCCAAAAGGGTTAAGTTACTTGCTCAAGGTAATACAAGCAGGAGTAGCAGAGGGAGGATATGAATCCAAATCCTCTTTCTACGATACCATTCTACCACCCAAAGGCAAAGGGGAAAACATCGTGATGGTTGGCAGGGAATCCTCCATGCCAGGCCACCTTGGTACTTGGGACCGGAAATGGGGGAAAAGATGTTAGATCGTCACCTTGGCCTCAAGCATTAAACTCAGCTTGGGCCTTGGCCTCCAAACACTCCTGCCTGGCCTAGTTCTGGTAGACTTCTCCACTCAAAATGGAGTAGGAGGCCTACAACTAAGGCATTAAAAGCTGGCATTGGAGAGGCCCATAGAACAGCAAAACCCCTCCAGGTCTACATCATGGGCGTCAGTTCTACCCAACATAGGACAGAACTGGTGGAGGGCATACAACTGGCACCAGACTACATGGCTACCATATGGACCTACTACTTACTTCTAACAGAAGTCCAGGGCCTCCACTAAGAGGAAGAGGAAAAGATAGGTCCCCAGGACTACAAGAGAAACAAGGGATGAGACAAGGGAAGGTTGGTACCCAGCATCATCATCTATGTTCAGGCCCACCATCCATGAATAGCCCAGTGACTAAATCCTACCTTTCTACCATCCCCACCATGACTATCACTCTACCAAATGGACAAAATTTGTTGAGGCTCAGTTTTGCTGAGTTTGATTTTAACTTTGTTTTCACTGGGGGAAGAAAGTAGAAGTATTTGTGTGAAAGTTGCATTAGAAAATTTCCAAATTATTTTGGTTATTGCTTTGTTCCAGGGAGGTAGGATGTGAAGGAAAGAGAAATGCCCCACATTCTGGAAAACTCTGTTCTGGAAGGAAAGATATGAGAAATCTCAGGTAATTGGATATGGGTATGGGTAAGTAGGCAGCTAGGTGGCACAGTAGACAGAGCTTGTTGCTTGGAATCCAGAAGCCCAAAATGCAAATCATACCTCAGATACTTACTAGCTATATGACCCCAAGCAAGTCACTCAAACACTGCCTGCCTCAGTTTCTTCATCTATAAAATGGGACTAAAATTAGCATCTACCCTCCAGAGTTGTTGTGAAGATAAGACGATACTTGGGAAGTGCTTTTTCAAACCTTAAAAGAGCTATATAAATGCTAGCTATTATTAATCAAAGATTCTAAACAAAGTCTTACCTCCTGGTAAGCTAATCAAATTAATGAGGGAATTCCTCTATCAACCCCTTACAGTTTAATTACCCTGACAACATTTCAAATGTACCTTTATATATAATTAACATGCTATGTTAAGGCAAGAGGGAGTTCAGTTAGATAGATGAAAGACTAGAACTATAGAGCTTTAAGAGACTTTAGCTGAGAGACCCTTTTGTTTTGTTTTAATGGAATTATAGACCAAGAACTGAAAGACATGACCTGACTCATCCGGCTCTCAGGAAAGTAAGGCTACTGATAAGACCAGACGGACTTGTAAGCTCCTTGAGGGCAGGGGCCCGTTAATTTTGGTCTTTGTATTCCCAATGCCTGGCACATAATGCTTGATAATTCATATTGTGGATTGACTGACTCATTCTAGAATCAACTCCAGTCAGAGGATCTTAGAATGTTAGGACTAGAAGAGACTAATTTAATCTAATGCAACCCTTTCATTTTAAAGACAAGGAAAGTGAGGCTTGCTGAAGAGAAGTTAAGTGACTCTCCCAAAGTTGCACAGGTGGTAAGAGCCAGAGTTTGAGTGGGAACCTAGAACCTCAGACTCTAGATTCCAGGTTCAAACTACCCCACCACACTGACTCCCAGTCATCTCAGCATCCTTCAAAATGACCTCTCGAGGGAAGGCTGGACTGCAGCTTCTTCTAACCAGCTATCCTAATGTCCCAGACTTTCAGCACTGATCTGAGTAATACAATTGCTCTCCTGTTGGTTAGGTCTTCCCTAGAGGACAATTGGGAATTTGCATGATGGGCTATGAGATAATCTGTACTTTCTGATCTTCTCCCTAAAAATGGAAGGGAAAGGGGAGAAGACTGATGAGGAGGTAGGTTATAGACAATTGGCCTAGTCCCCTGTGTTCAGGTCCTTAGAATCCCTGGAGTTTCCTAAGATTGGCAGCATCACAGTTCCAAGGAGGAGCCATGCACCCTCCCTCACCTTCAGCTCTACTAACATATGGAACCAGAAAGGTCAACCCTTTCAAAAACAAAACATCGAATCTCAAAATCCCCAAAGCTTCAGGAAAGAGCTTCTTTTTTATTTTTGAAAGAGCTTCTTTTTTCTAGCTCCCTCTGAATCATTCACTTTTCTAATCAGCCCCTCTCCCCCCCCCCCCCAGCTCATCATAACCTCAGCCTGGAAGCAGAGGCAGGTGAGGTGAGGAACAGGAGCAAGAAAGAAATGAGACAGCAGCAGCCCCTGAGTCAGCGCCGACACCCAGTGTCTCCTCTGCAGATTAATCACCTCCAATTACCACATTCATATGAGACCTAGAAAGCCCTTCACAGCACCATTTCCTTTGGCAGATCCTAGCCTTCCTGCTTCTGGGCTGCCGGCTTGTCCACAATGCTGGTTTGGCCCTCTGACCTCCCAGTTCTTTGGGAAGATGCCATGACAGCCAAGTGACTCAGGGGTAGGGACCACTCACCACCCTACCCCATCCCCCAACACACACTCACACAAAGCTCACCATCTGCTCTCTGCATCAGAGGACTGCTAGGGAAGAAAGGGTGGGGGGAGGAGGAGTGAGGAGAAAGGAGACCCAGAATCCCAGCCCCAAACCAGAGAAGAGAAAGAACCCCTCCATTAGCTGATTGAATAATCGTTGCTGTTTTCCTCCTCAGCAGTGACTAATAAAGCTTTTTCATTTCCACTAATTACCCATCATCAAAGAGATGGATACTATGCACCCTGGCCGGGCTCCCAACTTCCCTCAGTGCCCTGCATCTCTGACCCCCTTCCCTCTACCACCCCACATTGACACCTGCCTTAATTCCATCCCTTCCAGCTCCCCTGTGCCAGAAACAGCCCAGCTGGGATGCTCCTACTGCCCTTTTGCTTCCCCTAAACATGCCCTTTTGGCTGTGGCTCCGGCCATCTGGGTACCAAGTAGGCACACTGCCATCAGCCTGCCTCAGGGGGTATCATACTGGGCTCCCTGCCCTGAGCTACTAGGGCAGAAGAAGGGGTATCATGGCTCGAGAAGGCATTCAGTAGGAATCCTTGTATTCTTAGTACTACTGTTCTTCAAAGGGCATTGAAGGATCCCTATGGAATCTCCAATGGAAGCTGGATTCTACTACCTTAGTCCTAAGGGCAGGGGAATTGTGTGGTGGGGAGATGGTAAGCAGAAGGACTTAAGGGAACATACCGAAAGGACACTTTTTAATACTGCTTTTTAAAAATGCTTCATTTTTTAATGGCAAAAAAATCCAATCTCCATGACAATAGGCAACTCACTTTTCTTCTCTGGGCTTCAATTTCCTCACTCATAAAAGGAGGGAGGGAAGAGGAGGAGGAACATCTGACACAAGGCATCTCTGAGACCCTTCCAGTTCTAACGGTCTATAAAATGTGAATATAATTAATTTCTGATAAATCATTTCACCTATACAACAGTGAAAGCTCAAGATCCCTAGTGGACAGTATCACCATAGGCGACACAAAAAATTTTTTTCTCCCCTCTTTGGCCCCAGGGAAGAAGTTCTTGTGACAGAGGGTGCCCCAGGAATGACAAGGGGAGAGTTCAGGATGGTACCCGTGCCATTCACTCTCTGGGTACTGATAGGCCCATTCCCCCTCACCTTATTAAGCCTACTTGATTAAAACACTAGCCACGGAGGGACTCACAGAATCTCAGAACTGGAAGGAAATCATAGATCATGGATTCCAAGCTGAAAGGGACTTCAGAAGTCATCTAGTCCAACTTCATCATTTCATATATAAGGAATAACTGAGGCCCAAGGAGTCAACGGACTTTGCCAAAGGCAAATAAGTAATAAATGGCAAGTCTGGGATTCGAACCCAGGTCCCTGATTCCCAATCCCGTGCCCCCTCCATCGTACCACACCACCTCCCTAACATCGGCTGCCTTCTGATCCAACTCACACTTGAACAAGTACCCCACACCGCCCACTACCTCCCCAGCAAGTGTTCATCTAGCCTCCATCAGAAGACTTCTAGAAAGGAGGAACCACTTCCACATCTGGAGGCAGCCCATTTCTCCTCTGGATAATTCTAATTGTTCGAAAGTTCTTCCTGACACAAAACCTAAATATGTTCCTCTAAAACTTCTATGCACCATTTCTAGTTCTACCCTGAAGGGCCCAGAAGAGCAAAATCATTCCTTTTCCACATGTTGTTGTTCAGTCATTTCAGTCTTTTTGTCACCCCATTTGGGGTTTTCTTGGCAAAGATACTGGAGTGCTTTGCCATTTCCTTCTCCAGCTCATTTACAGATGAGAAAACTGAGGCAAACAGGGCTAAGTGACTTGCCTAGGGTCACACAGCTCTAAGTGTCTGAGGCCAGATTTGAACTCAGGAAGATGAGTCTTCCCGACTCCAGGTCCAGCACTCTATCCACTGTGCCACCTAGTTGTCCCTTTTGCACATAACAGCCTTTCAAAAATCTAAAGGTAGCTATTCTGTACCTCTAAGTCTTCTCACTTTAAGTTATTTTAATTGATCCTCATGCAACATAATCTTGAGCCCTTCATCATCCTGGTTGTTGCTTTCTAGAGCTTATCCTTCCCAAAATGCACAGTTAAGTGACCACAGTGCTCTAGAAGTGCTCTGATCAGGGCCTATCACCTCCCTAGTCCTGGACAATATGCTTCTCCTAATCTAGTCCAAGTTTACTTTAGCTTTTTTGAACTACTATATCATATTATTGACATATTGAACTTGTAGGCCACTAAAACCTCCAGATCTTTTTCAGACAAACTGACACTTTTATATCGTTAAGTTGATTTTTTTAACCCACCTGTAAGTCTACACCTATCAAGTATAAAATTTCTTCTGTGCCTGTGATCACATCTGCCAAGATCCTTTTTAATCTTAACTCTGTTATCCTATTGTATTAGTTATTCCTCCAATATCATCTATCAAAGATCCCAGTCATTCATAATAATGTTAAATAGGACAGAGTCAGGCACAGAACCCATCAGCACTCCACTAGAGACCTCCCTCCAAGATGACATCAAACCACTAGTCCTTATCTCAGTCACTTATCTACTCCTAAATCTGCCAAACTGCTACTTCCTGAGCCGCATGTTTCCAGCTTGTCTGTAAGAACATGAGAGTATTTGTTAAATGTTTAAGATCTAGGTAAACTATATACATCATTCTCCTGATCTATCAGTCCAATAAACCTGCCAAAAAGGAAATAAGGAAAGATCAGTGATACAGGGGTAAGTGACTTTCCCAGGGTCATACAGTAAATATCTGAAGCTAGTTTTAAATTCAGATCCCACAAATTCCAGGGCCAGTACTCTATCCACTGACCCACCTAGCTGCCCCCTTAATGATATATTTTTTAAAAGCATACACAGGAACAGAGGCCGGCAGAGTAGTTTTGTGACTATCGTGTTAAATTTAACATATTCTTATAAAGAAACCCATGGAATGTAAGTTCATGGTTTCATTTATAATCCTTTTCTTTTTTCATATATAGAAATGTTCATGTTTTTTAAGTTCATCGTTTTCCAAAAGTAAAATAAAACAACAAAGAGGAAATGAAAGTAGTTTAGCGTAACCTGGACAAAGCCATGCTGACTCTACTCGATCACCGTTTCCTGTTCTAGATGCTCACTGACCATCCATTTAGTAGGATGGTCTACAAGTTCGCCAAGTCAAAGTTAAGCTCAGTAGCTCACAGTTTGAGGATTCTGTTCTCTTCCTTTAAAAAAAGAAAATGGGAACATTTGCCTCTCTCCAATCTTATGATATTTTTTCTGTTTTATGTAATCTTTTGCAGATCACTGACAGCAGCTCAACATTCATGTCGCCCAGTTCTTTTAGGACCCTAGTTTATAATCTACGTAGCATGGGAAATTGCTTCTGAAAAGTTAAATGCACCAAATAGACCGAAATCATCACCAGCATTACAAAAATTTTAGTCTGGCTATAATTCCTGACCATGCCTTCCTCTTTTCACCTTCAGGTCCAGTCTATACCTTACAGGCTTCATGCCATCCCCTCCAGGCACAGAAGAATAGTGGGTGACGGTGGTGGTGGTGATGACCGAAGCAACCGTTGCTAAGGGACCTGTAGGGACGCAGTGAGGGAAAAGGAGAGTGGGCAGCAGCCCAGGAGGGTAGGCAGTCCCCTGTGAGAGTCCTTTGCTAGAAAGCCTGAGGCCCTGGAAACAGGGCTCCAGGACTGCTGCCATGGCAACCAGAGGCCTGGGAAAATATTCAACAATGTCTGGGCCGACTTCTCTTGCTTGCCCTTGTTCTTTCTTCTCCCTAAGTGGCTAATTGAAGTGTGAAAGGGCCTGCCATGAGCTAGGTGGGGGGTGGGCACAAAGGAGGGTAAGGGTCGGTGACATGCCCAGGCACCAAGCCAGCACCACAGACACACGACATACAGGCAGCAGGCAATAGGATCCAGGTACTGACCGGGAAGGTGTTACCCCCTATCAAAATTAAGAGAAGCAGAATGGGATAAATAGAAAGAATGCTGGATCTGAGTCAAGACCTGAGCTCACTGCACCTCTCAGTTTCCTCATCTCTAACTGACATATCCCCTGAAGTCCCTTCCAAAGTCTATGAGCCCATAAGGTCTGTCTGATTGCCAGGAGAGCAGGCCACAAAGCCATCAATCAGTCAGCTGAGATCACAGACCCTGGTTGCCTACCCCTTCTCTTCAGAGTCTCTCCCCACATCCAAGAAAACACCCTTATATCATGGGAGGAAAAGTTGCTAAATCTGGCCCAGCTCAGCCCATGGTTCAATATGTGACCCTGGATAAATTATTTGGCCACTGTCAGCTTCAGCTTCCTCACCTATAAAATAAGAGAGTTGGACCAGATGATCCCTAAAGGCCTTGGAGCTTTGAGCACCTATAAGCCCCTCATTCAAAGCTAAGCCATGCATAGCACGACAGGGATGGACTTTGCCACAGGCTTGGGGTAGGAAGTAGACAAGGGTAAGCAGGATGCGTAAAGAAACATTTTTAAGTTGTTCTTTATTAAGGAGTTTAGAGCTATTTTTATAACTCTCCATGTCCTTTAAGCTGTAAAGTACCTGTAGAAAGCAAAGGTTGGCAGTCAGCTAATTCTACATTTTAGGGACCTAATTGTTTTTCTATCTGGCAGTAGGGTCCTTGATCCAAGACAGCCAACCACACACACACACACACACACACACACACACACACACACCCCTCCACCACTGGAGAAGAATATGAAGAAGACAGGTGAAAACAAGTTAATGCAGGGAAAGTGAACCCCACCTAAGACGGACAGTCTTGGCATGGGACTAGAGCAGGGTTGTGGAACTACCACTAAAAATCTCTTGTAACTATTCATTTAGGTTTGGGTTTTTGGCTACTTTTGCACTAAAATACGTAGTAAAGCTCTGCTTTTGTAACAGTGACTACCCTGTCCCTGCCTCCTAAAGGGATGCTTCACTTCAACTCTTCCCTCAGGATTCTCTAGGGCCCCCAAGTCTCCCTGCCAAATTTGCTCAGGCCTCCTCTAATGGTGTTACCTCAATTTTAGGGATCCCCTGAACCCCAGTTTCACTTAGCCACTTAACAGTTGGATTAGTTTTTGCAAAGGAATATTTACTTTAAGCCAAGACAAGGCAATAAGCATTTATATAGCATCTACTGTGTGCTAGATGATGTATTAAATGCTTTAGAAATATTTTCTCATTTGATCCTCACAAGAACCTTGAGATGGAGGTGCTAATTTGATCCCTATTTTACAGATAAAGAAACTGAAGCACAGAGGTAAAGTGACTTGCTGAGGGTTAAAAAGCTAGTTAAGTATCTGAGGCAGGATTTGAACTCAGGTCTTCCTGACTCCAAGCTGCTGTGCCACCTAGCTGCCTTTAAAGGTATAACATGAACATACAAACATTACATCTCATCTCCCCCCACCCAATACCTGGTAAAGGCATAATTCCCATCCCCTTGCATCATCGAAGTCTTTGGGAAACAGAGAGGAATTAGATTCACAGTTTAACACTCAGTCCCCATGAAACATCAGTACCACCAAGTTCCAAGTCCAAAGTCCCCCTGGGAGTAATTCCAGCACCTTGGCTTCTCAGGGATTCCCTTCTAGGCTAGTAGCAAATCCAGCCTGGAACTCTGGGTCCAGGGATGTCACGGCTTAAACTCTCAGTTCCAAGGATTCCACACTTATTAACTATGTGTGGATTAAATCATTTAATCTCTCCAGTCCTCAGTTTCCTTATCTGTAAAAGGAAGGAGCTGGTTTTAATGACCTCTAAGGCCCCTCCCAGCTCTAAAGGTGTGACTTGTCCAAAAGCATCCAGCTGACTAGTGGTAGAGACTGAAGTCAGACCCAAGGCTGCAGATTCCAAATCCAGTGTTCTTTCTACAATATTGTGGGACTAAGGGACATAACCTGCCCAACACTCTCTAAAATGATGATTTTAGTAGCCGATGTAGCCTGGAGAGGGAAGGAAGAGGTACAGGCAGGGTCACAGGCTGCATCTCCTGACCCCTTGAAGCTCAGTTGCTTGGATGGTGGGCCAAGAGGGTCTGCCTGCTTTCTACATCCTCGCTCACCCACACAACAGATGGGCACCTTTATGCCCTAGGCTATTTTTACATTTTTCCCTTCCCATCCCCCAGTTCTCCTCTTCTCTTCCTGGCTCAGTCCAAGCAGGAGTCATGGAGAGAGCAGCCAGGATCCAAGAAAAAACAAAAAAATCCAGGCCAGGCCTTTCACTCCTTCCCACATCTCTAGCCTTATCTGGTGGGTATGAGGAAGAGGGAGACATTGAGGCTACTCTGTCCATCTTTTCTGCTCCCTCCAATACAGAAAAAGAAGAGGAGTCATTGGGGAAATGCCTCGACACGGAGTCTTCTTAGATCCTGGCCCTGACATGGGACCCCCCCACATTTCCCTCTCTGCTCCCAGCCAGCCCTCCTATTCCAGAAAAAGCTTCCCAAGCCACAGTTTCTAAATTTAAATTTTCGTCTTTCCTGCTAACAGATTGCCCTGCTCAATTGCTGCCCTTCCTCTCTGCTCCACTTCTGCCCCCTACGTCAGAAACCTACCTCAGATGGTGCTTTGTTTGGGTCCCTGCCACTCTTTGGTGCCTGTTTCTTGGAAGGATTTTATTTCTATGCAGTGGAAATATTAGGAATCAGGATTCTTGTCCCATCTCTGCCACTATCTGTTTAACCTTGGACAAGTCAAAGCTCTCTAGGCCTCAATTTCCAAATCTGTAAAATGAGGCAGTTGAACCAGATCCTCTCTAAGGTGCCATCCTCCTCCAACATTCTCCCATCTGATAGCCTCCTGGGACTCTGTCTATCCTATAGTCCCACTCCTAGAGAGGTAGATGGCAGAAGGTGCTCCATTTTCCCCATCCACACTCAGATGCTCTAAAGCAAGGCAGGCCCAACTCCAGACATTGCCTAGTCGGGGGTGTGAAAGCCAGCAGGTCTGTGTCAGGATTTTTTTCTTCACATGGGCAGTTGCCTTTGAATCGTGCCTCAGAACAAACTCTGTGCTGCTCCTGTCTGTTTTCACAATGCATTACATAAATGGCATTCACCTCTTCTTTTCATGTTCTTTCGTTCTCGGTATTCTCTACTTGTTCACTCAAGCAATATTTATTAAATGCCTGCATGTACGCGGAACTGCCCAGAAGTGTAATCCGAGATGACAAGGCCCCCTGTCCACACGGAATTTACAATTCCATAATGAGACAGCATAGACACCAACTGAAAAGTGGGCGTCCTGCCCCCGTCTCATGGTGACGGGGCAGGATTTTAAAAAACTTTCTGCTTGTTATTTTACATGCCAGGAGGCACTGTGGTACAATGCCAATGATTTTATTTCTTTTGAGCTCTTATTTCTTTTGAGCTCTTATTAGTGCTTAGTCCTTTTCAAGTTCCTGGAGTCGTATGCTGCAGTGATTTCTCAGATGGGAGTTTGCCCAGTATACTTAAGCAGCAATAAAGTATTGTCATATTGAAGGCCTGCTTGTCCTTGTCTGTTAACGGATTTCTGACACACCCTTTCTTCTGGAGTTAGGGATGGGAGTCTTTTAAGGGTCCACAACAGCAGTCAGTATAACCCTGGTATACCAAGAAGCACTTGAGTATAGCTTCCATCTTGGAACTGGAGCAGACCCCCATGCTTTATGTTCCAAAGGAGAGAGAAGAGATCTCAAAGGCCGTTCAATCAGTTTTCTGTTTCGGTTTGCTGCAGTTTTTAAAGTACAGTGATAGGTAACTTAAGTGACCTTGCCTAGTCTGAATGTATTTACTTTACAGATGAAGAAACTGAGGCTGTGGAACCTCTTCTTCCATCTTAAATTAGAAGAGCCTTAGCAAAAGCATACACTTATAGTTTCTGAAGCCCAAACACGCCAAAAACAAACATTTGATGAAACCACACTTCTCACCAATATCATCATTAATAATATTTTTGATTAAAGGGGCCACCATCCCTTGAGTCACTTCCTAAACAGGCCTACTCACTGAATGGGCATTACCTCATTCAAAGTGAGAACCTGAAAAGACCTTAGCCTAAAAGGACCAGGGTCTCCCACTGCATCCTGGGCCATCTCCACTCGTCCAGTCGATATCTGGCCTCTGGAGCCAGACGGCTCTGAAGGAGAAAGTGAGGCTGGTGACCTTGCACAGCCCTCCCTCACTCAAATCAAAGTCAAGTGCAAGCCATGTCATCATTTCCCTGATGTCATGGTCCCCTTCAAGAACGAAGGACAGACCACACACGATAACAACAGCTAACGTTTATGTAGCACTAAGGCCTGCAAAGTGCTTTACAAATACTCTAATTTGATCCTCACAACAACCCTTGGAGGTAGATGATATTGCTAGCCCCACTTTACAGATAAGGAAACTGAGGCAAACAGAGGTTTCAGCAACTTCCCCAGGATCACATATCCAGTAAGTGTCTGAGACTGGATTTAAACTCAGGTCTTTCTTACTCCAGGTCCAATACTCTATCAGCTACACCACCTAACTGCCTCATCTGTTTTATCTGAGGTTTTGTAGAATTAGACTAGATGATATCTTTTCATCTGTCTTTATTTATGTTTACATGTATTTATGATTTGTTCTTCCCATTGAACAAAAGACAAAAAATAATAACAAAACCCTCATTTCATGATGATAAACATGCACAGTCCAGCAAAACAAACTCCCACATTGACCAGAAAATGTGTATCTTTGTCTTTATTTTACCTCTCTGGTAGGAGGTAAATGTCTCATTTCATCTTCAGTCTTGTAAATTCATAGTTTATCACAGCACTGTTAAATTCTTCCAAAGTTGACTTTGTCTATAAATGATTGTCATTGTATAAATTGTTCTCCTGGTTCTGCTCACCTTTCTCTGCATCAGTTCATAGAAGTCTTCCAGAATTCCTCTGCAACTGTCCATTTTGTTATTCTCTTTATAGCTCAATAATATTCTATTATATTCAAATACCACAACTTATTTAGTCCTTTTCCATCATGATTTCTTGAGGCTCCTTCCATTTCTGAGCTCTGAGATTGATTCAGTTTTATTGTGCTGTGTTGCTTTTTTTCCTGTTCTGCAATGTAGTGTAGTAAAAATAATTTGGAATAAAAAGAAAAAAAAAGAAAATAATTCTAGCCTAGGAGCTAAGAGAGACCTAGGTTTGAATCCCAGTTCTCACACTTGTAAGTTGTACGATTTGGGTCGTCTCTTAATTTCTCTAAGTCTCAGTTTCCTCATCTGAAAAATAGGGCTAATAATGCTTACAATACTGACTCAGACTCACTGTGAGGAAAGTATTTTGCAAATCACAATTTGAATTTCATAAATGGCGTCAACATCCTTGTGAGGACATTGCTGCTTGTACCCCAGGGTTATACTATCTTTCTCAATGCAGCAATTTTCCACTTCTAGATGACGTATTACAGGACCACTTTGAATGATGAGTTCATAAGCAAGTGTGCCATTGGTCATGACACTAACGATAGGTAGCATTTATTTAGCTCTTACTATGAGCCAGGCACGATGCTAAGCACTTCCATATATTATTTCATTTGATTGTCACAACAACCCTGGGAAGTCTGTGCTATTATCATCCCCATTTTACTGAGGAAACTGAGGCAAACAGATGTTAAGTGACTTGCCCAAGGTCAGACTAATAATGTCTGGGACAAGATTTGCTCTCAGGTCTTCTTGGCCCAGAATTCTATTCAGTGCAGCACCTAGCTACCTCATAATAATAGCTACATTCAGATAGTACCTACTATGTGTTAGGCGCTGTGCTAAGCACTACACAAATATTATCTCATGTGATCCTCACAACAACAATGGTACTTATGACTGGATACGATTTGCCCCAACACTAGGTTCCAGTCAGGTAAACCACATCCCTATGTACATACATACATACACGTATGTGTGTGTGTACACACAAATAAAACAGAAATTTAAAAAGTAATTTCCAATATCCCTGCTGTCCAAAATGCACAGGCAGAGAATTTTTGCCAACAATGTCAGCAGAACACCTTGATAGTATCTGACTATCAGATTATGGGGCCTCAGTTCAGACGTTTCAATCCTTACTTTGACTGTAGAGATTTACATCGATGCCCTGCTTGCAGATTCAAGGATATGCAAATCTTGCAAGAAGAGCCATCTTGAGCGAGGATATGGCTCAAAATCTATTAGAATGAGGCCCCAGAGCTGTCAAGGCAGTTCAGATAACCCAGCATCAGTGATCTTGATTCTTCCTATGACAGTGAGGCCCCAGAGTTACACCATATTCAGATGGTGGATGGCAAGATTCTTTGGGATGCCGCCATGAGTACAAGATGGTGTATCAGTAATTAGGAAATAGTTCCGGCACAGTATTTTCTCACAAGACTCATTTGCAATGACTACCTAGTTGGTACTACTGGAAGCAGGGTTGTGAATATGTAATAATAATAATAGAATATAATAGCTAGCTAGCATTTACATAGTGTTTTAAGATTGGCAAAGTATTTTACACATATTATCTCACTTTATCCACACAACAAACCTGAGAGGGAGGGGCTACTATTACTGCCATTGTTCAAATGAGGAAACTGAGGCAGATAAAAATTAAGGAACTCACCCAACTAGATTTGAACACAGGTTTTCCTGATTCCAGGTCCAGCTCTCTATCCACTGCACCACATTGCTACCACATATAATATGGTTCCCTTAGATCCCACATAAAAGCTTCTTAGCAGTGGGTCAGTTTGCATCACTAGAAACTGCCATCAAGAGCATTCATTCCATTGGAATAGCCTGATTCTAGAAAACTATCAACTGTTTTATTAGAGTGGAATTCGAGGATCAGGGAGCTTACTAGGGGAACCCACTGCCATTCCAGTTAGATCCAACCACTATACTAATTCATTTGAAAGATAGAAATGTACTTCTTACTTCAAGGAAAAGAAACAAGACAAGGCTGGAGAATCTAATCAAATAAGAAAGGCCTAGAGAACCTAATCTATGTGAGATTGGTACACTGAAAGGTCCCTGAGATTGGGACATGTCTAAGAGTAGTAGATTCTTTTATAACATCCTAATATATCCACTCCACCCAGCAGCACAAACTTAGTATTTATAAACCTAAAAGCAGAGTTCAGGAATTCTGATAGAGAACTCAGGGAGAAAAAGAGTCCAAAGCCTGGGGGAAATGGACGATCAGATGATAGACATAGACAGCACTTTCCAGGTCACTCCTCAAAGAGTATCACCACTTTAAAGAATAGACCAAACAGATATTGGTGGCTTAGGAAGCTTTCATTGATAGGCCTCAACCCTTCACGGAAAGAGGACTCCTTCCTACTGCACCAACCCCAAAACACTCTCCCAAAAGGACCTAAAGCAATGGCTTCTATCTACCTGGTTCCAGCTGCAACATCTCCTTCCACCCCACTTATATACTCACTCGCTCTCTCTCTCTCTCTCTCCCCCCTCTCCTCTCCCAGGGTCTAATGCCTGTAAAAAAGGATCTCTTGGGTCTCCTTGTTTCGAGGTTCTTGTCTCTCTACACGCAGCCCTCCTCCCATCCTATCCCACGTCTCCTGAGGGTCACATAGGCCAACACACCCAGAGACTAGGGGCTCAGCCAGGTAGGAGGGAAGGAAATAAAATGAGGTTGACTATAAATAAAACCCAGAGAGGAGACCAGGACAGCAGCACCACAGAGGGCCTGGCAATCAGGAAGGACTCTAGGGACTCAGAGACCACTGCCTGGATCAGTGCCTAGTAAGGATGCCCAGAAAGGTAACCAGCCATCCCAGTTAAGGGATGCAACATTATAAAGTTCACTGGAAGGAAAAGGTGGTTTTTAAAAATACAGAGACATTTTATAAGCTCAGGGGAAGCTTTAAAATTGTAGGGGACAGAGGAAGAGGGAAGGGATGTGAACCTGTTAAAAATTCCAACACTGGCCTTGGAGGGAAATCTAAGAAATGAAAAAATGTCTAAGAAAAAAAAGGAATGGGGGAGGCAAAAATCAAGTGAGAGGCAAGGGTCTAAGGGCTGAAGCAGCAAAACAGAATACTCTGACTTGGGTTCAAGTGGAGCTATGTCAAAAGGGGAGGTAGCACTGTTGTCTGGGACCTGTGACCGCTTCAAATGGTAGGAAAAGAGATAATACCTATGCCTCCAATACAATGGAAAGGAACATTAGGTTTGGAGTCAGATGATAGAAATCTAGATTTCTATTTGTATGACCGTGGGCATGTCATTTAATTTATAATGGGCTTCAATTTCTCTATCTGTAAAATAAAGGAGCTGGACCAGATAAAATCCAAGGTTCCTTCCAGCTTAAAGTATCCACCCTCCCTCCCCTGCTCTATAACCAGATTCTCCTATCCTCAGCCAACTCCCAAGGGAAACTGAAAGAGGTCACATAAAATGGGGCCAAGCATACCTCCCCACAAGTCAGTTCAGGGAGCTATTGTGGACCAGAAACAGTGGGACTATGGGAGAAAAATGTCAAGCACACAAATCTAGTTCAGACAAGACAACTGGGCGATGTAGTAGACCGAAAGCTGAACGTGGAGTCAGAAGGACCCGAATTCAAATCCTATCTTGGACATTTATTAGACATGAGACCCTGGGCAAGTTATTTTACTTTAATCAGCCTTGGTTTTTTCATCTGTAAAACAAAGGCAACGGAATAAATGGTGTCTAAAGTTCCTTTTATCTTTCAGTCTATTATCCTTTGATTCAAAGTCTTGAATGGAATAATCTAGAGGAGAGACTTTGGAGGACCTCAGCATCAGAAGGGATGTGGGAGGTCTAATCATAGCTGAACAGGGATTCCTTCTAGAGCATCTCTGGCAAGTAGTCATCCAGCAGACATTCAGTGGTGTCTTCTGAAGAAGGACTCTAATCTAAAACCCACGGCACGTCTTCTGCCTCACGACTTTCTCTAATACATTCTGTCCCTGTAAAATCCAGGGGAAACAAGAGGGACGACACGCTAGCCCTAAGTCACCTCCTGAGGAAGGCACCGAGCAAGCAATGACAATCTGAGGCCAAACCAACTATTCCAGAGATAAGGAGGAAACTGATGCTGGGGGGTGGGGCAAAGAGAATAAGGCTAGGGAAAAGGGGGCAAGAGAGACAGACTGCAAGGCCCCCATCAGCTAGTCAGTCCGTAAGTATTTATTAGGTGCTTATTATGTACCAAGTACCTAGATGACACAGTTCATAGAGTGCCAGGCCTGGAGTCAGAAAGACTCATCTTCCTGAGTTCAAATATAGCCTCAGACACTTACTAGCTGTGTGACCCTGGGCAAGTCACTTAACTTTGTATGCCTCAGTTTCCTCATCTCTAAAATGAGCTAGAAAAGGAAGTGGCGAGCCACTCTAGTATCTTTGCCAAGAAAACCCCAAAAAACCCAAAAAAGAAAAACCCATAAAGAGTCAGATATGATTGAAATGACTCAACAATCACGTACCAGGCACTGCGCTGTGTGCTGGGAATAAAAGAAATATATATATATAATCCCTGCCCTCAAAGAACTCACTTTCTAATGATGGAAACAATATGCAAATCACTATGTATGGACTATGTAGTATGAGGGGAAGATAATCTCTGAGGTAAGGCATTGGCAATTAGAATAGAGAAAATTTCAGGAATGGTACGATGCCATTGCAATTAAGTGCATGTTCTAGGCCAGAATAAGGCCAGAATCATAGAGTACATAGAGAAGAGAAAAAGATTTAGGAAAGGATAGGCAATGGAAGTTTGGAAGAAGGAAAAGGAGATGGCAAACCAGAGAAAAGAATTGATGAAGAAATCGGCCGACCCATGAGACCTGTAGAGGAAGGAGATAAGAGGAGAAGAAATGTGGGTAAGTGAAAGAAATCACTAGCTTAATAAGTGAGAAACAATGCTAGGACCTTCCCTAATGCTCCCTCCGGTAAGGATAAAACTGAGTAGCTAAGAGAATGAATTGGGAGACTTGTCAGCTGACTGTCACAAAGTTGCTCATAACCATGTACCAAGCACCTCCCCAAGCCTCTAACAGATTCAGCTCACCGAAGGGTTTTAGGAACTTTGATCTCCTTGACCCTCCCTCTCTCCCACTATGTTCCCCCCTCCCACTCCCATTTTCCCTGTTGTTCAACTTCATCCACTTGGCACAGTCACAGGTCAAAAACCCAGCGTTCCTGAGTTTTAACTCTTAGCTGGGTCATTTAAATGCTAGTTCTAATTCCCGGTTATAGTGTCTTTATCTACAAACCTCCCGCAAGCATTTCAAAAAATGGCAAAAGATTAGAGCAGTTGTAAAGCACCTTATAATAATAGGGAACATCTGATTCCTGACCCTCTTCTAGAACTGAGTTCCTCAAAATTCCTTTAAGGAAAGAGATTTTTCTTCAGGGTCTCTCTCTCCTCTCATGTAATTACCAAGTTATTACTTCCTTGCCTTGTTGTGCAATGCTCCTGATAGTTATTAAATTCCACACCAGAAGAGGGTATGATGCAGTGGTGAGACTGAGCCTTACCCAGCGTAGAGAAGTAGGTGGGTTTATGCTGAACCCCTATTTGAACAATACATTCAAAGGCCTAAAGGAGAGGCATGGAATTAGAAACAGAGGTTTTATTGTTGAGGCAGATAAATCATCTCATCAGGTAGAATCTAGGTGGTTTTTAAGGACTCACTGAATATGTATGAGAGAAAGAGAGAGCAGAAGAGAGCATGCAGAGAAAAAACAGAAGTGATGGATGGAGACAAAGAAAGAATGAAGAGGACCTAAGGAACAGTGGCAGGAACATATCTTGCTAGATAGAGGGAAAGAGAGAGAGAGAGACAAAGAGGTAGAGAAAGAAGAAAAACAAGGGAAAGAATAGTGAGGGGGCTGGGTAAAGGATCCAGAAAAGGAATAAAGAGGCTGAGACAAAACAGCCAGAGGAGCAGGCAGATGGATGAACAGAGAGAAAAGAAGAGAGACAGAGGGGTAGGCACATAGAGAGGCCCTGGAAGCAGAGCCCTGTGGATTTCTGCGGGGAGCAGATGCTTATATGGGAACAGCAAATGACGGTCCCAGCACAGCCCAGAAGCTCCCAGAGCCACATACATTTCATTGACTCCAAACCCAAATGCAGCTCTGTCCTCATCCGGACTGAACCCAACAGAGCAATCGATGCCCTGGTCCTGGGAACACAGGATTAAGATGGCAGCTCCAGATGCTTTGGGGAGCTCTTTTCTCATCTTTCACTCTCCCCAGTGGCTCCACCTTCATCTTGACTCATGTCCGCATCCTTGGAAAGAGGGTTATTCTGTCAGCTATCAAGTCATACCTCAGAGAGGCTACACTGGAAAGGTGAGTGTGAGTCATTGTCATGGGTATGCTTTGAGATCCTTTGGGGCAGAAGCTGAGGAGTGGGGTGGGAAGAGAGGGGAAGAGGAAGGGGAGTTGGAGTGACTCAAGCTACATATTACTAAGAACTGAAACATTCCACAAATTGGCAAGGGTAAGGAATAACTGATTGTGTCATTTTTCGTCTTTCTCTCCCTAGCACCCAGCTGAGTTGAACTGAAAAGGGGGTACTGGGCTGACTCAGTCTCTATTCTTGTGATGCTCTTTGGCCCAATCACTCATTTATTGCCAGTCTTACCATTAGTCATTCTCTTCTCCCTTAACTTACCCCATTCTGGCTCCCCCTGCCCCCTTCCCTACCCCAACTCCTAGTCATTCCTGCCCCTGTCATGACCACTCTATTTCTCTATGTATACCCAGTGATGCTGGACCAGAGGGACAAGACAATCTCTCTCAGATAATTGCTCCTACCTGCTGTTCCCTTACCAATCCACTGCAGCTGAGTGTATCATCCATCTACCAGGCTCCACTGAGGACGAATTTTCCCTGGAAGGGAGGAGGACCAGGAAGAGCCTAGAGGTATGGGTGGCAGTTGAATGGGAACTCCAGGGTGAGGAGTGGATGAAGCAGCATCACCCAAAATTCAGTGCCTCACTCAGAGTCCGGAATTTTTCTCTACTCTAAAGATAAACCCACCCCAACCTTGACCCCTTGGCTGATGTTTGTAGGCTCAAGAAACTGAAGTTAAGTCCCAGGCAGCAGTGTCCATGGGACACTCTCATTGTCTGGGGAAATCGGGGCTCAAACCCAAGGCCAGGGGAGATCTCTGTGTGGCTCAGTGCCAAGAAGGAAAGAACCAAGAGACAGAGAGGGAGGGAAGAATCTGGGGGGGGGGGTGGCAGGGGGGATATGTAGTATAAGGGTGGAGGGTGGAGGGTGGAGGCACAGTCTAAGTGAAAGACAGGTACAGAAGGAGACAGATGGACCAAGATGCAAACATAAGTTAAGTAGGAAGAGACGGATAAACAGCAGACACAAAGCAACCAGCCAAGCATATGCTCCTACAAGCAGGCGAGATGGGCAGCTAGTCAGGACAGACAGGGAGGAGAAGAGAGAGGGTGAGAAGCTGGAGAGGAGAGGCTTTTGCTTTGGTTTAGACCTCTGACTGCTAGAATAGGCATGACAATGGAATAGTCATCACTCCAATACCATTCTATGAGGCCCAGACAAAAAGCTGAGTTATAGCTATTACTGATGGGAGGGGGCGGGGTGAAGGCAAAGAGGAAAGAAGGGGAAGAAAATGGTCTGGGTGAGCTGCAAGGAAATCTGCAAAGTGGAGAACTACCTCCATGGAATTCTCAGCACCAATACCCCTCCTCCCCTTTTCCCCCCACCCCCAACTCCAGGGTTCTGAAGACTCAGTCAGGGCCCTCTCCTCCTCGGGAGGAGAATGACTGCGCTGGGAAGAGCGGGGGAGGGGAGGGAGGAAGGCGAGACACCCAAAAGCCTTGTCCTCATACCAGAAAAGAAAGGAGTGAGAAATCGGGGACCCTGAGAAGTCCTTGAGTCCTGCAGAGGTCTGTTTCCTGGCTAATTACACCAATCGCAGCTGGAGCCCTCTGTCAGGATGATGTCATCCGTCAGAGAAGGGAGGGGGAGTAAGAAGAGGGAGGGACCTCACTCTTTGCAGCTCCTACTCCAGACCTTGCTCTCAGCTATCATCTAGGTAGCCAGGTTCTCTTCAGCTTTCCTCCCCCACCCCCAGCACCAGCCTTTAATCCAAGACTGTTGCAGAGCTGGGAATATATATATATATATAGGTTCCTAGAACTGGAACTAGAAAGAACCTTGAAAACCATGTATCCAGAACCCTCATTTTACAGAGCGGGAAACTGAGACTGAGAGAGGTTTAAGGAATTGTCCAACCTTACACAGGTAATAAGCATCAAAAACAGAACTTGAACCCAGATCCTCTGACTCCACAGCTGGTGCTCTTTCTACTGTACCACACTGTCTCCTACTTTGGGGTCCTGGATTAGGGTAGGGGACAGCTAGGTGGTGTAGTGGATAGAGTTCCAGGCTTGGAGTCAGGAAGACCCATCCTGATGAGTCCAAATCTAGCCTCAGACACTTACTAGCTGTGTGACCCTGGGCAAGTCACTTAAATCTGTTTGCCTCAGTTTCTTCATCTGTAAAATGAGCTGGAGAAGGAAATGGCAAACCACTCCAGTATCTCTGCCAAGAAAACTCCAACGGAGTTACAAAGAGTCAAACACAACTGAACGACAAAGGAGTAAGGGGAGCCAATAGGAAAAGAAAGGGGCATAGGCATAGATAAGGTAGACCTAGCTAGGGACCACAACTGCCATGGGTGCTATGACTAAATGAGGAGGGGGCCTGAAATTTCAAAAATCCGCAGGCAGTACTCAAGAGCCCAATCTCCTGCCGAAGCAGTCAGGCTATCAGCAAGTCTGTATAAGGGATAAACTCCGGGAATCTGTGTGTCTGTGGGAAAAGTACCTTGCTAAACACAGGAGATACAAAAAAAAAAAAAAAACCCTGGCCTCAAGAAGCTTCCATTCTAGTGGGAGAGAAACATAAACAACTAAGTACATACAAGATATATACAGAGTAAATAATGGTACTCAGAAAGGGGAAGTCACTAGCAACTGGAAGGACCAGGAAAGGCCTCCTGAAGAAAGTGGGCTTTAAGCCAAGTCTTCAAGGAAGCCAGCTGGAGAATGAGATGAAGGGGGAGAGAGAGAAACATTCCAAGCAGGAGGTTATCCAGTGCAAAAATAAAGGCGATTTCAAGTAACTCTAAGTAGGTCAAAGTAGTTGAATTATAGAGTTCCTGGCGAGAAGTAAGGTAAGGTGGGAGGTATTAGGAGCCAGGTCATAAAGAGCTTTAAATGCCAGTGCCAAACCAAGGACTCTATATTTGATCCTGAAGGTAATAGGGAGCCACTAGAGATCATTGAGCTTAGAAAAGTCATTTGGCAGCTTAGTGATGGATAGATTGAAATGGAGAGAGGCTTGAGATAGGAAAACTATTTAGAAGGCTCCTTCAGTAGTCTAGGGGAGAAATAACGAGGGCCTGAACTACAATGGTGGCTACATGAGTGGAAAGAAGGGGATGTAAAAGTAGAAATGACAAGATTTGGCAAGAGATCAGATACCTGAGGTGAGTGTGAGTGAAGAGTTGATGACACTGAGGTTGTAAGTTGGGTAAATAGGAGGGCAGTAGTATCCTCTACAGTAAAGGGAAATTTTAGAAGGGGGAGGTTTTGGCAGGGGGAGATAACAAATTCTGTTTTACATGATTGTACAGGTATCTATATCAGATCTATATCATGCAATCTATATCAGATTGCTTGCTGTCTCAGGGAGGAGGGAAGGAGAGAAATTTGGAACTCAAGATCTTACAAAAATGAATATTGAAAACTATCTTTACACATAATTGGGAAAAATAAAATACTATTAAGCTGGGAAAAAAATTTTAATGAATTCTGTTTTAGACATATTGAGTTCAAGCTGTCCAAGAGGCAGGTGGAGACGTCAGCCTGAAACTCAACAGAAAAACTAGGACTGTATGCATACGTAGATCTGGGAATCATCTGCATAGGGATGATAACTGAACCAACAGGAGCTGATGAGATCATCAAAGTGAGATAATATAGAATGAAAAGAGAAAAAGGCTCCAAGATAGAATGCTTGCCTTGCTGTGGTGAGGGCCCAGTTGAGATTAAGCAACATAAATTTGTAGCGGGACCAAGCAGCAGTTTTGACATTTTCTCCAGCACTTTCCAGCAACATGAGAATAAGATTAAAGGAGGCAGATCCCAGGAATAATCCAGGATTGAGGTGTGGCAAGGTGTGAACATTCACAAGACAAGTGGGTAAGGGAATGGAGGGTAAATGTTAGAAAGCTGAGATGGTTCACTAAATGATAGAGATAGGGAAGGAAGGAGAGTGTAATCACTGCCAGGGGTGGAGGGAATAGCAGTCACATCGAGGGTGAAGAACAGGGTTAGGTATAAGGTATAGAGAAAGATGGAATGATAAAAGATTACAATCAGATAAAGGAATTTTGGAGTTCATTAATATGGAAGTGGAACATTCATGAAAGCTGACAAGGTCAAAAGACATCACTGTGAAGCTGAGGTGGAGTGGAAGAATAGGTCATGGGAAAGTGATTAGATTGAGAAACTGGGAAGTTACAATGCTTGAGAAGACATCAATAACACATGCTGAAATCCCTTAGTGTGAGGGTAAGAGATGGGGAGGAAAGAAAGACTGTGAGGCTGGCACTGAACTCAATGAGCAAGGAATGAGAATATCCTGGAGGTCTATAGATACAAACCACCAGAATGTGGTTTGGGCAATAAACTTGGATTATGTGAACATTAAAGGAGAGACTGCTGAGTGAAGGTGGTAGAGGGAGGGTCTGGAAGTGGCAACGGGGAGCAAGGAATATTCAGATTTCCCCCACCCTCAGTGAGTCAGGGGGCATGAGAGAAAGAGGGTATAGAAAGGGTGATGAGAGAATTGGCATCATCAAAAGGGAGCTATGTGTCAGAGAGGGCCAGAAGATGAAAGGAGAGAGAAACAAAGAGCCCTAACCCCGCCTCTGTCCCATGTCCAAAAACACACATCAATTTTGGGCAAAGAACTAGGTGTCCCTCAGTGTATTTTTCCCAAAACAGCACAGCCAGGAAAAGGAGCAGAAAGAGGCAGATACTGCTTCCGGTTGGTATTAAGAGGAAAGTCAGCCTTCCATCTAAATCTGGAGGTTTGCACAAGCCAGCTTTCCCCCAGGCAAGATCTTTTTTGCCTCTCCACCACTCCTGCTGGACACAAGCCTGCTCCATGCTGGCTGCTGGATGCCTTCCAAAGCTGGCATAGAAATAGGCATCTGCTTCTTACCTCCTATCTCCCAGTACTGCCCTAACTGGTACCACCAGCTGTGGGTCGGGGTATTAAACACTACTCATCATGGGCACAGGCTGAGAATCCCCACTGCCCCTAATGAATACCAAGGTGGTTCTGAGAATTGCCTAGGGCAACTCACATTCTTGCCCTAGGGTGACTTTAGAGAGGGAGCCAGCTGGGTCTGCCGACAGTCCCAAACCTCAAGTCTTGTCAGCTACTCAGCATAGCCCCTGATGTCCAGGAGCACAAAGGACCTTTTCCCAGGTATAACCCCCACCTCCCCCCAAATCAAGGAACCAGGGCACATGCACGCTCATATGTCCAGGGCAAATGCCGCTTGTTCGCTCTCCCAGCTTAGTGCCAGGACCTTCTCAGTCCCTGCTAAGCAGTTGGCTCTGTAACCTAAGCATCTTGGGGCAGTTGGCAGGAATCACACAGAGCCTTGGAATCAGACTTCTCTGCTTAGTCAATGAGCCCTGGACCAGATGCCTGTCTTCACTGAGGCAGCACGGAAGCTTGTTGGAGCCTTAGGAGTCGCTGCCTCTTCTATGTTCCTTTTCTAGATTTTCACGTGCCCACAACAGAGCCTTAAGTAGGGTAGGGGGACAAGGGCTTTGCTCTAGGGCATTGACATATAAGAAGATACTTCCTCCTCGTACCTCTCAGTCCATTCCTTCAATTAGCCCGAGGATACCACCCCTAAGGTGGTCACCCCTGCACTGATCTCTAGGATCCTTCCTCTCCTACTGTCTTCCCCCTTACCTCTTCCCAGAGTTTAGTTGAGGGAGGAGGAGGTAGTAGTGCTAAGGATTGTCAACTGAACTTTCTAGGACAGGACACTCTAGGGGCATGGGTCATTTCCTCAACTTCACCCAGGGCAGATTGTCTTCTGACCTTTCCCACCTCACCCCACAACAATTTGTCCCAGGTGTAAGAATTTCTAGTGATGTCTTTGGCCCCTAATAATTTCCCTAACACTTTTAATTTATATATTGCTTTATAGTTTTTTCAGTGCTCTCATTGGATATTATTTAATTTGATTCTCCTAAAATTGTAAGGTAAGTAGGACAAAAATTATCCCTATTTTACAGATGATAAAACTGAGGCACAAAGCAAGAAACTGACTTGCTCTCAGTGTCCCAGTGGCAGAGGTGGGACTAGCAAACAAGTCTCTTGATTCCTGCTCCAGTGATTTTCTCACTATACATACAGACTTCTCAGAAAGAGCACCTAGCACAAGGCCTCAGCACACAGTTAAGTGTTTAATAAATGCTCGAATCAACGAATGAAAGAATACAGAGCCTAGGCCTGACACAGATTCAGAGGTAAAAACCCATGGAAAAGGCTACTTTCTAGAGACGAAGCCTGGGGGTTAGTAAGAGGCAGCGGCTAGCAAGCCTATCACGGAAGCTATCTGCCTATAGCTAGAAGTGCGGCTGAATAATCAGTGAGATAGAAGTATTGTGGGTATCTGGGAGACGGGCTGGGGTACAAAGTTAGCTTCCTTGTGTGCATTTAAGATGTGCTTACAGAGTATTATATTTATGGGCAGGACATATGTGTGCATGTAAGGTATGTCCAGCGTGCACATGGTTTGTGTGCCTAGGTCACAGGATTCAGTCAAACGGCTGCACTAGAGGAACTTAAGGGACACATGTGGCCTCGAGGCCAGATTTTCCCCGCTCTTGGCTTAGGACATGGGTTTGTGAGAGTAAATTATATGAGGCGGGGATAAACAGATAAAAATGAAACATTCTCTGTCCTTAAGGAGCAAACAAGAAAAGAGACATGTCCCTAGGACTATGTGGGTTCAAAGGGTGTGTGTGTGTGTGTGTGTGCGCGCGCACTCGGGTGCATCTAAATGAAAATGGCTCCCACCGGACAGCCAACAGGATTTCTTGAAGGCCCCTCCATATCCTGAACCAGAAGACCCCCACATTATCCAAGGACAGAAGGAACCTATCACACTCCACGCCTCCTCACCCCCACTCCAAGCTGAGCCCCACCAAGGCCTGTATTGTCTTGTGTCCTATTCCTCCTGTCACATCCAACCCCCACCGATTCAGCAGAGGACTCTGGAGATGGCTCAGTTTTGAGCTGCTCAATTACAGCTAATAACATTCAAATTCCAGCCTGGAGGGGCTCGCTCAGGAGGCTGGACTGGAGAGAACTCAGAAAAGGTGGAGTGGATTCCAGTGGATGGATAAGGACTTAGCAGGGTCCTGTTGTTCATCCTTTGATTTTGAAGAGGACCAATGACATCACAGAGTGATATCTGGACTTGTGTGTGAATTGGATTGAAGCAAGGCAGAGGTGTGCAAAGTGCTCAGCCTCACTCTCTCCTCCAAAGTCACACAAGTCCAGCAGTGAGACAGAAGTCAAGACTATGGGAGATGGCCCAAAATGCAGCGACCCTGGCTTTTCTAAATTAGGGTCTTTTCCAGGCTTCAGTTTGTTTGAGGCAACCTTCATCTCTGAGTTTTTGAGGTGTCAAATGATCATAGGGTTGGAGATCTAGGGTTGGCAGGAACCTCAAAGACCATCTAGTCCCACCAGGTTAGGGGACTCTCTCAAAGTCATACCAGTAAGAAGCATCAGATATAGGAGTCAGACCTAAGTCATCTGACCCCAGAGCCCATATTCTTTCTGTCCTTACCAACTGTAAAACACCTGGCTTCCCTTAACCCAGTCCAAGGGTCAAAAACTGAGAGCCAAATCCCCTGATGGGTATTAAATCTGGAGCTTATTATAAGCCCCTCCACACTGGTGTCTTAAGTACAGAAGGTGTTAGGACGTGGGCCTACACTAGCCTTCATCTTACTGCAAGCTTACTATTCTTGTTTGTCCTTCCATGTTACAGGTGCTGAATACTTATAAACTTCAGAAAGGTAGGTGGTATAGTGGAGTCAGGAGGATCTGAGTTCAAATTCAACCTCAGACACTTACTAGCTGTATGACCCTGGGCAAGTCACTTAACCC